>NW_004524585.1:3927859-3966008 GCF_000260255.1 Octodon degus | reverse complement strand
AATTCATAGCTGAGTTCTGCTTGTGAGTTAATATAAATTATTTTGGCAATTATGTGTAGGCTCATAAAATAATCATAAAGACTCTTATTCCATTTATTTATTCATTTGTTTAGTAGATACACTGTCTTGCTACAGAGCTCAGTCAAGTGACCCTCTTCTCTCAGCCTTCCCAATTCTGGGATTAAAGGCCTGTGCCACAATGCCTGGTTTTAGTGGCTGACACTGTGCAGAGTCAGCAAGACATGGGTACTGGGGATCGAATCCAGGTCCTCAAACTTGCCAGGTAGGACTTAGACCACAGAGCTATCTTTCCAGCCCCACTCATATTCTGAGGTACTAATTTTATAATATATTGAAGAGACAGTCAATATGCTAAGTGAATTTCAGTTAATGGATGATCAGATATCCAACAGTATGCACAATGTTCAGCACCATTTGCCAATGCAGCATTAGATTCTTTACCATTTATTGACTGTAATAATCATTTTCAAATCTTGTGAATAAGAACTGTCTTTTTTATGAAGTTTCATTTCAGTTATTTCAGTGACTTTCTGTTAAACCTTGACATTCAAAATACGTTCAAATGTTCTTGAAAGGTAGTTATATTACAAATGGTAAAATTGTTATTTAAGAACCAAATTGGTTGTATAACCAACAAACTTGTATAAAACTACAAAACAAGTTTATATTAGTGTTATCTAATCTAATAACTGATATCCAAATTGCTACAATTCTCCATCAAAGCATATCAAATTACCTTCCAGAATTTTGCATTGTTGACTAAAATGTAGAAACACATCAATGCTGACATAGCCAATTTATTCAAAATATTTTAGCATTAATTTTTGAATTTAAAGGATCAAGAGTTTGAGTTTGGTATACAGATATTTCCATGAATTAGTTTCTCCAGCTAAATAGGTTGATGTAAAAAAATAATTCTCAACTGACTATCCTTATTTATATATAAGTATGTTTCTATTAGTAATGCATTTTTTAATTATTAAGGAAAAAGATATTTGTGTTATATATGGTTATGTGGGATGTATATAGGGTGATTTTCTACAGACAGATAAAATTAGTTCACATTTTACTCCTGTGTCTTATCTTGATTTATGGTTTTCCTTTCAGTGTGACTGCCACTGGCAATGAAAACGTTAGTGCTAACATGCGATCTCTTATATATCATACAAAGGAATGATGTCTATTTATGAACTTCATTAAAATCTTATTTCACCAGGGCAATAGATATTTGCAAGAGGTATGACATTTGGTTTGAAAGCTTACTTATCATATGATTTTAATAGTACATGCTTGCAATATATAAAGTATACACTCCATGTGTGCAGTTGGTAAAAAAAAAATTATCTCTTATGATAGAAACTAGGTAATATTTAAGCTTGTGTGTGATTTACTTTATGTTGTGATTCATTTTTAACTTAGGCGTAAGTTTCCCAGGATGTCTAAACAGAGTAAGTCTATGCACATGCTTGGAAGAGACAAAGTATGGGAAAGGTGGACAAAGAAAAAGAAATAGAAGTCAAAGTCACAAATTTAAAGCAATTCTTTGATAATCACTGAAGAGCCATTTTTAAAAGAATCACATCAAAGACAATTGTACATGGATGTGGCAGATGAGAATATTAGAGAGGACTTGTCAAACATGCTCAAAAACTCTTCATCAAATATTAAATTCATGTTCTGTCTATTCTACTGTTTTTACAAGATGTATCACTATTTCCCAAATGGCACTGGCTATTTCTACAAGATGTTTATACTCTGAAGTATGAAAAAGTGAATTTGGAATCTTTGAAATAGTTACCTTAATAACTACTCAAGACCTAATTATATTTTCACATTAACACTAATAAACAATTTATCATTATTTTCATTTTTAAAGCAATTTTATTTTGAAGAATAAAAACAAGACCAAGAAAACAAAAGCAAAGGCAAAAGCAGGGTAACATATAACAACACATATGTTACAGATTTTCAGTTTAGAATAGCTGATAACAGTGATTTATATTATCTATTTTTATCATTATATGTGTTGCTCAGATTACCAGATATAGCTATGCAAGATGAGAATTATGAATGAATATTACCACATGCTTTCAAGAACTGTTCAATTATTGTTTTCTCATTTTCTTTTATTAAATTTTAAAACAATTTACTTTAAAGAGAGTATATTACTAATTGATATGACATTAGAAACAGTACACATTTAGAAGACCAAAATGATAGGTATGTCAATCATGGTTTTAGTATTACACATTGCTGTCCTCAATGTAATTTCTTAGTTTCACAGATATCAGCATAGAGAGTTAGTCATGGTGAGACTTCTACCCATTAACTGCTATTTAAAAAAAAAAAACTGATGTCAATTTTTAGGATAATTGCTGGATTCATCTTGTGTATATACGTGTGTGGCTTTGTCCCAACCTTACTACCTAACTTTTCTCCTTTGCGTCTCTTCGTTGTTCAATCCTTAAGCTTTGTTTCTTTCCATGTAATTGCATTTGCTAAACCCTTCAGTTTTTATTTCTTCTTTTGAGTTTTATACTAGGGAGACAATAGGATATTTACAGATGTGGGTCTAGTTTAATTCATATATGAGTGTATTCTCAAGTTTCATCCATTTATCTATGAAGTCTTTGAGTTAATGTTTATAACTGAGTAATACTCTGTTGTATAAAAAACACCACAACTTTTCCAACCATTCTTCAGGTGATGGGCATTTTGGTTGTTCCCATGATTTGGCTATCACAAATCTGCTGTAAACATAGGCACACATATATCACCATGATATGATATTTTCAGTGCTTTTGGGAAAAGCCCCAGAAAGTAGATAGCTGAAATGAATGGGATTTCCAGTCCTAATTTTTTGGAGGAGTCTCCACACTGATTCCCATAATGATTGCACCAGTCTACATTCCCACCAGCAGTGGAGAAGTGTTCCTTTTTCCCTACAGCCTCTCCAAAATTTGTTGTTGGTTTATTTCTTTATGATAGCCTTTATTTCTGTGGTGGTATCTCATTGTTTTTCTAATTTCCCTCTCAGTTTGTTTGCTATCTGTGTAGAGGAATGCTATTGACTTTGCAACCTGCTATGTTACTTAATTTATTTTTTAATTCTAGTAGCATCTTGGTGGAGTGTTTTGGGTCTTCCAAGTAGAATATCATGTCGTCTGCAAATAATGATAGTTTAACTTCTTCTTTATCTATTTCTATTCCTTTTATTTCTCTCTCTTGTGTCTAACGGCTCTAGCTAATGATTCCATAACTATAATGAATAAAAGTGGTGATAGAGGACATCCTTGTCTTGTACTTGATCTGAGAGTAAAAGATTAAAAGATTTCAGTTTTTCCCCATTTAGAATTATGTTAGCAATTGGATTATCATAGATGGCTTTTATCAGATTAGGGCTGAGGCCATCTATTCCAATTTTCTGTAGGACTTTTATCATGAATGAGTGTTGGACATTATCAAAAGCCTTTTCTACATAAATTGAGATGATATTGTGTTTTTTGTATGTGGCCTTATTGATATAATATATTGCATTTATAGATTTTTTTTTACATTGAACTGTCTTTGCATCCCTGTGATGAATCTTACCTGGTCATGGTATATGATCTTCTTAATGATTTACTGTATTCTATTTGCTAAGATTATATCGAGGATTTTTGCATCTATTTTCATGAGGAAGATTGTCCTGTAGTTCACTTTTTAGTTGTATCTTTCTCTGGTTTTGCTGTCAATATAACACTTCCCCCAGGAATGATTTTGGAAGTGTTGCTTCCTTTTCAATTTCATTGAAGTTTGAGGCGTATTGGGATTAAATCTTCTATAAATCTATTGTAGAATTCAGCTGTGAATCCATTAGGACCATGGCTTTTATTTGTTGGTAAGTTTCTTAGTACATTTTGAACTTCATTAGCTAATATTGGGTAATTGAGAGTTCTTATATCTTCCTGATTCGGTTTTGGCAATTTGTACCTTTCTAGGAATCTTTCCATTTCTTCTGTGTCTTCTATTCTGTGAGAGTAAAGATGTTTCAAGTAGCTATTAATGATCTTCTGAATTCTCACAGGGAGTGTGGTAATTTTACCCTTTTCATTTCTTATTGTTTAAATTTGTGTTTATTTAATTTAATTTGAGATTTTCTTTAATATTTCAAAGAACCAGTTTTTTGGTTCATTAATTCTTTGTATTGTTTTCTTTGTCTCCATTGCGTTAATTTCTGCCCTAATCTTTATAATTTCTTCCCTCTTTGGGCTTTGGCCTTGATTTTCCCTTCTTTTTCTAGACACTTGAGGTGCCACATTAGGGTATTTATTTATTCCTTTTCAGTTTTCCTAATGTGTGAGTTTATGAAACAGCTATGAGTTTCTCTCTAAGAACTGCTTTCATTGCATCCCACAAATTCCAATAAGTTGTGCTGGAATTTTCATTGAATTGCAGATAGAATTTACTTTCTTGTCTAATTTAATCTATAACCCATTGGTCGCTAAGGATGGCGTTATTTAATTTCCATGTATTTATAGGGTTTTTCTGGTTTCTTTTGTCATTTATTTCCAGTTTCATTGCACGGTGGCCAGATAATATGCATGGGATAATTTCTGTTTTCCTGTATATATTTAAACATGACCTGTGGACTAGTATGTGGTTTATTTGAGAAAATATCCCATGTGCAGCTGAAAAAAATTTGTATTCAGATGTGGTAGAGTGGAACACCCTGTATATGTCCACTAAGTCCATTTGTTCAAAGGTCTGTTTCAGTTCTGCTACCTTTTTGCTAATTTTTATATGCTTGACCTATCTTTTTGGGATAAAAGAGTGTTAAGGTCTCCTTTTAAGATTTTCATATTGGATATCAGATTTTTTTACATCCATTAAAATTTTTTATATAGTTGTTTGCTCCCATGTTTGGTGTGTACATATTTTGTAGGTATGTAGTGGCCTTCTTTATTTCATTTGAGCATTCTTGGTTTAAAGTTCAAATTGTCTGCAAACAGGATTGCTATGTCTACTGTCTACTTTTTGTGGGGTCCTGGGGCATGTAGTATTGTTTCTCATCTTTAGACTTTCAGACTATGAATTTCTTTATGAGTTAGGTGTGTTCCTTTTATACAGTGTATTGTTGGATTTAGCTTCAAATCTTCCCTACTTTTAATTTTTAATCCAGTCTATTTCTTTTAATTGATAAGTTGAGTCAATTTACTTTGATGGATATAGATGAGATCTATTGACTTATATTTTATATGGTATTATCCTGTTGTTGGTTACCTATTGTTCTCATATGTTGAATTGTTGGCCCTATTTGTTGGGTTCTTTCTGTTATGATTCATGAATTATATTCATTTTTGTTTCTCTCTAGAATATCTTTTAGTAGTCTGTGTAATGTTGGCTTTGTCATGAAATTCTGTAGTTGTTCTTTGTCATCGAAGTATTTCACTTCTCCATTAAACTTGAAAGAGAGTTTTGCAGTGTATAGTAGTCTGGACTGGAATTTGTTTTCATAGAGGACTCAAATTACTCTGCTCCATGCTCTTCTTGACTTGATAGTTTGTGAAAGGAAATCTGCCATTATTCTGTTGGGTTTTCCTTTAAATGTGATCTGTTTCTTTTCTCAGGCTGCTCTCAGTATACTGTTCTTGTGCTGAATCTCTAGATCTTGATTGTTATGTGTCTGGGTATGGTTTTAATTGGGATGATGTTACTTGGAGTTCTATATGATTCATTTAACTGAATGTCAGACTATTTCCCCATATTTGGGAAATTTTCTGCTATGTCTCCTGCCCATATTCTTTTTATATAATTTGTATTGACTCCTTTTTTCTAATTGATGTCTTTTAGTCTTACATTGTTCATCTTTGCATCATCTTGCAGATGCTGAATTATATTTTCCTGCATCCTAGTTGTTTTTAAGAGATCTTCTGTTATCTATTCACTAGCTGCAATGGTGTCTTCAAGGTCTGAAAGTCTGTCTTCACTTTCATTCAAACAGTTTTTCCAGCTTGTGACTGAGTTATAAGTTCCTGTATATGACTTTTAATCTGCTTCCTGCATTCTATTTCTTTCCTGCTCATTCAAGGATCCCATCATTTTTCTGTTCCCCTTTATCTTTTTTATCAGTGTCTTTCTTAGAAGCACTTAATAATTATTTCATTATAGTTATCATGTCTTCTTTTTTTGCTTCAGGGATTATTTCTAGTCTGATTTCCTCTATACCTTTCTGCAGTTGTATCTTTACTTCAGTTGCTATTATTTCACAGATTTTAGGTGTGTGATTTCCAATTCTATGATAGTGTCTCCTATATTTGTTCTGGGTGGGCTTGGAGCCTGAGAATGCATTTTGCTCCTTCTCTTTGTCATTTTGTATAGCACTGTCCTCTGACCTTTGGTGCAGAGCTTTGGTGCAGTTATTACCTTAGTACCTATTGATATTATTACCCAAGAGAGGTTATGTGGTTAGGGCAATTAGCTTTTATTTACAGTACTATAATGAGCAACACTAATAATGGGTAGTGAGATTTAGAAAATGACAAACTTTTGCAAGTAATGGGTTTGTATTTGAAACCATAAGGGCAAACATTATGACAGTGCAGCGAAGCAGATATTAAATAGGAAATTTGTATTTAAATTAGTTCCAATATGTTCTATGTGATCACCTCCCCTTGATGTACCTGGAGTCTTCCAGGCAGAGTATTTCACCTAGGTTATCTGTTGCCCCCTTTCTTGATCAAGAGAGACAGATAGAGGATATGCTCATAGATTTGGGTCTAGCAGTGTGTCTCAGCTTACCAGATCTGAATCTAGTGAGTTTGACCTCATCCAACTGAGCCCGGCTTGGGTTTGGCTCCTGTGCTTGGCTTTTTCCTGCTGCATCCTGTGGAAATGAACCCATTGCGCCCCACTGGCAAAAGATGTTCTGCTCCTGGATTAGCTGGTTGGTTATTGCCCCTAGCCTCCCTACCAGATATCCGCTGCAGGGGGCCATTATACCACTGCAGCTTGTCCCCTGGAGGATGTTCTGGCAGACAGCAGTTGTCACACATTGTGCCTGTCCAGTAAGCTGTGATGATTGTCTGGCAAGAAGGTTCTAGGAAGCCTATTACCATTTTCTTTGAACTTACAAATTTCTATTGTTTGAATTTTTGAAAGAAAAATATTGGTTATTCTTTAACTTAAGAAGTTGCTATATTGTTTTTTCATTGGAAGTTTCTTGGTGTGTAATAAAAGAAATGGCTGCCATTGTTGAATATTAATTTTATTTTCTTTAATTTATCTTATTTTCCTTTGATGTTAATCATGGGTTGGCACTAGTACAGCTTGTACACCTATTAATTTTATTACTATTATTGACAGATGTGCAAATTTATATTAATTTTTAAAATAATATCAAGGGATCTTCCAACTTAAAGATCATAGTAACATGTATGAATGAATCATTCATACTAAATTATGGTGGTAAATAATCTATGCATAAATCAAGTGAAAATAAAATCTCAGGTAAATCTCACTTGAAAATGGAACATTTTGAATGTATTTATATTTCACATAAGTGTATCTATTTATCACAAATCAAGATTTGTCTATCATTTACATAATATCAAACTTTACAGTCATACACAATGATATCTGATTATACTCTAAGGTTCTTTTAATCTTTGCCATAATTTTATTGATAGACAAATAGCAATGAGACAGTTTCAAATAAAATCGGTAGAACAGTTTCAATAATTAACACACTGCATACATTCTTCTTAGTGGTTAATTGCTGTACAAGATGTGGACTTGATATCCAATTTACAAACACCATTAGAATAAATCATTCTATTCATTAAGAGAATGTAACTATGTATCTATCCTAACCACTTTGAATACACAGATACAAAATGGACATTCATCTGTATACCTTTTTTTGTTAAGTTCCGTTATTTGAATATTATAGGTGTATAAACTCAGCAAAATATTCTAAAAGAGTCCAGTAGCCCATAATATTATTGGGTCTTCCACTTAACTTGCAATGTCAGAATTTGTTGACCTGAGTCCCCGACAGCTCAACCTAATAGCATGGCTTTACTTCTTATATTTCATTTTTATACTTTTCTACTGGGTGGTTAAGACTAAAGTAAAGCAGGACTTATGCAACGAGTTGTAGCTTTTGGGTCTGATAAGGTCAGTGAAATCCCCTCAGGATTTATCCTGAGATCCTGTACCTCAGATTGTAGAACCTTTGTCAGTGTTAGCCATGTGGATGAGTCACAGCCATTGCTTGGTCAATGTGCTCTCTGTGAAAGGCTGAGAGAATGTTTTCTCTCCATATGACTCTCCTTAGGCACACTCCACATCATCGATCACTTTCCCTTTTGGCCCCATAATCTCCTTGATCAGAAAATTTGGGACACTACGGAGGTACATGACGTTACAGTACAAGTTCTCCTATGTCCTGAGTCTTAATTGACCTTGGAAGGCTATGGCCAAAATGTTGGCTTTCCTTGTAGCCGTCCTTTTTCTCTATTTTGGTCTGCAAACTCAGGTTGTTAACCATCCAGAAGACAAACTTCTTGTTATTATCAAACAACTTTGGCTGTTAAGCTTAACCTCACTATCTGTTTGCATATCAAACATCTTAGGCATAATATGGAACAGGTATTTTTCATTAAGTATTGATACGTTGAAGTTTAAGTCCCTACAGAATATGATAAAAACATTTAAAAATTAGAATATATTTTAAAAATAGGCATAAAGTAGTGTATAGTTCTCATGTTTGCACAGAAGTCCAAAAATCTCACCATACACAACCTTGAAGCAGGACAGTCCCACAATATTCCTTTTCCTGTCTCTTGCTTTCCTTCACCACCCCCTTCTTCTTGAATATCCACCTACTTGGGAGACATCATAGCAGCAACTGGCATGTCATGACAAACAGCCCATATTCAGACTACCAGAATGACAGGCACTCCAAGCATGAAGCTACTATTACAAATTACCATCTGCAGTGCAGTAGCTTAGGTTCACAGGTATCAGTATATATAGTTAGTCAGGCTGAGAATCTTTCCAATTAACTGCTAGATTAAAAAATCTTCTGAAGATTCTCAGGATCATTGCCTTGCTCATCTTCTGAGGTTTTTCTTAGCTAATATTTTATATTGTCTTCTATGAATCTCAAATAAGAAGACTGAATTTTAGACCATGAATTATCTGATATTCTAAACGCAAGTGTACCAAAAAGTGGAAAATAACCACAGATTCAATACTTTTACCTCTTACTCATAATATTTCTGCCTATTAATAATAATAATTCAGAAAATAGTGTTGGAAAATGTTATGAAGAACATATATAACAAAAAGGGTTAATGATGGCAATAAAACTATGTTTAAAACCAAACTAATAGTATAAGAATGTTTACAAAACTTTTGATTTAGCAGATAGAATTTAAAGTATACATTCACTTCCTTCCTACTAGTGGAACAAAAACCTGACATTCCCAATTGAAAGGTTAAAATATCTACTTTGGTTCATGATTTCACACGTGTTAGTTCATGGTCAGATGACTCCCAGTCAGAAACAGCTTACAAGAAAGGCAAAGCTCAATAAACTGCTCATATCTTGGCATCTAGGAAGCAGAGGACAGAAGAAACACCAGTAAGAAGGAACCAGTGGTTAGATGTTATCACCAGGGTCATGACCTGGTGACCCACCCTGACACATCCAGAATTCTACTTTCCTAACCAAGGAGGCATCTCTCAAGCCAATCAAATTAATAATCCCAGATAGAAAATATTTATTCATTAAAATACTCATTATGCCCTTGGGTCCTCTGTTGAATTCACTAAATTTTTTTTTCATAAGAAATAATTATTTAGAAGCAATATATTAATTATCTGATTTTCAATAGCATGCTATTGGCAGTTTCTTTTTCAGACACAGTACTTATTAAGTTCATGATTAATACTTTTATTTCCTATCTTATTTCTTACCTTCCTACTTTTATTTCTAACCTTAAACATTTTGAGTTACACTACCATTCACAGGTTGATTATTTGAAGTATGCTGTGTTTTGAAATGAGATAGCATTTGTCCCAATAATTTTCATAACAAATTGGTATTGGTTTTGGCCTAGTGTCTTAGGTTTTACAGATTTTTCTTTTAAATGCAAGATCTTTTCAGTAAAATAGTGTTTGTCATCAGTTTGGTGCTAAACATTTGTAATTATAAGCTAAAGTTTTAACTGTAATGATGCAGCATAAATGTTAAGGTTGCTCGTGAGAATGGCTTTTTAGGAATAAACAAAGTTATTACTAGAGTAACAGTTTCCATGGTCATTTTGATTTCAAGGGAAAAAAACCCAGAATTACATGATGCCAAAGTTGGTGATCAAGATGTTTTGAAGACATATTGTAATAGTCTGTGTGCCTGCTTTTCCATTGGATGTCACTGGTCAGCAACATTATCTGTATTTTTTATTACACCTCGTTTCAAAAAGAGAGCCACAAAAAGACCTGGGCTCCATTGCCAGTACAAAAAATAAAGAAATGAGAAAAATATTAAAAGAAAGCAAGAATAAATAGAGTTCTTATCACATGTGAGCCTAATGTGATCATAAGCATTGTCGAAGTTATCATTACAGAAAATAGAGAATAGTATGAGAGGAATTTAACCTTCACAGCTCCCGGTTTGAACGATGGAAAAATGAAGCAGCAACCATAGATTCGAGTGAGGTCTACAAACTGGAGGAAGTTTGGAAATGGATTGTTTCCTATACTTTTCTAAAATGAATGAATCCTGGTATATAGCATCCCTGTATACTTAGAAATCCTCTTCTAGCTTCTTAGCTCCATAAGTGGCAGGCAATAATGTTGTCTTTTGATTGCTTTTTTGATGTCAATAAATTTATTATAGAAAGAAGAAAAAGCAAAACAGGGACTGTCTTATTTCTGCTGATACGAATTTAATAGCATGGCACATGATTCCTAAAACTTATGTGCTCAAGTCTCTTCAATTGTAAAGAACAAGATAACACTTTTTAATAAAACAAGTTTTTTTTTTTTTTGAAAGCCTGGTGTCACAAACTATAAACACAAAACTTTCACATCGATAGTTTCAGCACTCAGGCTGAAAAGCTTCACAAAAGCTTCTGTCAATCAAATTATTTGTTAATTCTTCTGTACAGATGGTGTTGAAGTCAAATTATCCATATAGAACAATTTTCCAGATGAGCTCTAAACTCATAAAAAAATTAAAATGTGAACACAATCTACACAGTTTTCAAAAATAATGCACTATAAGGAAAGTGACATGGAAATAAGGAAATTTTTGTGTATTTTATGATAAAGTTTTAGTAAAATCTAATTAATTGGCTCATGTTTTGAGATTCTTCTATTGCAAGATATTGCTTTTTCATTTGGTTTTAATTTGTCATACATTCTGTGCTAGAAAAAGGCACTGCCACAGAAACATGTTCACATCATTTTTAGAAATAATGCACAGCCATTGTAGGAGGACACACTTAGATGTCCTTAAGTTTACATTTTTTTCTAATACCATTATTGTGGTCAAGGTTTTCAAGGGAATAGATTCAATACAGAGCACCTCCAATACAAAGACCCAACCCTCAAAATGAATAGAAATGAATAGAAACTCAGATTGAGAAGTACAAATGCCGAATAAATATATGAAAAAAGTTCGACATCACTGGTTATATGAGAGATGCAAATTAAATAATTCAGAGACTCCAAATTACCCCTCAAAGAGTGGCTATTATAAATAAATCAATCAATCTGAAGGGCTAGCTACCCTGGGAGGGAGAAGGAACCCTTCTGTACTGTTGGTGAGAGAGTGGACTGGTGGAACGACTATGAAAATCAGTGTAGAGACTTCCTGAAATACTAATAGTTGAGGTTCCATTTGTATTTGATCCCAGTATTCTCCTTCTCTGTATCTTTCTGAAAGAAATAAAATCATGCTATAGTGATATATGCATACCTGTTTATAGCAGCACAGGTCTTAACAGCTAAATCTTGGAAGCAGCACAAATCCCCATCAATACATGAACGGATAATGTGCTCTAAGCCCTAGGTTCCACCCTGCTTTTCACACATGAATACATTTTTCCCTCCAGATCTGAGTGTTCCAATCTATCTATCTATCTATCTATCTATCTATCTATCTATCTATCAATTTTCTTCTTTCCTTCAATCAGATTTTATTGGTATTGCATTGATCACATTAACCTTAAAGAATTTGTATCTTCATGGTATAATTTTTTCCATTCCTTTACTCCTTCAAATCCCTTTCTCCTCCCCATTTATAAGAGGTATGCTTTATTTTTCCATCTTTTCTTATTGTTCACTTTTCCCTTTTCCTCCCTCCCCTTTTAAACATTTTTTTTTAATTTAAAATACCTGGGAATGGGGAGATGGCTCAGTAGAATAAGTGTTCCTTGGCAAGTTCAAGAGCCTGAGTTCAATCCCTAGTTCCACCAAAAAAAAAAAAAAAAAAAATATGTAAATAAAAAATAAAATAAATTTAAAATATCTAATATACATTTCAGATTTTGTTTATACTTTTTATTTCTCACACCAGAGAAGCAATAGTTACACGTGTCTGACTGATTTCAATTAACAATGTGGTCTCAAGGTACATCCATTTACATAGGAAGTCTCAACCTTATCTTTCTTTATGGCAGAGTAGTACTTCATTGTATTAAAAACAAAAACACATCATCTTTGGATAAAAAAATACACCAGCTGATTTTTCTATTTCAAACTGTGCTACTATAAACATGGGAGGACATCTATCTTTTTAGGATGCTGCATTTAGATCTTTCAGGGAGATACCAAAAAGAGAAATAGGCAGGCCAACTAGAAACACTAGTCCTGGTTTTTTGAGGAATCTATATATTGATTTCCACAGGTGTTGTACCAGTCTACTCTTCTAACAGAAGTAGAAAAGGATTCCTTTTTCCTGAAAGGCCCCTGCCATCCCCAGAATTTGTTATTGGTTGATTTCTTGATAATAGCCATTCTTTCTGGGATGAGATGAAGTCTTAGAATTGTTTAAATCTGCTCCTCTCAAATGACCACTGATGTTGAACATTGTTTCACATACGTAATTGCTGTTTATAATTCTTCTTAGATGTACATTTTTAGATTGGGTCTTTCAATTTAGGGAGGTGTATTTTTGAGTTTGTTATATGTGCTCAATAGTAATCCTTTGTCTGTGGAACATTTGGCCAACATATTTTCTGACTCTCTTCACTCTTTTGGTAGTTTATCTTGCTGTACAAAACTCTTTCACTGTCGCCATTCTCATTAAATATAATTCTGAAAAATTTGACAAGAGTAATTAGACAAGTAAAAGAAATAAAAACTCTTGGGTAGGAAGAATCAATATAGTGAAAGTGGTCATACTTTAAAAACAATTATACAAATTTAATGCAAGCCTCATAAAAATTATAAAAGCATATCTCAAAAAATAGTTTTTAAAAAAATCCTAAAATTTATCCAAAAGAGATATAGAATAATAAAGGCAAATCTAGACAACAAAAGCAAGGAAGGGGCCATCATAATCACTGACCTAACATTGTACTAAAAGTTACCAGATAAAAACAGCATGGGGGGCCGGGGAGATGGCTCAGTGGGTCTGAGTTCAATCCCAGTTCCACCAAAAAAAAAAACAGTAAATAAAAATAAAAACAGCATAGTCCTAGTAGCTCAGTGGATTAAAGTACCTGCAAGCAGGCTCAGGGTCCAGAGGTTGACTCCCCAGACCTATCATGCTAGCCCCACCTTCGGGGCACACTGAGACTGCAATTGAGACTGGGAGTGGTGGCGCACACCTGTAATCCCCGCTCTTGGGAGGCTTTAAACAGTTGAATCACTATGAATCCAATCTAGTAGTGAGACCCTGAACACTCTGTTGACCCTTCCATAAAATAAAAAATAAAAGACTAAAAAACAAAAACAGCAACAACAACAAAAAACAGTATGGTCCTAGAAAAAAAGAAAACAGACCTGAGGATCAATGGAACAGATTAGAAGATGCAGAAACAACTCCAGATGTACTCAGCCATCTAATCTTTGACAAAGATACCAAACTCATTTATTGGAGAAAAGATAGACTCTTTAATAACTGGTCCTGGAAATAACTGTCTTTACACATGCTAAAGCTTAAATTTGGATCCATATATTTCACTGTTCACTAAACTAAATTTGAAATGGATCAAAGATCTAAATATTAAAACAAAACATTTTAAATCTTCTGGGAGAATGAGTGGATAGAACTCTTGAAGATACTGGTTCAGGCAAAGACTTTACAAACAAAACCCGGTCATACGGAACTAAGCTTTTACCCATGTATCCATTATAGACACTCCCATTAATTCTATGCCTACACTATTCTGAATAATTCTCCAGTGAACATGAAGGTGCAAATATCTCTGACTCAGTAATTTGTTTTCTTGTGGATATATACCCGGAAGTAGAATTGCTAGGTCATGTAGTAGTTCCATTTCAGGGTTTTATGTTCATGTTTAGATTCTAATATGCTTTTAAATTTAGGATAAGAGCATGAGATTTCTTCATCATTCTGCATTGTCCTTTCTCTATTGAATATATCATAATGATAGTAATTTAATCTTTATTCCTAGAGTCTACATGTCCTTTTTGCCCTCCAGTGACTTAAATATACCACCTTATAGTTTTTTGTGTACATTTTCTTTAGTGCTATGATAATCTTAAATTTTAAGCTCAGCAAATATTGCCATGTAAGACTTTCTAGTAAGTGCTTGGATAATGTAGGAGTCCAAACAGTGTTTCCTTTTCTTGATGTAAATTTAAATTTTGACCTGAGAAGAATCAGTGTTCTTTGTATGATCCTCACCATGTGAATTTGTAGCAGAGCTTAGGGTGACTTATTCAGAATAGATGGAGGTTATAGCAGAGATCGCCTTGGCTCTAACAAGTCAGAGATAAATGAAATGGTGATCAGTTCACCCAAGTAACAGTGTGGGAGCCAGCGGGCTGCAGTGCCAATTAACACACCATACCACAGAATAACAGATGGAGTGCATGCCCACTAAGTCACACCTAAAAGCCTGTAGGAGTCTAGAAGTATTCTTTTCTCTTAATGACAGAACAAAATGTTATTCACACAATCCTCCTCTCAGAAACCCAGTTACATTTTTCAAGAAAAAGTACAGGAAAAACATCTAATAAACATATCACCTTTTAGAAAAAGCTCCAATAACCAAACTGTTTTTACAAATGAATATAATAACTAGCTTCACAGAAATTCATAATTATATAAAAGTCAATTCAGAAAATCATTAAATTTTAGGAATTTCCTGTAGTGTATATACTATTTTATATTGTAACTATGTATCTTTTTTCATGTTCTAAGTTAAAAAAATTGATACGCTATTGTTCCAGTTATGATGTAAGCAATTTTGTTTATAGACAGCAAAAAATAATTAAAAATAAAATATTGGTTTTGATCTCATCTCAGTTGTTTAAACAATTAAACAAATCTTTTTGAGAACAGTATTAGATTTATATAATCCTTTTATCTAAGATAAAAAATAAAGTTGTGTATCAGAGTGAAAAATAACAAATCACATATAATTATACTTTATGACTAATACACGAAACATATTTATCTTTGATTTGCTCTCATACAACATGTATTTTTACAATAAAGTAAAAAATGCAAAATATCATGGTTCTCATTGAGTACTTATAAAAATTTAAACACAAAGATTGAAATATATAGTACCTGTCATGCAACTAAAAGTAGAATTACAATTCTGTTAATAGATTAAGCATTCACAATTTATCAGATGCCTAGAAATTCTGAACAAGTAGCAAAGCATTTAATTGAGTTTGATCTTTCATTGTAAACATTTCTATTTTATTTGACCTAAAAATTTATGGTAAGACACAAAAATACCAGTATATAATGTTAATAAAATAAAATTTTAGCAGAGTAATAAACTAGTAATGGGAGAGAAAGAAATTTTCTGTGTTACACACAAAATATATTACACATTTATTTAGCATGATGAAAATGCTTACTGAAAATTTACACATTTTTTTAACATCTTCAAATTCAGTAGTTGCTGGATGAGATCTCCTGAATTTACAAAGTGGAACAGTCATGACAAAGAGTAAAAGGAAAACTGTTCATTCTCAGGTAAGTGTATTTTTTAATGCTAACGTGACATTTGAAGTCATGAAATTGCTATATCTAGTGAGTCATTATCTTTTACTAAGGCATATTTCCACTCTTTATGTAAACACAACTTTCAGAGAAATATGCTTTGTGTCTATTGTTGTAATAAACCAGTTTTCTTGGAAAATAACTTGTTTTCCTGATTTATATTTTGCATCATTTTTCAGGTACAGCAATTTTATCATTACAGAGCCATTGGAGGAGCATGATTCTAGAATTTAGCTTAGAAATGTCGATTCTAAGTAAAATTAGAGATTTGTTTCAGAATAACATTTCTTCTTTCAAAATAAATAACTAGATTAAAAGTTTGGTAACATATTGAAATAAAATTTTTTACAAAGAAAACATACCAAAAAACAACAAGTATATGACAAAAGGCTCCATACTACTAATACCAGGAAAATAAAAGTAAACTCCATTGAAATGAGATATTGCCTCAACCTGTGTTAGAATGACTTATTTTAAAATAATAAATGAATAAATAAAAAAAGTTATGGGAGATGTGGTGAAATGGAAACCAGCATATACATCTGGTAAGAACACATGTTGCAACTATTATGGAATCCCATAAAGTTTGCTATGATGAAGCAATCCAACTCTTGGTTTTATATCTGAGAGGATTAAAATAAAAACTTTAAAGATATTGGTATACCACTATATTACTTAAAGCAATATTTTAATAACAAAGACATGTAAAATATTCAAATATCCATCAATATATGAATAAATAAAATGTGATCATGCAAAGACAATTATTATCCTTAAAAGAAAATAAAATCCTACCACTTTCAAACCCATGGATGAATCTAGAAGTTACTATGTTAAATGAAACAAGTCTATTATATACCAAATACTACATGATTCCAATTGTATGAGCTATTTCAAATAATTGGACACATAAACACAAAGGATATAATGTTGACTGCTGAATACTACTAAGATGCAGAAAAAATGAATAAATTTTAAACTGGTATAAATTTTTTATGTAATACGAACAGTTTCTGGAGGTTTGCAATACAAAATATCGATTGTGCCTAAGGATATAGTATAATGTTTTAAATGTTAAGGAGATACATATCATCGTGCTAAGTATTCTTGAACACAGTAAGTTTTTGAAAATGGTGGACACATTTAGTATCATGTTTTGATTTTGTCCTTGTGGTTTTTGCAAAGTAAATAATATAGTACAGGACTTGTTTTATAATAGTATTTTGTAATGAATAAACCAAGAATCATACACTGCATGTGCAGGAAATCTACCCACAAGTTAAATACTGAAGAATCCAGTCAAGGGCCTAGAGCTCGTAACAATGCCTCCCACTAATCCACAACAAAGAAGGCCTATAGCCCCACAAGAAAGACTCATGCAGGCCCACTTCATGGATCTGTGCCAGAAAGGTCAGTGGTGGAAGCTAGGAAGTCTATGCTAGTGGTATAAAGGATGTATGCTACCAAACTGGGGGATCTGAACTGGAGTTAGGAAGCTATGCTCAAGGTAAGTACCAACCCCCCCCCCCCCAGATACCGCAACCATCCTCAGCAACAGTGAGGTCTCAGGCTTCTCCAGAGATGGGCAGGGTTCCCATCAGGAAAGCCAATGTGACAAGCTTTTCCATAAGGCTGAGCAGTGCACCATCTTCTCCTCCACAGCCAGAAAGTGATGCTCAAGATGAGGACCCAAGCTTTTCCAAAGTTCATTGGGAAAGTTGATGCTGGAAAGCCAGCATGGCACATTCCTCCAGCAGAATAGCCCAAGAGACTAGCAGCTTCCAACGACTCCAACAGCGTCTCCAAACAGCATCCCAAAAAGCATTATAGCAGCTGCTTCTGATTTGCCTTTATGCTGCTGGAAACAATCCTCAAGTGGGCCTCCCACCTCCAGCACCACACTAGTTTAATTCACCTGAATGTAGTAAGTTGACCATCTGTTAGAAATCCACTACAGGTGTGATATAACAAATCTATGTATACATTCAAGTTTACCAAATATATACACTACATATGTGCAAGTTTTATTATATATTAACTGTACCTTTAAAAATTCACAATTTGTTTCAAGTATCTTTTAAGTTTCAAAGAGAAATGTTAGATCTTCAAAATCAGCTTACCCACAAAAACAAAACAAAAAAGACTCAAAAAAACAAAAAAGGGCCAGGGAGATAGCTCAGTAGAATAAGCACTTACCTTGCAAGCACAGGGTCCTGAGTTCAATTCCCGGTACTGCAAAAAATAAATAAAAAATAATTAAATAATAAATAAATAAATATAAAAAGCAAAAAAAAAATCAGCTTAGCTATTCTAGCAACAAAAATATTTAGTATGTTCAGGTTTTTTAAAAAATCTGTTTGCATACTAATTATACAAGACACGTAGGTATTGTTTTATCATGTTGATTTTGCTATATATTCTGTTGAATTTATACATATTTTCCTATATAGATGACAACTCCTATCCCTTGGATCCAGTGATCTAGTTCCACACTTCAGTCTTTACTAACTCGAAAATTATTGCTGGTTTCTTTGCATAATATCTCTCTCAGGGACTACATGTGTAGTTTAGTGATAGAATATTTTAGCATGCTGAAGCCTGGATTTAATTCTTAGCACACCCTTCCCTTAGTAAAACAAATTCCATCACATTTTATTCCCTCTGTCCCCATGAACTCTTTCTGGTTTATGTACTCCCTCTTTTTTATGTTATTTCTTTCTTGGTTTCTTGGTTTTCTCTTTATCAAAATAAATTACAGTATCCCTCGTTTCCATTCAAATATGTGGTAAAATGAGCTAGCTTTTTGGTTTATAGTACAAAAATTAATTAAGTAACAGGTTTCTGAAAATTTTATTCAGGGATCTCTTGGATATTCATACTTATTTCTAATCCATTTTGACAATTTTCTAGTCTTAAAGTAATTGTAATCACTACTGCTATTTACTAAAAATCATCATAATTTTCCAATATATTATAAAATATTAATAAATAATGTACATAAGGCTCTAAAATTGATCTAGCATTGATTTTAATACTAAATATTAGGTTAGATATGAGGCTTCTATTCAAACATTATACCAATACAATAGATTCTTCACTAACAGCCTCAAGAAATAGATGAGACACGCTACCAACAATGAGTACTGATGTCAAGGGACTATACCTAGATATGACTGGGCTGTATCATAATTGCACTAGGCCTAATGTCTTATTCCAACAGAAGAAAGTTGATGCATTTTCCAATCACAAGTCTTAAGAGTCCTATTGCCAAAAGAGCAGAGGTCTCATTCCTCAGTCTGACATACTTTATTATTTGATTCTTGTATAATGATAGATTCATTATACTATACAGCTATCAAATGTCCTATATACATCTATATATTGTCCCATAATTGCTATTTCATAAGTCAGTAGTTTAACATCAAAATCACTTTTTCACCTGAGATTATACAGTATAACAACTCAGTATTGACTATGTCTGGGCTTATCCCTTTCATGTGCACTTAACTGTCATAACAAGATGTAAGGGAGTTTCTCTTCTGAAGTTAGGGGTCAGCAGAGAGAAAACAGGTATGTTACATCTTCCCTCTACTAATATCATCAGCAAACTTGGTCTTCCTCACATTGTGGAGGCAAACATTTCAACAAAGGAGGAAGTTTGGATGGCTATTTATGCTTAGATTACTAGTGCAACAAGTCACAAGGCCAGCTTGCATAGAAGAGTTGAGAAAAAGATTTTTTCTTGAAATAAAGATAATCATATTGGAGAATTAATTCCAGTAGTCATGAAGTTTATCTGCCATATTCCTTATCCAGTATTTGTTTGGTCACTTTTCTCATTGCAGAGATACAATAACTGACACCTGCAATGCAAAGGAGCGAATTTTGGGCCTAGTTTCACATGTTTTAGTACATAGACAGTCATGGCATGGTAGAAGCACCTAACTGGAGGAAGGTTGCTTTTATTATGGTAACCAGGAAGTAGAGAGATAAAGGAGAGGCAGGAATGAGGATGTACCCTTTAAAGTCATGTCCCCTGAGATCGGCCTCCAACCAGGGCCCACATTCTGACAGCAAGTCAGCTGTAGCACCTAACATAATCTAATTGTCTCTCTCCCCAAGCCCATCCTCTGAGTGCATGAGATTTTTCTGGGATCACTTTTGATGTTAACCATAGAAAGTATCCTGTAAGAAGTAATTTTGGCTAACTGAACATATACTGATCGCTATTTTAAAATTGTTTTTTATGTACTAGAAGCTCAGCATAATGCTTACTCTAAGTGAGAGTGCTGTGAATATCTTAATTATTACTTAGCTTAGATTTGGGAAAAGCCAAATAAAATGCATTGTGTCACAATACTTTGGTATTTACCATATGTTGCAGTCATTCTAGTGAATGTGAAGGGAAAAACATCCTGTCTTCACTGAATTTAACTTCTAGTTAGAAGCCTGGATGTTGGAAAACATGACTTAGAAGACCCTGTGTCAAAGTTTAAAATATAAGAAAAAGGGACTGAGGATTTAGCTTAGTGAAATCCAATCAAAACAGGACAACAAAACCTAAACTTAGAAAATGACAATAAATAAAAGAAAATCATACCATCCCAAAAACTTTTAAAAAATATTTAAATATAGATAAGCTACATGAGAATAATGGCAACAATGTACTATAAGCAAAAACAAGTATCAGTGCTCACACTAGTAACAAGAAAATTATAGTTTAGCATGAGGAATACTTCCAAGAATAAAATATGACATTAAAAACTGTCTTTAAAAGTCAATCCACCAAGGATATATAAATATCACTTGTATTTATACAATTTATATCCACAGATGTCACTACCACCTAAAGATATAAACATTCTCCTTTCAGTAATTGATAGTAAAACAAAGACAAAAATCATTAAGGAAATAAGCCTTGATATTTCTAGTAAATATGATATAGGATATATTTATAAAAAACTATATTTCAAAACAAGAAAAAAAAAAGAATAAAACTAGTAAGTAGCTTTTCCATGGAACACCCTTCTGCAATGACCTTCCTTGAAACCAGTGCCCAAATGTTTGAATCTTCCAAAGGTATGAGTCAAATAAACCTCTTCCCATTTAAGTTGTATATTTTTCATAATTTGCCCCAGCAACAAGAAAGATGACTAATACATAAAATTTGGACCATAGAAGTGCGTTATCACTTTGATTGCACCTGAATATGTAGTAGAGAAGGAATCAGAATTGTCTTACAAAAGATATTTGAAAAAAAACAAAAACAGAAAAAAACAAACAGTTGGAGAGGGCTTTGAGAAGTCCCATAGTACTATAAATAGACCTGAAAGGGTGACTCTCATTTGAATTAGAGGATCAGAATACTTATAAAATGTACATAGTAAAGGCCAGGGTAACGAGGTTTCATTTGGGAAAAAGTTCTTCATGGACAATAGGACTAGAATCCCCTCTGCCTAAACTTTTGACTACATTTTGTCTATGTCTTTAGAATTCGCAAGAGACTGAGAATAAGGGTAGTGGACTAATTGATATAGCATAAACAATCTCAAGAGAGCCTAATATTCATACAATCACATCTGCATTTTTAGCTGCTTTTAGCTATTTTATAATGGAGGCAAAAGTTGGAAAATATGAATAATTTGTATTTTAGCCCTAAAGTAAAATATATAAAGTTGATATCAAGGAAGATGTCATTGCCAAAGAAATTAGTACCATTAAAATGAAAGCAAGTATTTTGGTAGAAACAACAATGACGATGCCCCAAGGGCATCTCTGGAATCAAAAGACACTATTCTCTGAGGGCCAATGGATAAAAAATGTAAACCTTTCATTTGAAAAGCAAGCTCCTCTGGACTCTTAAGTATTCATATCCCAAAATTATTTCTTCCACGCTCAACCTTACAGGTACTAAATGGCCACTGCAGCCATAGTTGAAGGAGGCCTGGCCACTGCTTCCATCTGGTGCCATCTCAGTGGTGCTGATTTTGGCCATGTGCTGAATACAAGAGTTGTGCAGTCTTGTCTAGCACCCAGTTTTCAAGTACCTAAGAGGAACTTAGGCAAGGAGCTCATTAGAGCGTAGAAAAATCAAAGAGAACCCAGAGGATCAAAGATTCCTGTAACTTGGAACATCTGAGAAAATTTGAAAGCCAAGAGCAGAGCTAAATCCAAGAGAGTGGTCACATGACGTGCATACAGCAAGTCCGCAAAAGTAGGAATACTCAAAGTTTTTTGGAATTCACATGTCACCTTGATGTACCTTGGATGACAGACCTGGAGATTGACTCAGATTTTTTTTTAATGACTGGTGCAATTTAGAGCTTTATCAGTATGTTAGAGTTGATATTCAAAGTCCTTTCTTTTATAATGTGTAAACTATATTGTATCTTTCAGTGTATTGAACTTTCCATCAAACTATGTCTTTTTGACTTTTTATTTTTTATTTTTTATTTTATTTATTTATTTATTTGCGGAACCGGGGATTGAACTCAGACCCTTTAGCTTGTCAGGGCAGCACTTATTCTACTGAGCCATCTCCCCAGACCTTGACTCAGATTTTTGAAAAATAAAAAAATATTGTGGTATTTGGAAAGGAATTAATGCACTTTGGATTGCATTCAAGATAGTCATACTGTATCTGGTGGAATTATGAACTTCTTATTTCCTTTTTTTAGAGATTCATTGTGTTTAAGGAAATGTGTTTGCGTGTCAAAAATCATAAGGTATTGAATGCATTAGTTAAGCTTAATTGTGATAACTTGTTTGGTTTGGGAACCAGATACTGCAGGAGATTAGCAAAACAAATCTCTCAGTTTGCCTGGGTGGGTCTTAAATAAATTATTTTGAATAGTATATCCGGTCCTGAACAACATTCTTTCTTCAATGTTCCTCAGTTTTGTTCTATAACACAGTTATACTACAATGTTCCAACTTTGTACATGCCAACTATCAGGTAAAGCCACTGAACCATGACCAAATAAATTGACTTTCCTTTAAATTGTAGGTGTTGTTTAAGTAAAGGAGAGCTGATCAATGTACTATAACTAACAAGTAGCACCTGAATTGAAAAAGAAATCAAGGGTGATTTATAAAATTCTTTGAATTAAATGAAAATAAATGCAAAACATATTAAAACTTACTGAATGTAAATAAACCATAATCTGAAAAAAACTTATGACAGCTTATATTAAAATGTTACACTTTCTCAGATTTATATTCTAATCTTTGTCAATATGTTTTAGAAAGAGTAAATGAAACAAGCCATAAAAAGAAAAAATAAATACAATAAAATAAGGGAAAAAGAAAAAGTGAAAAAAATCAAATGAAATGCACTGTTTATGAAATGATCAACATCTAATTTGATTGATGAAAGCAGCCTTAAGTGCAAATTACAAAAAAATGATAATAATAGATGCAATCTCACCAGAAATACTGAAAAAGATATGCTACTTTCATAAAATGAAAATACAATATTTGTTTGTAGCAAGTTCAAAAATGTATGTTAAATAAAATAGATAATGCTTTTGAAAATCTTAAATTATTAACATTATATGTAGAAGAAAATGTCATATATTTTTAAACAAAGTAAATTTTATTTGAAATCACCTGCAAACAGAAAACTGAGATCATGAATGGGCCGATGTCAAACTGTACAAAATAAAATAAATCAATTATATATAAACTCTTTTTATCTGTACAGGAAGATGAAAATTTCTGCTATTTTATGAACATTATAAAAATAATGAATAAATAGCATGGACAACGATAGTAGAAATGTACAGGTCATGGACCCTGTAAAGGTATTGTTAACATATGCACAACTATGAAAAGATAATTATAATAGTACAAATCTATTAATTTAGTCAATGATTGATAAATTTCTCCCAAATAAGTCATCATTTACTATCACATGTTAACACAGAAACATATATGAATTTGCCTTGAAAGCAAGTTTGTTTCAGCATATGTAATTTAATTAATGTGATTCACCTTTAACAGAATAAAGAAAAATATGTGATCCTCATAAGTAAAAAAATAAAAATTTGACATTATTCCTGCAAGATAAACACCCTTAATCACATAAGCATACCAGGGGTGTTGCCACAGTTGAAGACCATATGTGACAAAACTACATATTAAGGTAATAAAAAGTGACAAAATTTCCTACTTTCACAACTTCTATCAGCATAGTGCTGAAAATATTAGCTAGAACAATGAGTCAGGGAAAGAAATAAATGGATCCAAACAAGAAAAGATGAAGTAAAATTGGCTCCTTTTTTATGACAACATTATCTTCTACATAGGAAATCCTAAGGTCCGCACCAAAAACTATTAGAAATGATACACATGGGGCCGGGGAGATGGCTCAGTGGAATAAGTGCTTCCCTGCAAGCTCAAGGGCCTGAGTTCAATCCCCGGTTCTGCCAAAATGAAAAAAAAAAAAAAAAAAAAAAGAGAGAGAGAGAGAAAAGAAATGATACACAAATTCAATAGATTTGCTGGATACACAATCAAATTCTCACATTTAACCCACTTGTCTACAGCCAATTGAGTCTCAAAAAGGTGTCAATTATTTGCTGCAAAATGGTTTAAAAAATATACAAGAGGATCAAAAAGTCTCTGATAAGTAGTGTTGGAAATTATGTTGATTCATGAATCACTGATGTTAATCTAAATGTGTACTTAACTCTAAGACCTGAAACTAGAAACTACTAGAACAGAAAATAAATGGTCCGTGACCTGAGCAGTCATTTCTTGTATATAACACTAAAGACACAAGGAAGACTTAACAAAAATAAATAAAAAATGAAACAAACTGCAAAACTTTAGTAAAATTAAGAAACAAAGTTATAAGACAATCCATTTGTTGGGAAAAATAATTGAAAAACATGTATTGGGTAAATACTAATACTGAAAGATTACTTCCACTTAAGTGGAACTTAAAGTGCTCAAAATTAGAAAAATAAAATAAAACCTAGTATAAATGATCAAAATACTTGGTAGACAATTCTCAAAAAGAAACCAATAAATAGCCAACAGAAACTTGAGAAAATGACCAATATCTACACTCATTAGAGAAAGACAAATTGAAATGTGTGGAATATCTATTGGATTGCCCATTATCAAAAGAATGCAAGTAACAAACGTTGGCAAGGATGTAAATAAAAGAGAACTTTCTTATAATGCTGTTGATATTATAAATTAGTATTCTATTTTGTAAAGCACTGTTCTCTTCAATGAATAAAAAACACATAGCTATTTCCACAGTAAGTATTTTATGTAATACAATGCTGTTTTCCTCATAAGATTAAAAAAAGAGAAGACTTCTCTCTGAGCATTTCCTATCAATCTTGACTAGGAATCTTAATTGGCACAATGAACAACAAAAACAATAATAAATTATGAATTTAATACAAGAAAAATTATCATCTGTTTGCTTATTGCATCATTTTGTATAAAGGAACTCCTAAAGAAATCAATTAAATATAATCTTAGAAGCCTTCAGTGATGACAGCAAGTCATTGCTGAAAGCCTGACACATGAAAATTAAATGCATTCCCATATATGAGTGAAGACTTAAGCAATTTTGAAAAATAAGGCACAATAAAAATTAGGTGTAGATCTAGCTGAGAAGCAATTAAATCACTGCTAATATTTTAGCCAAATTTTGTTTGGCAATACACTATTTCACTAATAATGAGGGGAAATCCCCAAAGAGTTGAATTTAAGACAACAAAAATAATTTTATCTCTTACAATCACAATATCTTTTTTCACTTCAACACAAATTTCTTCTTATAAAGTTCACTTAAATTTAATTTCATAGTTTTTAAATCCACTGAGAATAATCTGAGGGCTTGTAGCTTTCCATTGTTACAATATGTTTTATGATTCTAATAGAATCTGTCAGAACTTTTAAGCTGAAAGTGACAAAACCTAAAAATAAAAAGTTTCAGAAAAGGAGAATACATTGCTTGTCTAATTACACTGTGGCAAGGATGCACGGGGCTCTGCTTAAGTGTGATGGGAATCTGAAACTCATTTCTCACTTGGACTTTCTCCTTTAATCTCCCACTTTTCTTCTTTGTTCTCACCAGTATATTTTTGGGGCACACTTTGCCACACTTGGAAATACAAATGGCAGTGCTCAAGAACCTTGCATCCTGGATTGATACCATCACCAGACTGGGCTGCCTATTTTTGCTCAGCTAGAAGAGAAAAACCTTGGAAATTACTTTAAAGATCTGTACAACACATCCACAACTAAACATGATCTGACTCTCTCTCTCCGTCTCTCTTTCTCTGTCTCTGTCGCTCTGTGTGTGTGTATGTGTGTGTGTGTGTGTCTCTCTCTCTCTCTCATATTTCTTATTTAATCATTAAAAATATTATAGGAACTTTTATTTCATTCATTTTACTATTTGTCAAGCAATTGTGGGTGAAATAGATAATAAATCACACAATCCCTGCTATAATTTAGAATCCCATGAAGCCCCAAAACAATTATCAAAGAAAATTAAAATCAGTTTGTTATCATAAAGCTGAAAAACTTATGCAGAATAAAGAAAGGATGTGGTGTGTGGCGTGGCCAAGGAAGGATTCCCTGATAAAATGACATTTAAGAAAAGATTTGAAGGGAATCAGCCATATGGCCACCCATATGGCAGGAGTGGGAAGAAACGGGGACTATCTTTCAAAGAACAAGTATCATTCCAGCATGTGCTGGGAAGATTCTAAAATAATAGCTTGGCTGTGCCAATTCTACCGCTGCTATGTCCCTTTCCTTTGCAATCACTACATTTAGAATATTATATTTTTTAACTTTTAAAGTAATACTTAAATATGAAATGTAGAAATTACCTATCCTCTCAAAGTTTGAAAAAAAATCACCTAATAGACAAATACTCTTGTCATAGCATTTAAAAATCAAACATATAGAGAACAGTGCTAAATTCATTTTTCATAATTAAGCAATGTTGAATAGAGAAATAAGATTATGAAGATATATTATTAGAGCTTTCATTATTGTAAACACTATTGCATTTATTAAAGAGAGTATAAGGCTGGGGAGATAGCTCTGCAGTCTAAGCACCTGCCTGGCCAAAGCAAGGACCCAAATTTGATTCCCAGTATCATAGACCATGCTGGCCCTGAAACTGGGTGTGGTGGTGCACACCTGTACCCCAGCACTGGGGAGGCTGAGACAGGGGGATCACTATAAGTCTGCACCGCATAGGAAGATCTTGTAATAAATAAATGAATAAATAAATACATAAATAAATAAAGCAGATGCTTAATAAGTAACTTTAGCTTTTCAGTCTAATATATACCTAACGTGTTGTACTCAGAAAGTTCTTTTTCACCTCAAGAAAATACAAATAGTCACTTGTGTTTATTTTAGTATCTTTGTGTGAATATTTTGTTTTGTTTTGTTTTATATTTTGGTATGTAATGTTTGGCACCTTTAGTAAGGAGATGCAAATATGGATTGCACTGAAGGTTCACCTCCTCTCTCTGCGTGATTTGGCTCAGTTCATTTGCTAACTCAGTCCTTCTGGACTTTCATCCTCCTGTTTTTCAGTAAGACTATTTCCCCTTACCAGTTACTACAATATTATAGATGTCTTCTGACCTCCTCCACCATAGAAATTCTCTAATGCATATGCCACATGGTCCATGCAGATCCAAAATAAAAAATAAAATATTGTTGGGAACTCTTTATCCTCCATAATTACTTATGCAATTTGTCAAAAAATTTCATGGCAAAATCTACAGGTATGACACATAAGTTATTAATCTGTTACAATTTTGCAGTCTTTTAGTTATAACATTTGTTTTCAGCTAATTAAAGTGATAGGCACACTATTTCCTTGATTTTGTTGTTATACATTATATGTATGTATACCTAGTATCCCATAAATTTATATAATTATTATGTATCAAATGAAATACAACAAGAAATGCTATTAGAAAATCAGTTAATGATATAAAATTTTCCTCAAAAATTTTATAAAAGTCTTACAAGTGTTCCATTGGATTTTTTTTGCATGATATGATTAGTGTTTTCACCCTCATAAATTCCATCTATTAATGATTTCATCAGAAAAGTATAATGTTTAGATATTAAGACATGAAGAAAGCTGGAGTCTCCAAAAACAATGAGAGGATGCTTAAAGGTAGAATCATGATACAGCATGACCAACTAGAGGAATGATGGAAAAAACTGATAATTTGTGATGTCTTCTAAGTTACATCATTTACATATGCTTTTTACATATACTGATTATTTTTAAGACTTCGTGTTCATTTTTTAGTGTATGTCTGTGTGCAGTACATAATGTTTACATCCTCGTGTAGAACTGGTCCACATATAATAATACTCTTCAACTCCTTGTTTCATCCCCTTTCCTTACCCTCCCATAAGCCCTTATATATAGTAAAAAACATTTTCATGTGAAATACATTTTAGTAATTCCAAAGAGTCTTTGAATAAATCATACTTCAACTTTTTAATTAAATGTTACTCTGTAATGTACATCTCTTAATTCTTCCTCTGAATACAGGTGTATTTGCAGTAATATGATTTTCATGTAACTGATATAATAAATGTAAAGAACTAGAGTGCTTCACTATTATCTCAGAGCAAAGTGGAGAATTAAAGCACAAATGATATAAGTAAATTGTTTTTAGTTTTCAAATATGCAATCTATTTCCTGTTTGTTAAGTGTTGGCCTGTTCATGCTGTCCATAAATGTTTCTTCACTTCTAATACTAAATAAACTCAAAAAAGAATTTGTAAACTGTTTTGTCTTCCATACTTGCAAGCAGACACACACACACACACACACACACACACACACGAGCACACATGAACATACAGACATGAGAAATGTTACTAATATTGATTGTGTTGAATTTGGGAGAAAGGCGCAGAGAGGTGAGAGAAAAAGGGACTGAGAAAGAGACACGACAGAGGGAAAGAGAAATGGAAATTTTCAAAGAACCAGCAGAAATGGTCCTAAAATTTGTATGGAATCAGAAGAGACCCAAAATGGAAAAGGAAATTTTGAGCAAAAAGATTAAAGCCAAAGACATTACAATTTCAGGATTCGAGTTATGCATAAAGCTGCGGTAGTAAAGGAGCATGGAACTGGCCTAGAGACAGACACAGAACAAAGGAATAGAAGGCGCAGGTGCAGCCTGGCGCACCTCCAGTCAGCTCACCTTAAAAAAAGGCCTAGAAAGTGCTGGAATTCCTGAGCCTGCTGTGCCGGCCCTGCCCCAGGGCCGCACTGAGATGGTAACTGAGACCGGGGATGTAGGCAGGCACCTGTGATCCCAGCTATCCGGAGGCTGAAAACAGGCAGATCACTACGAGTCTGATCTAGTAGTGAGACCCTGAACACTCTGTAGTCCCTTCCTTAAAATAAAAATAAAAAATAAAAAGTAAAAAGTGCTGGAGAAAAGACTGCAGCATTAGCCAGTGGTGCTGGGAAAACTGGTCATCCATATGCAGAGGAATCTGTATATTTACCCTGCAGTAAAATAACATCAAAGTGAATTCAAGACCCAGATATGAAAACCAAAGTACTGAATCTTCTGGAAGGTAAAATAGGTAAAACTCCTGAAGAGATAGACAATGACTTCCTGAATACAACCCTAATTACACAAGAAATACTACCATGAATCAGTAAATGTAAATGTAGTCACATAAAATAATGAGGAAAATTTGTGTCACATACTGTCCTAATAAAAGACTGAGACCTAAAATATATGAATAACTCAGAAAACTTTTTACCTCACCCACCAAAATCAAAACACATAATCAAAAAGTAGGCAAATGAAATGAACAGACACTACTCAGAAAAGAATAAATAGCCAATAAACACAAGAAAAATGTTCAACATCTTTGGCTATTTAGGAAGTGCAAATCAAAAGAAAACTGAGATTCCACTCATTTAGAGCAAGAATGGCAATCAGAAAGGACTAAAAACACAACAAATGCTGACAAGGCTATTAGGCAAATGAGACTCAGCTACAGCGTGCTTGGAGCATAAACTAAGCCAGGAAGGAAACTAGTATGGAGAGTCCTCATAAAAATGAAACCATACAAAACCTACCAAAAATAGACATTACATTTGACCCAGCTGTACCTCTTTTGGGTATCTTCTAGAAAGAGCTAAAATCAGCGCATTATAGTGAGACATATCTGTGTTTGCAGCAGCACAACTCACAATAGTGAAGTATGGAAACAGTCTAGACCCCCATCAGTAGGTGAATGGCTGTAGAAAATATGGAATTACAGACACAATGCAGTAATGCTCAGCTGAAAAAAGGATAAATTTGACTTCATTTTTAGGAATTTGATGGAACCTGAGTGCTTTAATAACAAATGAAAAAAATCACCCAAAAATGTTTAATACCACATGGTTTCTCTTATATTAGAAATCAACAATAAAAATAATTTAGAGAAAAATAAAGGAAAGATGTTAAAAAACAGGGAAATAGCTTTTTTAAATGAATAATAGCTGAGCAAGAAGGGAGATAGAATCACAGGGAACATAGATTAAAAATAATAGATAAAATGTATGTAGTGGTTTCCGAAACTATGTGATAATTATGTATCACAAACATACTCAATGAAAGCTCATGCAGTGTGTTGGATTTATAAATCAAAGTATGGCTGTTTTGAATTTTTTGTGGAGTTATATAAATTTTAGGGATTTTTCCCTATTTTTGTCAAGAATGGCATTAATATTATCACTAAGATTGCATTTATATCTATTTCAATGGAATAAGAGACCTGGGAACTATTGTTACACTGATGTTTTCTATGTGTTCTCCAGTTTTTTTCTCTTTCTTTTTTTTTAATGTATTTCGTACAGGGTCTCACTACACAGATGGGACTTATAGTAATCCTGTTTTCAGTTTCCCCAGCACTGACATTACAGGCCTGTTCCACCACATCCAGTCTTAGCGGCCAGTTCAGGGTGCCCCATGGTAGGGCCGGTGCTACATGTGATGGCAGGTATCAAACCCTGGTCCCTGCACTTGCCTAAGCAGGCGTTTAGTCCACCGAGCTATCTCTCTAGCCCAGTTTTCATTTTTTGTATTGTGTTGATATCTCTACAGTTGATGGAATCTCTTCTTTTTTTTCTGTCAAAATCTTGTCATTGTACTTTTGTGAGGAAGCCAATGGGCTATAAATTATACATTTATAAATTTCTACATTCTATTAGTTACAATTTTATAATTATGCCTCTTTATTTCTTCAGTTTTTATGTATATCAGCCATTTGTCTTTGCTGAAACTATAGCTTCTCATAAAGTAAACCGAGGCTAAATATGAATGGCTTTATGAGTTCACTTCCCTTGGTAAATGATGTTTGAGGTAATTAGCATAAAATAAAGTATCATTATATCCAATTTATAAATATTTTTATGAATATAATTAGTTCACCCAAATGCTCAACAGTTTCTAAAGTTTGAATATTCAACAAGAATGTATAGGTAGGAAGATAGCTCAGTGGTTTAAGTGCCTCCCTGGTGAGTGCAAGGTCCTGAGTTCAATCCTCAGTACCAAAAACAAAACCAAAGAAGAATGTATAATCTAAGTGCTGAGTGAAGCTGCTATATATCTGTTAACAGCAAGGGACTTTTTAAACTAAGAATTCACAATGGAAACGCAAATAAACAATATTATTCATTTGGGAGCATTCCTTAACAGTAAGACATTTTGCTATCTTTGTTTCACATTTCAGTAAATAATTTACAGTGAGAATGTGGCTCAGATCCTTTCTGGTACAATACATAACTCTGCTAACACATGCTTTTTATCTAAAACTAAAATTAAATTTCCAAGCATATTGGTGCATCCCAACTCAAAGATCAACAGGGATGAAAGAAAATATATACATAGGCACTCAATAGCATTCAGCTCTGCCACAGGACTGGTTCTTTGAAAGCCAACATAATGGGATAGATTTAAAAGGTATATTTGTAATTTTCTTTTGTTTATTATTATGTAATTCTTTTTGAAGGATTTCTATTCCCAAGCCATAGTTTACATCACTAGCACAGTCATTCCTCAGTATTATTGAGAGATTTTCTCCTGGGCTTTCATCTGCACTAAAATTTAAATATTTTCAATGTATTCTATCAAATGGCATAGCATTTATATATGCCCTGTGCTCATTCTTTGACATACATAAAATTATCTCTATTGTTGGTATATTTTAATACTTATATTACTTATAATACCTAGTATACATATAATATTAATGGCTTCTATATTGTACTTTTTAATGAATAAAGGGAACGACCAGAACCAAAATTCACCAGAAAAGTTCATCTATCCATCTTCAGTATAAACACTTATCAAAAAAAAATTTTTTTTTTCGGTACAGGGGATTGAACTCAGGCCCTTGCGCTTGCCAGGGAAGCGCTTATTCCACTGAGCCATCTCCCCGGCCCCCCAGAAATTTTTCAATTAATCTCAATCTATAATTGTTGAACTTCTGAATGTCGAATCCATAGTACCCAAGGCTAAGTGATACCAGTAATTTAGATTTTTCAAAGCTCCTAGTTATTTAAAATCTAAACAATGTATTATCAATTATATGAGAGCATGACTCACTTAATTTGAAGAAATAAGTTTTACTTTCCTCAGGATTTCTGTTTGAAAAAACCTTTCAAATAAACCTAATAACATTTGGCACAGGGAGGCACATCTGGAATCCCGTGGTCCTGTGTGGGCCAGGCATGAGGATGGTGAGGCAAATTGTACGTGGGCTGCTCAGTGACTCAGTGCGGCCCTGTGTCAAAATGTTGCTGAAGATGTAGCTTGGCTCGAGAGCCCTGAGCTCAATCCCCAGGGACAAAGAAAAGCAAATAATGTAATGAGACTTTCAATTACATTTTTTTAAGTTCTTCATCCTTGGAATATATATATGTATGTATGTATGTATATATATAATATTATATTATTGGGTAATATATATATTATATTATTGGGTAATATATATATATATATATATATATATATATATATGTTGCATCTGTGCAATTTTACTTTTTATAGTAAGTATTTAATTGTAGAGGAGTTTTGAAATGCAGGATAAATGCTTGTAAAGATCAACATTAGGATATAAAATGTTTCTTAAATTATATTAATTTGGCATTTATTTAACATTTATTGAGGTGTTAAAATATTCCAAACTCTTTTTTGAAAGATTTATTTTATTTATTTATTCATTTATTTGGTCTCACTATGCAGCTCAGACTCCTAGTGATTCTCCTGTCTCAGCCTCCCCAGTACTGGGTTTATAGGCATGCGCCACCATGCCTGGATTCGGAGTCTGGCAGGGCCTGTGGACTGGGGATCAAACCTGCATTCTTGCACTTAGCAGGCAGGCACTTAGAACACTGAGCCTACTCTTGAGCTCCTGTTCCAGGATTCTTTCTTCTTATAATTATGTTTATAAAGCTATATTCTGATACATGTCATTCCCAGTATTTTGTACTTTCATTACTATACATAATACGAGTTGTCTGTACTTCACAATCATTTGATGCTAGTATACAAAAAACATACTTTGAATATGACTTTACAGTTACCACCATTCCTAATCTAAATATTTACATATATTTTTCTTACATTTTCTAGGAAAAAGGAAAGAAAAATGCCAATTATCTTATGTCATTCCTCGTCAGCTACACACTCTGCCTGTTGAAATTGTATTTCATACTTTATTATTTTATTATTTTTGAGACAGATCTTCTAAGCTTATAATTTCTCAGATGGACTGGAATTTCACATTCTCTTGCTTTACACTCCCAGAAAGCTGGGATTGCAGGCCTATGCCATCACCCCTGGCATTTTATCCTTATCAAACTTTGTACACTTTGTTTTCCTGTAGTGCAAAGAGCTGCAGGATAATAGTCGATACAAATCTAAACAATATAAAGTTTTATATTTTAATGCCTTTAATGTTTTTTTTGTGTGTGTGTGCTGAGTTCACTTAGAGGTATGATCAACAGCTCTTTTTAAGTTAGCCATTTCCTTGGTTAATAATATATAATATATTGCTCAATAATACATATATGTGTTCAAATACATATAATTTAATGTTTATATAAAATTTTAGATGAATATATCGCTATACACACATTTATATGTGAATATAAAATCATCCAGATTATTTTGCCTGGAAGGCATCTCAGAGTCTGAGGGATTCAGTGTATTAGGCTGAAGTTTATCCCAACAATATCGCAACTAGTTGGGATAAAAATTCAGAAAATATATTCTAACATGGTCACCTAGAAAAATGAATCTCATATTTGAAAATTATTAAGAGAATAGATTTAAGTACTCTTAATACAAAAAAGTGATTACTGCATTAGGTAATGGGTATGTTAATTACAAATTCTCGATTTTGGTCAGGGAGATAGCTCAGGGGCATAAGCTCTTCCTGGCAAGTGAGAGGTCCCAAATTTGATCCGTAGTACTGAAAAGAAATAAGAAATTACGTTGTGTGCATAGATGCATATCATCAAAGCCATAATGTTCTATACCAGGAATACATAAAACATTTGTTAATAAAATTTTAATACAAAAGACTTTGAGTTTGTACCACAAACTTGAAATCCTAGTACTGAGGGAGGAAGGAAGCTGAGGCAAGAGGGTTGCAAATTTGAACCAGTCTGGGCTAAATTTAGCAGAATTCTATCTCAAAATTTAAAAGGGGGCTTGGCTGGTAACACCTTGGGAAGATCTTGGCTTTCATGCTCAGTGATGAAAAAAAAAATACATTAAAGAAAAAGACTGAAAAAAGAAAATAAAGGAAAGAAAACAAGCAAGAAGAAAAGAAAGTGCTATTATTTAATGAAAAATTATGGAGGAAGATGGCTCAGTGGAATAAGTCCTTCCCTGACAAGTGCAACAAGTGAGTTCAACAAGTGAGTTCATTCCCTGGTTCCGAAAAAAAAAAAATTGCTGAACAGATTTAATGTGATCCCTATGAGACCACATACCAACATACCTACAGAAGTAGAGAAATCATTCCTAAATTTATCTGGAACCAGAAAAGTCCTAGAATAGCAAAGGCAATCCTGGGCAATAAGGACAAGGCAGGAGGCATTACAATTCCTGACTTGAAATTATACTACAAGGCTATTGTGATGAAATCAGCATGGTACTGGCAACAAAATAGACCTCAGGATCGATGGAATAGATTAGAAGATGCTGAAGCCCCTACGAACACACTCAGCCACCTGATCTTTGAAAAAGGGACCAAACATACTCACTGGAAGAAAGATAACCTCTTTAACAAATGGTGCTGGAAAAATTGCTCTCTATATACTGAAAAATAAACTTGACCCGTCTATCATCATGCACTATACTAAAGTCAAAATGGATTAAACATCTAGACATTAAAGCAGAGACACTAAATTTCCTGGTAGAGAAAGTAGGAGGAACTCTTGAAGACATAGGGGTAGGCAAAGACTTCATGAACAAAAATCAAAATACATGGGAAACAGTTGAAAGAACAACTGGGACCTGCTCTTACTGAGAAGTTTTTTTCATGTCAAAAAAAAAAATTAACAACAAAGTGAAAAGGAAACCCACAAATTTGGAAAAAATCATGACAAATAAATACTCAGACAAAAGTCTGCTCTCTAGAATTTATAAAGAACAACAAACCACTAGGGCCCCAAAATGTAAAGACCCAATCCAGAAATGGGCATCTGAGATGAACACACGCTTCTCAGAGGATGAAATTAAAGAAGCGAATAAATATATGAAAAAATGCTCCACATCACTAGCCATCTGCGAAATGCAAAGTAAAACAACACTGAGAAATCATCTCACCCCAGAAAGGATGCTATCCTAAAGAAATCACCCAACAACAAATGTTGGAGAGGCTGTGGGGAAAAAGCAATCCTTCTCCAATGCTGGTGGGAATGTAGACTGGTGCAACTGTTATGAAAATCAGTGTGGAGACTGCTTAGAAAAGTTGGACTGGAAATCCCATTTAAACCAGCTATTCCTCTACTGGGAATTTTCCCAGAGGATCTGAAAACATCATATCATAGTGAAATATGTGTGCCTATGTTTATAGCAGCACAATTTTTGATAGCGAAATCTTGGAAACAACCAAGATGCCCATCACCTGAGGAATGGTTGAAAAAGATGTGGTATTTTTATACAATGGAATATTACTCAACTAAAAGAATGATAAACTCAAAGACTTTATATTGAAGTGGATGCCACTTGAAGATATACTCGTAAGTGAAATAAACCAGACATACATGTGTAAAAATCCTATAGTTTCCCCCAGTACAAGAACTCAAAAGAAGAAATAAAAATAGAAAGGTATAATATAAGTAAAAGGAAAGCAGAATCTCGAGGACTAACTAATCAAGAGAGGGAAAGGAGAAGAGCTAGGAAACATGACAATGTCAAGCCATACAGCTATATGCAGAAGATGGGCAAGGCAATGATCCTGAGAATCTCCAGAAGATTTTAGATACTAGCAGTTAATTGGAAAGATTCTCACCTTGACTAACTATATATACTGATACATGTGAACTAAGCAACTGCACTGAAGATGGTAATCTGTAATAGTAGTTTCATGCTTGGAGTGCCTGTCATTCTTGTCTTCTGAATACAGGCTGCTTGTCATGACACGCCAGTTGTTGCTGTGCTGTCTCTCAGGTAGATGATTGTTCAAAAAGAAGGGAGTAGTGAATGAAGGCAAGAGACAGGAGAAAGAATATTGAGGGACTGTCCTGCTTCAAGGTTGTATATGGTTAGATTTTTGGACTTACGTGTAAACATAAGAAGTACATATTTCTTTATGCCTATTTTTAAAATATATATTCTAATTTTAAATGTTTTTTCAGTGCTAGGGAGATAGCTCAGTTGAATAAGTGCTTGCCTGGCAGGCACAAGGCCCTGAGTTCAATCCGGGCTCTGAAAAAAAATGTTTATTCATCACATTCTGTAGGGACTTAAAGTTCAACATATCAATACTTGATAAAAAATACCTGTTCCATGTTATACCTAAGATGTTTGATATTCAGACAGATAGTGAGATTAAGCTTAACAGCCTAGGTTGTATGGTAATAGCAATAAGCTTGTCTTCTGGATGGTTAATAACCTAAGTTTACAGACCAAAATTAGAGCAAAAGGAGGGCTGCAAGGAAAGCCAACATTTTGGCCCTAGCCTTCCGAGCTCAATTAAGACTCAGGACATATGAGAACTTGTACTGTAACGTCATGTAAGTCGGTCCCAAATTTTCTCATCACGGAGATTATGGGGCCAAAGAAGAAAGTGATTGAGGATGTAGACTGTGCCTAAGGAGAGTCACATGGAGAGAAAATATTCTTTCAGGCTTTCATAGAGAGCACATGGGCCAAGCAATGGCCGTGACTCATCCACATGGCTGACACTGACAAAGGTTCTACAATCTGAGGTACAGAATCTTAGGATCAGTCCTGAGGGGATTTCTCTGACCTTATCAGACCTAAAAGCTACAACTCTTGTTACATAGGTCCTGCTTTACTTTGGTCTTAACTATCCAGCAGAAAAGCATAAAAACAAAATGTGAAAAGTAAAGCCATGCTGTTATGTTGACTGTAGGGGACTCAGGTCAACAATTTTTGACATTGACAATCAAGAGGAAGACCCAATACTATTATGGGCTACTGAGTCTTAAATATTTTGCTGAGTTTACACACTTATAATACTCAAATAATGGAACTTAACAAAAAAAGAGGATACAGATGAATTTCCGTTTTATATCTGTGTATTCAAAGTGGTTAGATAGATATATAGTTACATTCTCTTAATGAATAGAGGGATTTGTTCTAATGGTGTTTGTAAATAGGATATCATGTCCGCATCTTGTACAGCAATTAACCA
>NW_004524585.1:3921949-3927338 GCF_000260255.1 Octodon degus | reverse complement strand
AAACTCAAGTAAAAATTTTAAAATATATTAGATCTCTTTTACATACCAAATAAAACATAAAACTGCAACTGAACTTATTGAACTCCTAGTATACAACATACAGGAACGCATCCACTGCTTGATTTAATCAGAATCATATGAAAACAAGGATAAAAATCACTATGTTTTTTGTCCAGGGCCAGTTACTTAGCACTTACAAAACAAAACCTTAACCCAGATCTCAAGAATCTCTGTCCATGATTATTTCTAAAATACTCAGAACTTATCAGTCCATAATTAACAGATCTTTAAAGCTAAAGATAGTAGCTGCCATTATTTTGTTCCAATTTCATTTTTTGTGTCCTCCTTTTGAGTGGAGTTGTGCTGATTTTTATACACACACAGGACACAAAGTCTCCTAAGAATATTCCATTTGGCATTCTGTTTTCCAATATTTACTGTGATATTTTTTGATAGTTATGCTAGCATATTCTTCTGTGCAAACTCTATTTAATTTACTTGTTAATAGGGCCTTATTCTAGCCACTGTTTCAAATGTACTTAATGTTGCTGTTCTGCTGCATCTGATATTTTTACTGGTCCTTTTCTCATATACTTTTACAATAAATAACATATAATTTTGCTCATTAAATTAAAATAAAGTTAAGATATTAACTCACTAAAAAAAAAAGATTATGAAACAATTTAATAGAATTAGAAACCATATCCAAGGTCCAAATTGTATAATCCCAAGTACTTAGTCATGTACGCAAATATTTTGAAGATTTCTTTAAAAAGCAAGATAAGAACAGGTAATTGTAAGCAATATCCCACTGAAGGAAAACAGTTAGGATAGATGTCTTACTTATGGGGCCAGGGAAATAGCCTGGCCATTTAAGTGCCTGCCTGGCAAGCACATGGACCTGTGTTCAAACCCCAGAATCACATGTCTTGCATGCCCTGGAACCGGCCATGCCATACTGGCCATTGAAAATGGGTGCACTCCTGTAATCCCAGCACTGGGGAGGTTGAAAACAGGAGGGTCACAAGGAGTCCAAGCTGCGTAGTGAGACCCTGTACCAAATACATAAAGAAATAAAGATTTTAAAAAAGTTAGATGTCTTACTTACATACAGAACATGTGAACTAGAGTCCTAAAAATATTAAATACATATAATATGTTTTCAACATATAATATGCACTACTAAACATTTCCTTGACTCAGAGTGATACTGGATGGAATCCTCTTATAGGACAAAGTTTAATTTTCCTAATTTGTCATTTTTACATTGAAATGATTAGTACAATTTATTCACAGGCAAGTGTTCAAAGTAACCTCTTTCATATGCTAACCTTTATTCACTTTCAGTAACTGTTCTAGAAAATCAATTTCTTTTTTACTGTAACACAGTAGATAAGTACTATTCACTAGGGATCCATATGCAACTAAAGAGGTTTTTCTGTTTTTAATTTTATGAAAGTGTATGAGCAACATCTTTAGTGTTAGAATATAGTTTCCAATTGCACTATAGCACATAAACTCCAGAATTACCACATCACAAACAAATCAGATAAGCTTGAAAATGCCATGTTCTGAAAATAATGTTTAGATGAGTGTCTTAGTCATTTTTTTCATGGCTGAGACAAAACACAAAACACAAGTTAAAGCAGGAGAAGTTCATGTCAGCTGAAGAAGTTTAGGTCTATAGTCAGCTGCCCGCAAGGCAAGGTGGCAGGGCAGACGGTATCACAGAGGAGAAACAGCTCATGGCGTGGCAGCAGAAGGCATAAGCAAGCCTGCCTTCCCTGTCTCCCTTTACATTCCGTCCAGGTTACAGGTCTACTGATAGGAGCCACCCAAACCCAGGGTGGGTCTTCCATTATCCACACCAAGAACTAGGCTAATTCCAATCAATGGACTCAGTTGGGACCACCACCTGTAATCCATAGATCACACACTCTAGGTTCAGCCAACTCTGAAAAGCCCCGCCTATGAGCAGATGAGGCTTAGGGGGACATCTAGGTATGGGCTACAACAATGACCCAAGAGTGACCTGAGTGCAGGGAAGAATGTCCACTTACAATAATGCACACAGTGGTTCTCCATGACAGCCCAGGAAAGCCAATAGAAGGGCTGTGTTTTTCACTCCTTTCCAGAGCTCTTCCACACAGCGCCCAAACAGAATGGCTCTTTTTTGCTCTTCACCTCACGCTTGGTCTTTACCACTCCATCTTCATTCTGGTCACTTGGCTGTCCCCATACACCAGCTGCTGGGCTGCTGGCTTCTGCTTCCTCTCATGCATCCACAGGAAACCCTGTAATACAGACCTTGGTAGTGAAAACAATCCCTTTTTAGGAATATCTTGATAAGTGTGGCTCAGAAACTAATATAGTAATATAAATAAATACTAATATAACATTAGTATTTCAAAATAAATAACTTTTAATTTTATAGAGCTTATATTCCAAATATATTTAATCATTTATCATTTAGGGTCTGCCAAATAGCTCAACGTATTAAAGTATCTGTAAGTAGGCCCAGGGGCCTGGGGTTTGATCCCTGGAGCCTGCCATGCTGACCCCACTACTGAGGCATGCTGAGATGGCGATTGAGATTGGGCGTGGTGGTGCGAGCCTATAATCCCAGGTCTTGGGAGGCTGGGAGCCCAGCAGCCCAGCAGCTGGTGTATGGGGACAGCCAAGTGACCATAAACAGTCAGAGCACTAGGAGTCCGATCTAGGAGTGAGACCCTGAACACACTGTAGACCCTTCCCTAAAATACACAAAAAAAAAAAAAAGAAAGAAAGAAAATCATTTATTATTCAATTTTATGTGCAAAGCAGACATAATGCCTTCACACAACCTAATTTGATCAATATATGCTAATTATAAAAATATTTCCGTGAATCTGAACTGCTAATGTTCCACTTAGTGCATTGATACATCGCATAATAAGTACAAATGGATCTCATTCCTCTCCATGTCCACTTGGTTGGTTTTTCAGGGAAGGTATGCAATCAAAGTGAAATTGTTATCTAGTTCCTTAAAGAGAATTAGAATTATTAATTTTTCATCCTTAGAATGGTTGATCAAATATATAAGAATTACATAATTTAAAAATTATTTTAATTGAGCGATGAGTCATTTAATAGTTATTACATACTGACTCACCTTTCATATTGCTTTTATTTATTTATTTATTTATTTATTTATTTGGCAGAACCGGGGATTGAACTCAGGCCCTTGCGCTTGCCAGGAAAGCTCTTATTCCACTGAGCCATTTTCCCGGCCCCTGTTTTTTATTTATTTATTTTTTTCATATTGCTTTTAAACTATTCCAAGCCACTATCAGTTTTCTATAAACTCTTCTAAGTAGCTACGTTTAACTATTTGATATGCCAAATCTATTAATTAGAAGTTATTGTTATATTCCGTTGTATTTGTTCACATTTTATAGTCTCTTTTCTTCTACTCTATTTTTGTCCAACTTTGACAAAGATGTCTTTTTCATCCTTTTGAACAACAAATTTTTACTTCTGTTGAGTCCCTTATGTTCAATCTGTTAATTTTGCCTTTGAAGTATTATTTTTCCATTCCATTCCCACTGCCTTTAGATTTGTTGTTTTTCCTTTTTCTTTTTCTTTCTTTTTTTTTTTTTTTTTTTTTTTTTCCTGTCTGAGTTAGGTCACTAATTTTTAGTGTTCCTGTCTGAATATATGCATTTGCCCTCTATTCCACTTTGTTTTAAATCCACTTCATATGTTTGTTTTCTGTAAATGTATCATTCAATTCAGCATTGTCTAGTACGTATTCTAATTTGTGAGATATTTAAAATGTAAGATTTTTTACTACAGAGATAAACAACAAGGGATTCTCTTTCAATTCATAGCCTTATTTTCAGGTTTCAGTTTTTTCTAGCCTGTAGGGATTTTTTACTTATGTTCCTGAAAATTCAGTTATGCATTTAAAATGATGTTTGTTCTGTTGTGCACAATATTATTTGATGTTTTATAGCACAATCTGAAAGCCTTGTAGTTTCACAAAATTGCTGGAATAATAGCATTGTGGCATCCATTTTTATTCCATTTATGTCTGTTTTCTATTCACTTTCCTAATAAAGAATGTAGATTACCACCTTTATGAGTGGAGTCACCTCATTCAAATATACAATTTGTTTTTCCACAATTGTTTTATTCTTCTTTAATGTTTTTTTCTTTTTTCAGATCAACATATTACCTTGATTTTATTCCTTCTCTTTTGCTTACTTCTAACATTTCTTACCCAGCATCTTTCCCTTCTATCAAAATCTAATTCTTGAATTTTACAAAGCTTATATATAGGTACTCTAGTTTTGATTTCTAAAGCCCTATTCTTATGTGAACTTATCTTAGAATTAGATCTCGAATGCTCTATTCTTCACCCACATTAATGGATTTAACATTCAGCTTAAATCTTTACCATGAAAACCATTAAATGATATTGTATCTCCAACAGCTATCTGATAATAATTTTAGTGTTTCCCACTGGTATCTTACAGATATCCGGCTTATAGCAGAGTTGGTTATAAATACTGTTGTCTTGTATTTCTGCATTTTCTTGTTCATTTAAGGCCATCTCCTGCAGGAGGAGTGTTTCTTCCTTCAGTAATTTAGGCATAAACTCACCTGGATACAGAAGAACATGTAGAAAAATACAGACGGGAAATTAAAATCCATGTGGAGGCATCAGAATGCGGGAGAGGTAGAGAGAAATTGAAGGGCTGACGATCTGAAGGGCGAGAGAGGGGGAGAAAAAGTGAGCAGATGAGAGACAAGGGAGAAAAAGTGAAGAGGGAAAGAGGGGTCAGAATGTGTGAGTCTGCTCTTTCTCTTGTGCCATCAGCCACTTTTAAAGTTGAAAATTTGAGAAGTAAAATGAAAGGCTGCAGCGCAGAACATACCTTCAACCAGTGACAGGCTGTGTAGATGAAGCTGAAGTACACCAATTTAAAAACTCCTATTCAGTTGCAACTCATAAAAACTACACAGATCTAAAAGAAACCAAAATAGTCTGTACAAAACCTAATCTTGGTGATCAATAAATTTAATCATAATGACAATTGAGATTATAATAAAATTATGTAAATGTGCGTAGTACTAAGAACCTACAATGACTCCTTCCTCTCCTGATTTCCTTCTTGGGCAAAAGATCCATCTTCCTACTTCCTCATGTCTTTCATTTTGTTTTCTGTGTATACTGTAAGAGTTTTACATAAGAGAAGCCATTTGATACTTAAAAGCCAAAGAACTTCCAATGACAGCTGAAAATAAGTGTTAATACTGGGAGTTAGCATTAGCTGACACACAGGTGAAGGAAAAGTGAGTGATTAGAAAAAATATAAATACACATTCAAATTTTAAACACAGAATA
>NW_004524585.1:3912480-3921849 GCF_000260255.1 Octodon degus | reverse complement strand
ACAATACCTAACAAAATACCTAGAAATTTCCTTGAAATTATTAAGTAATATAAAATCATAATGCAATATTTCCATTTAGTAAAGCCTAATTAAGGTTTAAAAATGTAAAACCTTCTATAACTAAATTTTTATTTTATCTGTAGTTTTATTTTGCACACCTGTTAAACTTTATATATTTTCATGATTACATAGAATTTTAGGACTAACATTAATTTTGTTGTTATTGGTACTGGGAATCAAACTCATGACCTTGTGTTTTGCCAGGCAGAGGTTGTGCCACAGAGCTATATCACTGGCCCTCCAGATTATTATTTTTTAAAATTTGTGTATTTGGTACAGGGTCTCAGATTGGACCTGCAATACGACTCATGGTGATCCTCCTATTTTCAGCCTCCCCAAGGCTGGGATTTCAGGCATGCACCACCACTCCCAGACTCTGTCTCTGGTTCAGTGCACCCCAGCGACAGGGTCAGCGCAAGACTGGCGATCGAACCCTGGTCCTTGTGCTTGCCAAAGCAGATGCTTTGTCCCCTGGGTTATCTCACCAGACCCAGATTATTATGTTTTTTAAAAATATATTTAGTATAAGATCTACAGTGTCTCACTACACAGATAGGGTTCTTAGTGATCTTCCTGTTTTTTAGTCTACCAAGCTCTGGGATTACAGGTGAACACCACCACACCCAGTCTCACATGCAGTCTCAGTGCACCCCGGAGTCAGGACTGGCACCACAGGCTGGGGATTGAACCCCAGTCGCTGTGTCTGCCTAAGCATGTGCTTTAATCTGTGAAGCTATCTGGCTGGCCCCTAGATTAATTTATAAGGACACATATAATCTTTGGTGTCATAGAGATTTTAGTTCACTATGGGAAATAGACATTCATTAAATAATTATTTAAACTATAACTGTAATTATTTTTAAATGTAAATTGTATTGATGCTCCTCAATTTTCTGAGCATATTAAAAGAGTTAATAAATTATCTTTGCATGTATTCCAGAACTCACTTTCCACAAAGTTCAAGATCCTACATCTTATGAATATAGGTGTCATATTTTCATCATTGCCAAAAACACTCAGATCCTCTTAAGTTCTTTCTAGATTTCTTGACTGAAACTTTCAGAACGTCACATTTTATAAATTGGATGTGGTCTTGCCTTATTTGGTCATAATTTTAAGAGTATCCTTTCATTTGAATAAACGCCATGAATATGAATCTTGTTTTTTGAAGAAAGGATATTTTTAAGTCCTTCTTGGGAAGAGCTATGTTTCCTTTGAGGCATAAGAGGCTTAGAGCAGGCTATCATAATCCTTTCTTTGGAATTTATTAACCAGAACCTCCTCTTCAGATAGGACTATTAGGGTGAATGAAGCAAATAAAATGCCTGGTTAGCTACAACAGCCTTTCTTTGGGTTATTTGAAAATAGGAGAGGCATAATTATTTCCTCTAAAATTAAAACTATTATAAAAATTACTAAAATAATCATACATTTTAAAACTTATTCTTAATATTCTGAAGTATTTAAATCCAATATACTTTCTTTACATCATTAGTAGGGAGAAATAAAAGTTATAGTTTAAATATTTATACCCCTAGTGAAATGTTCAGTATATATTTTCTTATACATAACTGCACATATTTAGACTGTTTGCAAGGAAGCAAAAGACATTTTTAAGGTGCCATTCCAAATAAATTTTAAAAATACTGAATGCCTGATTTCCCTTAGAAATTCAGACTAGTTATTTATAGTAAATTTTGAGACATTCTGCAGCAAAGAAAAGTATTTAACTTTGTTGAGCAGAAAATATTCCAAATATATTTGATCGTGGGCTTTGATAGAATCCAAGCAGGAAAATAGCACTCAGGGTGCACCTCAGCGTTACTTTTCTCTCCAGTGTCTGTTCTTTCCCCTTGATAGAAGAACGCCGACAGAGAAAAGAAATCCCTGCTATCAGCTGTGTAACTGTCACGAGTTTTGGACTGCTTGTCTCTAGACTTCTGCCTGAGAGAAACATGTCCTTTGCTAGTGGGCTTTATTTAGGTAGTTCTCTGAAATCCACCCTACTGCAGCAACCCTTTCAGTTGCTGGGATAGAATATATTGCTGGGATAGAATAACTTGCTCATCTAGAGATTTTTCTTCAAAGGGCTTCTTAAATTTAGTGTACAGAATTGTCCAGAGAATTTCAATCATTCTTTTTTATCTAGGCACCAGCTCAATGTGTTCATTCCTCTGAGAAAGTGATCTGGCATTTTATACCCTTTAAATTTATTTAGGGTTTATTAATTAATATATTAATTAATTAATTTATTTATTTATTTGGTACAGGGTCTCCCTCCCTACACAGCTCAGACTCATAGTGATCCTTCTGCCTCAGCTTCCCCAGTGCTGGGATTACAGATGTGAGCTACCATGCCCGGTTTGGGGGATGGCACACAGCACCTAGCATGGCATGTGGTACCTGGGATCGAACTCAGGTCCTTGTGCTCTCCATGCATGCACTTAGACCACCAAGCTATCTCCCCAGCCCCTGGCATAGTTCTTTTTAAAGCTCTACAGATGATTCAACCTCACACTCCAGGATTAGGAACCACTGCTCCAGTGTTTCTATTTTCACCAAGCTACATAGTGTATGAACCTCTACTCTTTCTATTATTTTTATTGTTAATACAAGCTTAAAATTTCATTTTATGCTATATTGAAATTTCCAAGATGTGAAACTTGACTGACAAGAACAATTAACCCTATTCCTGTGTACAGATGATTTTAGTACAAAAATATTTGAATTTACAACACACTTTCATTTATGTGTTTGGTACAGGGTCTTACTATACAGCTAAGACTCATGGTTATCCTACTGTTTTGAGCCTCTCCAGCTCTGGGATTACAGGCATGCACCACCACAACAGGATTTACAGCACATTTATTTTCTTTCTTTCTTTCTTTCTTTCTTTCTTTCTTTCTTTCTTTCTTTCTTCTTTCTTTCTTCTTTCTTTCTTTTTCTTTTTCTTCTGTACTTAGGACAGGGTCTACAGGGCCTCACTATGTAGATTGGACTTGTAGTGATTCTCCTGTTTTCAGCCTCCCAATCCCTGGGATTACAGGCATGCACCACCGCACTCAGTCTCAATCCCTGTCTCAGTGCACCTCTCGGATGGGGCGGGCATGGCAGGACAGAGATCAAACCCCAGCTACAGCTTTCTCCCTAAGCAGGTGCTTTAGTCTGCTGAGCTATGTGGCTGGCCTTCAGCACACTTTTATGTAACAAAAACTCGTGAAACTATGGACTTAACTTTTAAAACTTTTATTATTTGAGTAGTCTTTTCTGAAGTCCTTTATGATTCTCAATAGACACATATTCAGTAGCAAATAATATTGTAAAAAAAATTATGTCTCTAAATTTCTAGGAATTCTGTGTTACCTTTTGTTCTGCATTAGGGTGTCAAAGATATTTCTATAAAACAAAGTTGGAAGATAAAAATGATGTCTTGCTCAAAGCAATGGATAAATTTCTTAGTGTCCAGAAAAATAAAGTTAGTGTTTCCCTCTGAGGCGTAATTTGGAAAGGGTCGTTAAAAGCTCCAATTAAATTCTGATTTCCAATCTGCATGTTCTTCAGGTGTGATGTATACTAACATGTAGAATACATTGACCTGAGCCCACTTTTCATGGATCAAATTCAAAAATTTAAAAGAGTAGCTGTATTACAGTCTTGGAGAAATTTATTATACCAAAATCTGACAAAACAGCAAAGATGCATTTTACATATTTCCCACAACTCTACTCAAGAGGCAGAGTCTCCTTGAACTAATTTCACATAATTAAGTCTGTAGGTGAAACCGGAATCCCCCTGGTGGTGTCAGCAGTCCTCTCCTGATTTCTTGCTTACATGAAGTGATCAAAGCAACCCAGTCAGCACAAAAGTGGGCGCTTGCCAGATGTGTGCATACCACAGGAATGGCAGGAAATGGATTCTCAGGCTGATGAAAGCTTGCTAAGCATTCCTGAAGTTCTTGGAAACAACCTTCCATAAGTTCTCAGGCAAACATTTTTGTAAGATTAGCTCTCATCCAGAAAAAGAGTATGTGACCAAGTTGTTCATTTATCATGCATATAGAGGAAGTTACCTTAGTATGTTAAGTTATTAGAGGTAAAACATAAAAGAAGATTTTGAAATGTTTTAAAATTTCCATTGGAATTTATCATTAATTTTTTTTTAGTTCAAAAGCTTATGTATCTTTATTTTCTTCATTTTTTGTACTTTTCCCTTTTATTACCATCATCTTAAATCTACTTAAAGAGAAAATACTCTCCTTGCAATGATTAGAATAACACATTTTTCATTTATTATAATTATAAGTTCAACTATATGACATTTTAATTTTTAAATTCATTTAGAAATATGTCCTACTATATTTATATTTTTAAAAATTATTTATTTATTTGATTTATTTGATTCAAGTTCTCACTACACAGCTCAGACTCATAAGTATTCTCCTATTTCAGCCTCCTCAGTGCTGGGATTATAGGCATGCACCACAACACCTTATTTCAGTGTGTCTCAGCACTTCCAGGGCAGGCAAGCATGACATGAGATACTGGGAATAAAACCCAGGTCCTTGTGCTTGTCAGGCAGAGCAAGCTATCTTAGACTGCCAAACTATCTCCCCAGCCCTATATTTAAATCTTAAAATTAAAAGTTGCATTAACAATAGCTCTACTATTAGGGATAGATTATAGTATTAGCCACAAGAAATGCTGGAGGCTTTGAGTTTGCTACTTTTTTTTTCTGAGACAAAATACTCCACATCCAAAATAATAATAATAATAATAATAATAATAATTATTATTATTATTATTATTATTATTATTATTTTGTACTTTAGGGAAGGGCTTACAGGGTGTTCAGAGTCTCACTATTAGAACAGACTCATAGTGATCTGCCTGTTTACAGCCTCCCAAGAGCTGGGATTGCAGGCACACACCACCATGCACAATCTCAGTTGGCATCTCAGTTTTCCCCTGGGGGCTGGGCCAGCACAGCAGTTCTGGGGATTGAATTCTGGGCCCCTGGGCCTGCTTGCAGTTGCTTCAATCTGCTGAGCTCTTTGACTGACCCTTCCATACCCAAAATTAAAGAAGAAAAGGCAAAGTTCATGATTTGTAGAAGTTTCAGTCTGTAATCAGCTGGCTCCATGGCAGGGTGGTGCAGCACTGAAGCAACTGTCCAAGTCAGTGAAAGACAGCAAAATGAGAGCAAGAGGGTGTGGGGGAACAAGCCTCGTTTAGTCCTTTATATTGTATATTGGCTATCTGCCCATGCGCATACCGATTCCATGCCCCCTTTTTGCATAGGCTCAGGATATTTACAAAGTAAGGTCCCTTAGTCACCCTTATAAAGTTCTCAAGCTGACACAGTGAACAATATCCTAGTGGGTAAGGGCATGTCATTTTCAACCTGAAATGTAGAACTGCTGAGTTATTTATTTAGGCTAGATTTCTCAAGTCGACACAGTGTATCAACCATAATAATCTACCTTTTGTCAACTTGGCAACCAGACACATTTTTAAAACCAATTTGCACATATAATTCATTTATTTTAAATATTTGAACATTATAACACATATTTAATAAGCCTTAAAAATCAGTATGACATCTATCAACATTATATTACATTAAAACCATAATATGTCCCCTCAAGGCTCCCAAAGACTCATGCACATCCCTTTATGTTAAAGGCATTTAGTCCATTAGCTAGATTTGTCAAAGACTTAACAGTTTTAGTATTGGTGAAAGGTCCAAGTCACAAGTTTTCTCTGAGATGTAAGGCAAACATCTGAGTTATCAGCCTCTGTAGAAATGAAAAATCAAGCACTTCCAGAATTCATTGGAAAAAAGTACATTTTTTAATTCCAAAAGTTACAAACAGGAGAATAGAGGGGAATGGGACCAAATCAGGTCCGAAAATCCAGCAGGGCAAGCATTAAATCTTACAATTCCATGTCCAGCATCTAAAACAATCTGTGGAAAATTTTGAGCTCCAGAGGACTCATGTGATTCCGCCCTTATAGCAACTCTGGTAGTTACAACTTCTCTCTTAGGCCCACACTGCTCCCTGTTTGCAGCATTCCTTAAATGATCCATTCCTCTGACTTTTTCAAACTTGGGTTCTGTGCCGCACTTTTGGCTTTTAAATCACAGCTTCACACAGTGCGGTCCAAAGTCACACTGCCTGGGCTCCTAGGCCTTCTGAAATCAAGGTGGAAGCCTTTTAAAAGTAAAAACTCTTGCATTCTGCATGTACCTAAAACCATGTCGAAAATGCCAAAATCTGTTGCCAGTGAGAGCAGTAGCCAGACTTTCCTCTCTTTTGACTATAGGATTCGAGTGCCTTGGTCAATGGGCACTATGAATTGAATTATGAGAACAAATTTTCTACGATGCCACTATTCTGGAACATGTTGTGCTGTAGCTTTCAGCTCAAAATAGTCTTTCCCTTTTCCAGTTTTGAAGTTGCAGAAAGTGGAGATTTGCTGCTTATTGTAGTACCCTCAGGTCACTATTCTGATTCTCTTGTTCCTCCTCAGCAATCAAATCCTCTTCAGCGCCATATTTATATTTTACAGAAGCTTTACTAGAGCTTTCTATCTGTCCAAACTCAAAGCATTTTAAATCAACCTGCTGGGATTTTTCTCCTTTTTATTTATTTGTTTTTATTTTTTTAATTTTTTCCATAATTTTATTGAAAAACAAGTAGCAATGAGACAGTTTTAAATCAAATTGGTAGGACAGTTTCAATAATTAACACATTGCATACTATTTTCCTAGTGGTTATTTGCTGTACAAGATGCAGACATGATATCCTATTTCCAAACACCATTAGAACAAATCCCTCTACTCATTAAGAGAATGTAACTATATATCTATCCTAAACATTTTGAATACACAGATACAAAGTGGACATTCATCTATATCCCCTTTTATGTTTAGTTCCTTCATTTGAATACTATAGATGTGTTAACTCAGCAAAATATTCTAAAAGAGTCCAGTAGCCCATAATAGTATTGGGTCTTCCACTTGACTGGCAATGTCAGAAATTTTTGACCTGAGTCCCCTACAGCTCAACATAACAGCATGGCTTTACTTCTTATATTTCGTTTTTATACTTTTCTGCTGGATGGTTAAGACCAAGATAAAGCAAGACCTATGCAACAAGAGTTGTAGCTTCTGGATCTGATAAGGTCAGTGAAATTATCATGAGATCCTGTACCTCAGATTGTAGATCGTTTGTCAGTGTCAGCCATGTGGATAAGTCACGGCAATTACTTGGCCAGTGTGCTCTCTATGAAAGCCTGAGAGAATGTTTTCTCCCCATGTGACTCTCCTTAGGCATGCTACATCATTGATCACTTTCTTCTTTGGCCCCATAATCTCCTTGATCAGAAAATTTGGGACACTACCAAGTTACATGACGTTACAGTACAAGTTCTCATATGTCCTGAGTCTTAATTGACTTTGGAAGGCTAGGGCCAAAATGTTGGCTTTCTTTGCAGCCCTCCTTTTTCTCTAATTTTGGACTGCAAACGTAGGTTATTAACCCTCCAGAAGACAAGCTTATTGTTATTACCATACAACTTAGGCTGTTAAGCTTAACCTCACGATCTGTCTGCATACCAAACATCTTAGGCATAACACAGAACAGGTACTTTTCATCAAGTATTGATATGTTAAATTTTAAATCCCTACAGAATATGATGAAGAAGCATTTTAAAATTATAATATATTTAAAAATAGGCATAAAGAATTATGTAATTCTTATGCTTCCACATAAGTCCAGAAATCTAACCATATACAACCTTGAAGTGGACAGTCCCACAACATTACTTTTCCTATCTCCTGCCTTCATTCATATTATATGTGTGCCTATGTTTATAGCAGCATGATTAGTGATATCCTGCTGGGATCTTTGCTTTTTATTTCCAACATAGGTATGAACCATATTTTTAAATATAGTCAAACCAATGACCCCATTCCTGGTACCAAATTCTGTCTTGCTTACTTTTTTCTTCTTGCTAAATCAAAATACTTGACACACAAAATTAAAGAAGAAAAAGTACTTTAGCTCATGGTTTCTAGACATTTCCATCCATAAGCAGCTGGCTCAGAGGCAGTGTGGCATGGCACAGGAGCAACTATCAAAGGTCACAAAAAACAACAAAGCAACAAAAGCTAAAAGCAGGGAAAGCAAGCCTCTTTTTTTCTTTATATTGTATATTGGCTATGTGTCCTTACCTATACCATCTCTGTGTCCTCCTCCACAAGTTGAGAATGTTTGCAAAGTAAGGACCCTGGCACCCAGCTGAATCACTTAATTGTCCTTCTAAAATTCTCAAGTGGGCACAATGATCAATGTCTTAGAGGATAAGGACATGTCCTTCTCACCCCAGGCATAGAACTGTGGAGTTACTTAGTTGAACTTTTAGCTTTCTTACAGTGACACATTGCATCAACCATAGAAAGCTTAATTTTCCACTACATTTAAATCTTATGTTCCCTTCTTTTTTATATGTAGATTAAGTAGCTCTGAAGCAAACATTTAATCGGCTTTCTCCATGATTATTCATAAATGCCAATTAGAGTCACCAAAATTGACACTATGAAGCAGAACTCTCATTGTTAGTGTTTCTACTCCCTTCAAACTAAAAATCAAGTACATAATTCATTCACTTGGTTTTTCTACTTGTATTTTATTTAACTCAGTATAGTTCAATATCCACTGCTGGGAAATATACAAAGGTGAATGTAAGAAAATTCTTGGCCATTCTCCTATTGCAATAAAATAGTACACAATAAATAAATTAAAATATTTATATTATCCACTGGATGAAAAAAGGGAAGGCTTTTATGTTAAGTGCAACATATTTTAAATTGCCTTTATAAAACACACTGGGAAAATCTTCATAATTGCAAAATTTTTATAAACCGCAGGCAACTGATAAACTATAAACTAATGAAAAACTGTAAAGTCAAAGTGATTTTGTGGTATGGAGAAACTATTCCTACTTTTGCCAGAAGCAGGTATAACTTGGACTTGATTGAGATTCAAAGTCAACTAAGCATATTCTTAGATCATGCAAATATCTTCATAGTGATTCGAGGTTTATCACATAGTTTTTATTTTCTATGAGGTGTTCAACACATAATTATGTAAATATTCAATTTATATATAACAATGAAATTTCTATTTTGCTTGGTAGATTAAAGTCATTTATTAAAATGTGTCTGTATACACACATAGAAAAATATAATGAATAATTTTGTAAAGTATCTTTCTTTGTTACTACACTTGATACCACAAACTATATA
>NW_004524585.1:3911339-3911859 GCF_000260255.1 Octodon degus | reverse complement strand
AATTCATTTAATATCCTTTTCATGAAATAATATCAAGGGGAAAGTTTAATATATCACCACATTATAGATTTACTTCACTAAATCCATTTACATTTGCATCAGATGCATATTAACTCATTGAAATTGTAGCACTGACCCTACATTACTGGAATATCTCATAAGCGGGGATTCACTACACATGGCTATTTTATATGCATATGATTGTGTAGCAAACATGAATGCAAAATATTTCTATAAACATGTTCTTCAAAATGACTTATTTTCCTCCTTTACTTTCAAAAATAGAATGGCTTAATGAGAGAAGTACTAGAAAATGTTTGATTCAAATGATCAATGTTTTCCTCCAAGGAGGCTACTTATGGAGACAAAAAGATGCTCTGAGAGCAAGAACATTGGATTGTGAAATATGGCACATGCAGTACTGAGGAACATTTTATGCTTTCCATTTCACAGTACTCAATGAAAGTAAGTAAACAATTGGAAAGTGCCCACTTTCTGGAGAATTTTGCTTTGGTAACTA
>NW_004524585.1:3831133-3911239 GCF_000260255.1 Octodon degus | reverse complement strand
TATTCTCCAGTTCTTGCCTTTCTGCTTTGCTGAGTTTATTTGGCCTGACCTAGCTTTGCTTTTCAACTGCAAAGTCCCTACATCTTGAGCTCAGCACTTTCTGGCGGTTTGTTTCCTTCTTGAATAAATTCCTGCTGTGTGACTGTTGCGGTGTTTGCATTCCTCCTCTTCTGTGCCCTCCACTCCTCTCTCTCCCCCTCCTCTCTCCTCTCCTCTTTTCTGCTCCCTCTCCTGTCCTCCCTTTTAGGCCAGGCATGCCTTCCTTGAGGGCGATGAATCACAGCCTCCTTGCTTTGCTCTTTCCAGTTTGCTCCAGCTCTTTTGCTGCCTGCTTCCTCTCTGCTGCATGAAGACATTTTTATGTGTCTCAAGCAGTCTTTATCCTTTCTGCAACCCTGAATCCTTGAACAGGTCTAATAGCTCAGGAGAAAATAACTGGAGCATGCATAAGTAGACACAGAGCAGAACTTCAGAGGGCTAGACAATCTACTTGAACTTAAATCAGGAAAAAATTTAGCCGACCAGTGACTTTGGGATTCTCTGACCAGGCAAATTTCTATTCATGGGGCTGCTGAAATCAGGTATAGAGCATTTCATCATGAAAGGAGGACCCATAAAAGTTCTTCAGAGTTAGACTATGCTTGAAGCATTGCCATGTTCAAATACTCTTATGCATTGCAGTGGCTCGACTCAGTCTCACTTTTTAGAAAATTATCAAAAATTCTGTAGAAAAAATATAGTGAGATACATACTCACAATAAGCTGATACCACTGTATGCAAACATGATATTTTATTTCCTTAGTTTCTGTGGGTTAGATTACTGTGAAAGCATTTTTCTTGTATAAGGACCAAAAAGGTGAACCATATTTATAAGGAAAACTTCTCAGCAGATGTATAATTTGGGTGAGAATGTCCACCAAGTAGCAAAAGCAATGCCAGACCTCAGAGATTGGTGATCTAACAAATTTTGTTTTGAAATATTTAAGGCATATTACATATATGCAATAAATTTAAGAGTTAGTTTAATTTAATTTTCTTTCCTTTTGTTAAAGGAAGCAACTCTCAGTATTTTAGTATAGGAGATTATTTTTTGGCAGTTGAAACTGAATTTTTGGATTAAAGGTCTATGTGAGTCTATTCAATGTTGAACACCCTAGCATAAAGGAGAGCATTTTGACACTGCACATAGTTTTGTTGAGTAGGAAAATACATGATGTGGTAAGAAAAAAATGAACAATATATTAGAGTCACACAACACACAGTCTAGGAACTTTTATAGAAATCCTAAGAGAATATCATATAGCTAAGATAAAGAAAAATTTGGAAGTATATAACTGACTAAAAAGAATGTTTCTTTTTTAGCAAATGTTTCTGTAAAATTTGAGCAGCTAGTTGAGGACAATTTAAAACACTGAAGTAATTTATATAAAATATGAATTAGAATATAAATGAGAAAATCTAGAAAATATACACAAAATCTAACTTCACCACTCCTTTTGTTCTTCATTTTCTTGATTTTAATGTTGTAAACTCCCTTATGAATAAAAAATTGGAAAGAATTGGATGCAATAATATATTACATGTTTATAAAAAAGTGTTCTAAAATAATTATTAAGCTTCAAAAAAGAATAATTTAAAGTTTTTATTTTGATAAATGTATACAATCAGTATTCTTAATAATATATGTATTCAAAAAGTTCTAATACAGGGGCCAGCCAAATAGCTCAGTGGATTAAGGCACCTGCAAGCAGTTGCAAGGGACAGGGGTTCAATCCTCGGGTTTGCCATGCTGGGCTTGCCATGCCAGTCCTGACCCGGGGTGCACTGAAACAGCAATTGAGAGTGGGCATGGTGGCACACACCTGTAATCTTAGCTCTTGTGAGGCTGTAAACAGATGGATCACTATAAGCCTGATCTAGTAGTGAAACCCTGAACACCCTTATAGACCCTTCCCTAAAATACAAAAAAAGAAAGAAAATAGTAATGGAAATATTTTCAAAATTCTAATAAAAGTAAATTAAATATCAGTGTGCATTTTTAAAATTTATTTATTTATTTATTTATTTATTTATTTATTTGTTGGAAGTGGGGATTGAACTCAAGTCCCTGCGCTTTCCAGGCAAGCTATTCTACTGAGCTATCTCCCCGGTCCCTCAGTGTGAATTTTAGAGATGAGAGATGGCATTTTCAATATTAGAAAAAAGAAATTTAATTTTATTTATTCAAATTATTTTTCTCATCATGAATTATTGTTCAACATCACCCTTTCCTTTTTATCCGTTATGATCTATTAATGCTGGACTACAGAAACAACTTTTGAAAACTTTTATTTTTAATGTTATCAGAAAGAATTTCTTTGGCACCTTACTTTTTTTGCCATAGAATATTAGTAAATTAGGTAAAATGGTCTTCTGGATGTGACAGTTTTTTAAAGAGAATTAAAAAGTAATAATAATAAGAAGAAGCAGACAATTAGAAATGATACAGATTTTCACTAAACAAACTAAACATTGATAGGAACTCAACAAAGGTTGTAATATTGCATATTGATGTGTTCAAAATAGTTGTTCAGATTACAAGATATAAGCACTCAAAATTTGTTTGAAAAATTAAAAGGAAGAAAGCAGATTAAGCATTAACTGTTCCTTTCAACAGACTAGTAGAAAACAGAGGTAAATTATTCTAGTTATTTTGTATATAAGTCTTTTTCCCCTTCCCTCTTTCTTTTCTCCTTTTCCTCATCCCAGTTGTTCCTCTTCTGTGAGCAGTTTTCCTTTCACAGCATCTATCGCATCTTTCAGATTTTATTTACTTTTTCAGGTTCTTACACTAGGGAGACAATTATGTTTATACACAAGGGTCTGATATATTTCACTGATGAGTATAGCCTCTAGTTGCAGCCATTTACCTATAATAGCATCAAGTTAATCTTTTTTTATAGCTGAGTAATATCCATTTTATTAAAATACAACATCTTTTTTATCCATTTCTCAGTTGATGGCCATTTGGGTTGTTTCTGATATTAAGCTATGATAAATTACTATAAAAATGTGTGCACATACATCATTGTGGTATGCTGATTTCAGTTTTTCTAGAAAAATATCCAGGAGGAAAATAGCTGGGTTGAATGGGACCTCCAATCCTAGGGTTTTTTTTTTTTTTTTTTTTGTATTTAGTACAGGGTCTACAAGGTCTCACTACACAGATCAGACTTGTAGTGATTCTCCTTTTTTTCAGCCTCTGAGGTACTGGGATTACAGGCACACACCAACACGCCCAGTCTCAATCATTATCTCAGTGAGCCCGAGGGGCTGAACAATCCTAGCTTTTTGAGGAATCTTTATTTTATTTTTCATTTTTTATTTTTTTGGCAGAACCAGGGATTGAACTCTGGCCCCTCTGCTTGCCAAGGAAGTGCTTGTTCCACTGAGCCATCTCCTCTGCCCCCTTTTTGAAGAATCTTCATGCTAGTTTCCAAAAGGCTTGTATCAGTCTGTATTTCCAACAACAATAGAGAAGTGTTCAATTGTCCCCACAGCTCCTTCAGAATTTGTTACTCATTGACTAGCTGATGATAGCCTTTCATTCTGGGGTGAGATGGAATCTCAGTGTTGCTTTTATTTGCATCTCTGCAATGACCAATGATGTTGAACATTGTTTTCATGTATTTATTTGCCATATGTATTTCTTCATCTGAGAAATGTGTATTCATTTCAGATATCCATTTTTGATTGGGTCTTTGAATTTTGGGGTTTTACTTTTTTTGAATTCTTTATATGTTGTAGACAGAAGTCCTTTGAGGTGGGGGGGTGGCTAAATTTTTTTCCCAATTTATGAGTTTTCTTTTTACTCTGCTGGTGATTTCTTTGGATGTGCAAAAACTTCTCAATAAAATGAGATCCCAGTTGATGATTCTTTGAAGTATTTCCTATGCAGTTTGGTTTGGTTCATGAACTCTCTGCCCATCCTATGTATTCAAGAGTATACTCAATGTCTCTTCCAGAAAATTTTCTGTTTCTGTCTTAATATTTAGATCTTAGATTCATTTTGAATTTAGTTTAGTGCGTGGTAAAAGACATTGGTATAATTTTAGTTTTCAGCTTGTGAAAAGCCAGTTTTTCCAGCAACATTTATTAAAACATCTGTCTTTCTTACAGTGAATATGTTTGGTCCCTATGTCAAAGACAAGAGCATTGACTTTGTTTTTAGTTTTATCTGCAACTTCTTTTTTATACTTTTTAAAATTTTTTTGTAGTTAGTACAGGGTGTACAGGGCTCACCCCACAGATAAGACTCATAGTGATCCTTCCTGTTTTTCAGCCTCCCAAGTGCTGGAATTACAGGCGGGTGCCACCATCTCGGTCTCATTCGCCATCTCAGCACACTGGGGATGGAACCCCCCCAGCCCCTGTGTCTGCCTAAGCAGGCACTCTAATCCGTTAAGCTATCTGGCCAGCCCATATCTGCAATTTCTAATCTATTTCATGCATCCTTAGGTCTTTCTTTTTTTTTTTTTTCCTGGTACCATGATTTTGTCCTAGTAGTTTGGTAATGTAACTTCAAGTCAAGGATTGTGATGCCTCTTGCCTTTCCTTCGTTGTCCAGAATTGCTTTTGCTCTTCTAGGTTCCTTCTGGTTTCAGATGAATTTTAAGAATATTTTCTCTGGGCTGGGGAGATGGTTCAGTGGAATAAGCGCTTCCCTGGCAAGCGCAAGGGTCTGAGTTCAATCCCCGGTTCCGCAAAAAAAAAAAAAAAAAAAGTATTTTAATCAAGATTACATTGAATATGTATAATATTTTTTGAAGTTTGGTCATTTTCATGATGTTGGTTCTTTCTATAAATGAGCAAGGCATGTCTTACCATTTTTTGAAATCCAATTCAGTCTCTTTTTTTTCTGAGTATTCTAATTTTCACTGTATAAATCTTTTGCTCCCTTATATTGATTCTTAGGCACTTCATTTTTTGTATGTTATTGTGAAAGGCGTGGTTTCCGTAAATTCTCTCTTGGTGTTCACTGTTTCTGTACAGATATATTTAATTTTGAGTGCCAACTTTGTATCCTGCTATGCTACTGAATTTGATTATTAAATGTGCAAGTATCAGGGCCAGTCAAATATCTCAGTGGATTAAAGTGCCTGCAAACAGGTGCAAGGGTCTGGGGTTTGATCCCTGGGCCTGCCATGCTGGCCCTGCCCCCAGGGTGCACTGAGACCACAGTTGAGACGGGGCGGGGGCATGTGCCTGTAATCCTAGCACTTAGGAGGCTGTAAACAGGTCTGATCTATAGTCTGATCTAGTAGCAACACCTTGAATAACCTGTAGACCCTTCCCTAAAATTAAAAAAAAAAATCAAGTCTTTTAGTGAAGGTTTTGTAGTCATTTATGTACTGTATCATGTCCTCTGCAAATGATGATAATTGCAATTCTTCCTTTTCAAGCCTTGTACCTCTTACTTTCTCCTTTGTATAATTGCTCTAGCTAATCTTTCCAGAATTATATTAAATAGTCTGACATTGAACGTCCTTGTCTTGTTTCTGATTTTAATGTGAAAGTTTTCAGTTTTTGTCCATTTAATATGATGCTGACTGTTGACTTTTATCACACTGAGGTAAAGACTATCTACTTTGATATTATATAGATTTTTTAGGACCCAAGAATTTGTGTTCTTTTAATATTTTACATATTTTTATATTTACAGAATATTGACAGAGTACAAAAATTCACAGACACTGTTCACAGTGGATCTCCAAGTGTTAGTAATCTACTTCATGGCTTGATTTCCTTCTTCTCAGCCACTTTATCTCCTCTCTGTCTCCTTTAGACAAAGTTGCAGATATAATGTCCTTTTACCTACTCTTATTTCAGTGTTTATTTCCTAAAAACATGGAAATTGTACATTGCCACATTGTTACCGAAATTAGAAAATAACATCAGTGTCAGGCCCCTATTCAGAATTCACAGTTGTCCCAATGCTGCTCTTAATAGCAAGAGGAAATCTTGGTATGTACTACCTCCAGCTGCCATTTCTCTTTATTCTCTTATTCTGGAGCAGTTCTTGTCTTTGTGTTTCATGACACTGAAGCACAGTTATTGAGGAGTATGGGCATTCATTTCTTTTTTTTCTCCATAATTTTATTGAGAAACAAATAGCAATGAGACAGTTTCAAACCAAATTGTTAGGACAGTTTCAATAATTAACACATTGCATACATTCTTCCTAGTGGTTATTTGCTGTACAAGATGTAGACATGATATCCTATTTACAAACACTATTAGAACAAATCTCTATTCATTAAGAGAATGTAACTATATATCTATCTTAACCATTTTGAATACACAGATACAAAATTGACATCATCTGTATCCCCTTTTTTGTTTAGTTTCGTCATTTGAATATTATAGGTGTGTTAAGTCAGCAAAATATTCTAAAAGAGTTCAGTAGCCCATAATAGTGTTGGGTCTTCCACTTCACTGGCAATGTCAGAAATTGTTGACTGAGTGCCTTACAGCTCAACATAACACCATGGCTTTACTTTTTATACTTTGTTTTTATACTTTTCTGCTGGATGGTTAAGACCAAGGTAAAGCCAGACCTATGCAACAAGAGTTGTAGCTTTTGGGTCTGATAAAGTCAGGGAAATCCCCTCAGGATTTTTCCTGAGATCCTGTACCTCAGATTGTAGATCTTTATCAGCGTCAGCCATGTGGATGAGTCATGACCACTTCTTGGCCAATGTGTTTTCTGTGAATGAGTGAGCGCTTGTCTGACAAGCACAAGGGCCTGAGTTCAATCCCCGGTTCCACCAAAAAATATAGATATAGATATAGATATAGATATAGATATAGATATAGACATAGACATAGAGAGATAGAGATAGATAGATAGATAGATAGATAGATAGATATAGATATAGATATAGATATAGATACAGATACAGATACAGATACAGATACAAATATATATACTTATTTAGGTATGCTAAGATGTTACGGAAGAGGGATATGCTTAAAATGAAAGGTTTTTATATATTTTAAAATTTCTTTTGTCATTTTCAAAATGATACAAGAGTTCTAGCTCTAGAAACTTTATCTATTTATTTATTTGGTACAGGGTCTCATTACATAGCTTGGACTCATAGGCACACGTGGGTTTCCCAGGCCAGCACAGCACATGGTGCCAGAGATCGAATCTGGGTTCTTGTGCTTTCCAGGGAGGTGCTTTGACCTCCAGCCCCTATCTTTAGAAACTTTAATTTGATATATCATTTAAAAAGAGACACGTGTTGTTTACTTAGCATACAACAGTGTCACATAAAGCTATAACAAGCATGTTGGATATGAAGTTGAAACCAAAATTTGCAAACCTTTACTCTGTTTTACTACAGTTCAATGGAACCAAACAGCTACAGTTAACTAGGCCAATAACTACTGGGTGCTGTTTAGGATTAAATTTGGAAAATCTGACATCTTCTGTTTTTAACCCATATGTCTTTTTGTCTTGACATATTTTATTTTTTATTCATGTCAATGACAAAAAAAGATAAAATAGCAATGAAAGAGATTCAAAATAGGTCAGAAGGACAGTTACTTTAATTAATACATTGCATATGGTTATCTTAATATTAGTTATTCAGAGGACAAGATGAAGACACAATGTCTTGTCTAGACAATATTAGTTACAAATCTTTCTTCTCAATAAACTAAGAGAAAGTAGCTGTATATCTATGCTAACTAAATTGTATATTCATATTTTTTCACAACAAAATGGTCCTTTATTTATATCCTCCTTTTTTGTTCTTTTGGCAGAGATTGGTGTCCCACTGCAGTTAGGAAAGCTGTATTTGGAGAAGTCTTTAAAGGACCTTTTCTATATGGTTTGCTTCAGGAATAAAGCCCCAGGATTCTTGTTGTTTCTGTTGTTATATGATCTGATAGATACTCATTATTTTACAAACTAAATACCTATAGGAACACTAGCTTTCTCCATTTCATATGCCTTGTATTGGTTACATTATTTTGTCTATTAGATATTTACTTCATCATCAGACAGATAAGCCTCCAATGTCAATGTCCTGAATTCATGTAAAGCAATACAAAGTAAAGTAGTTCCTATCACTTTGGTAAAATTTGCATAAAAAGCATGAGGAATCTTTTTAGTACCTATAAGATTTTCAGCATCTTCACTGTGTAGGAGAAACTGGCTTTGTGAAAAATCTATTGTCCACATAGTTCTACTTGTCATGAGTATGCTGATTTCTGAACTGAGACATTCTCAAGTAATGCTTCCCTTTGAGCTATCAATTTCTTAAAAGATTTTTCATTTCATATACTGGTACTTATTCCTAACAGAATTCTGTATACAATAGGTCTTGATTTATGAACGAGTTCTATTTCAGTATGATTGTTTGTAAAATGGATTCCTCAGTGAGTTAATAGTGAGACCTCTAGAGTATAACTGAGAAATTGCAGCTTGAATGTTCATAAACTGTACATAAGGATAATCTTTTATTTTATTTTATTGAAAAACAGCAATGAGACAGTTTCAAAACAAAAAAAGGGGGATATAAATGAAGGACCATTTTGTAGTGAAATATATATATATATATCTGTATATACAAAAGTTAGGATAGATATAGAGCTACTTTCTCTTAATTCAATGAGAAGAAAGATTTGTACTAATAGTGTTTGAACTTATGGACATTCTTGAGTTTAACTTTTAAATTGTATAATATCAGGAGCAATTATACATTCATAAATTAAAAAAGCAGATACAACCATAACAAAATTTTATCCATAACGATTAACTGGGAATCAGAGTTGTCCAAGATAATAAAAATATTAAAAATAGAGTAGGAATTGCTTGTAGATTCTTGATAAGAAGTATCATTTTATCACCTGACAGGGTAAAAAGGTACCTATAGGATAAGCAGAAAATGTCTGCTGACCCTTGTTGAAAAATAACTCGGGACTAGAGAGGAAGGGATTTGTTAAGTAAAAAATTAAATTACATCCTCAAAGAAATAGATTGTGGAGAGAGGAGAGAGAGAGAGAGAGAGAGAGAGAGAGAGAGAGAGAGAGAGAGAGTCTTTAAATGAGTAATGGGGTTATGTCACATTACCCGTCTAGTTATATTAAACTGAACACTATCAGTGTGTGTTTGAATTGGAGATGCACCATCATTAGTATTGCTCCTGAAGAAAGAAGTCTGTGAGAGGAAGTGCAATTTACAGGTGAAAAACACATCCTCGAACCTAATTTATAACGTTATTAGGTCTTTAAACCTTAAGAATTTTTGTGTGACATTCTTAGAATGAGAAAAGGCTTCAGTAACTCTTGTGTCCAAAAGTCACATTTTTTTCTTAAAACTGCAATTTTATTTATTTATTTATTTATTTATTTTATTATTATTATTTTTTTGCAGTGCCAGGGATTGAACGCAGGACCTTGCACTAGCCAGGCAAGTGCTTATTCTACTGAGCTATCTCCCTGGCTCAAAACTACAATTTTAAAATCCTGATTTTTCTCATCTCACTGCTGCCTAACTTTATTATTCCTTCTCTCCTACCTCACTGGTCCTGTGTTATCTAAGAGAAGGAAAGACAGTAAAACTTGAAATCCTGACAGTTTTTGCAGCCGGACACTGTAAAATATTAGGGCTGCTGTGTAAAGGCAAGCACAAGATGACACTGATGCCGCTGAGTTTCAAGTCCACGTTAGAGGTTAAGTGGGGTGGGAGGAGGCTGAAATGTCACAGGACATTAACAGAGACAAGGAAGAGTGATAGACATCAAACTCATGCTATCAAACTTGTAGGGGTTCATTGAACTTCACTTGCACAGAGAAAGAATTCATAGTCCCAAAGAAAAAAGTACTACTACAGGGCAGCCTAAGCCAAACAACGCCACGTGCTCACAACTGCTCCTGGCCGGATGAGTCACCCAATACTGAAGTATAGTAAATATTTTACAGTATCCTTGTTGCCTGGCAAGTACAAGGTCCCAAGTTCATATCTGGTACAAACAAACAAAAAATTATATATATTTGCACCTTAACAACAGAGCTCAATTTGCCTTAGAATAGTGATGCTGAACCTTTGAGAGACAGGGTGCCCATAGAGCAACCCAAATCCACTTAGTGACCACAAAGTGCCAGTGCTGCACTTAAACTTGAATAATGAGGTTTTAGTTGAGACAATAAACAGTTCATACATGAATGGAAAAACAAAAATAACAGTCTTCAGTGACAGAAATGCCAACCCATGCCTCCAAGAAGTTTGAAAGGATCAGTGTGATTTGAGAGTTAATTAGCTATATAATTTTATACATGAAGTAATTTCCTCAAAAAGCTAGGATTGTCCCACCTGGGGGCTCACTGAGATAGCGATTGAGACTGGGCGTGGTGGTGTGTGTCTGTAATCCCAGCACTTAGGAGGCTCAAAAGCAGGAGGAACACTACAAGTCTGATTACTACGAGTCTGATCTTTGAATATATATATATATATATATTGAATATATATATATTCAAAGAAAAAAAACATTAGAAATGACACAAGATTTCACTAAACAGAGTAGCAGGAATTCAACAATCATTACTGTATTACCAGATGCTATCTTTAAATTAGTTGTCCAGATTAGAGATACAAATATGTAAAATTTGTTTAAAGAAAAAAAGAAAACAAAATAACAGAATTGATAAGAAATTCAAAAGAGGAAAAATATTCAACATTGAACCTAGACTATATTAATACTAGGAACTAAAATATGAAAATTTCTATATATGCTTCATCTCATGAAATTTATCTCTTTAGAAAAGGAAGCTGTCTTTTTAAAATCTAATTTAAATAATAATGCCTTATTTCTTAGTGTTCAAAATATTTATTAGCTGAACTTATTGAAATAGTATAACTACAAATTATATATGTTTGCATTTTTCTGGACTTTATTTTCTACTCCATAGTCATCTAGAACGTTGTTAATTGGAAACAAGATAAAATTTTCACTTCACATTTTATTTTCCTGTTTATCTAACTCGGTGTTTGCTTCATTACTATGCAAATGATATCTCTCTTAAAAGAGAAAATGTTATCTTCTTTATGATATCGTATTTGTATTTATTAATTTTTATCACGAAAGATTTAGGATGTTATAATAAAGGGTACACTATCTATCAAAAAGAACACTGGAAAAACCCTAAAGAAAATGATTATCTGATAAAGAAGGAAGCAAAGACAGAGAAAGCATTGGGTGGGTCACTGCGAAAAGAAGAAAATGGAAGGGCCGCAGAGTCTCCACAGTCACCTTCGAAACGTTCCCATTCCTGTGATTTTCTGTCCTCCCAGAAGGTTGGTTGGAGGGGAGAGAGTCCCTGGGTGCTGAACAATGATTTTGAGCTTGCAAAGGTGAAGGCGATAACACACACAAAAGTGTTCCTACGCAGGGAGCATCAGTGCCTTGGAGGCTGAGTTAATAAAAGGAAAAACCGGTCTGTCCTCTTCAACATTCAACTTACGCTAAAATGTAATGCACGGAGGTCCAGGACCTTACTATGAAAACCAGTGCACCTTAAGCATTATTGACTTCAAGAAATAAAGAGCCATGCATTGTAGATGCAAGAAAGACAAGCAATGGTGATTCCTAACGGTTCAATTGTTTAATGTGCTATTTACTGTGAAATTTTTGCATGATAATATTTTATTAGTTAAATGTGCTAAGCATTTGAGTTGCAAAATATTTGTCTGGAATTTTAGATAACTCTATTAGTAGTTTAGTAGATATTTTGCCATTACTCCATAAAATTTGTACAAAAGAAATTATTAAATCATGCATACATTATAAGATTGAATATTCATTACAGGGGCTGAATAAATTAACATATTATTGCACTAAATTATTATTCTTATATCATAGTTTTTAATACATTCATAATTGTATACAGTGCAAACGAATCTAATGTCTTTGACTATCACCGTAGATATAGTAAAAGGTAATAATAATTGAGCAAAGATTTGAAACTAACAATAATAATTATTGTAGAATTTCCAAATTTATTTTTTTGGTTGCTAGCAGATACCAAAGATACTTTTTTTGATTGTTTAATTTGATTTGTTAGGAAAATAATTTCACCTACTGCCACTTGGCAGCAAGTGTAATCTCTGGAACAATTCCAAGGGCAGCAGAAGCAACAATGACAAATTATCTTAGAGAAAAATAGATGACAGCTAATTAATATCTCTGATTTTTTCTAAGACTAAGCATATACAAGCAGTAAAGGAAAACAAATTAATGGAAGGCAAAACTATTAACTTATTAGTGAGAATAAATTAGAAGCACAATGAATATTTTGTGACAAAACATAAGATATTTTAAAATACATCTGCAGGAGCTTGAGACAGTTGATGACTTTAAGAAATAAGGTATTAACCCAGAAAACAATTACAGGTCCTCTAATTTCAATGGCATTTACTCAGAAAGAATGTCAGTGTCAACATGTTTACAATATGAAACATTTTCTCTTTGAAGCTTAAGAGTTTAAACGGAAATAAAATACACTCATCTTACAATTGGATGCTTTTACTGTACTTGTTGCAAATTCACGTCTATAATTTTGCCCACAATGTTTCATATTCAAATATATAAAACTGAACTGAATCTAGAAATATGACCATCTAATAATGCACAACTGAGTCTTGTCTAATGTAAATGTTATTTAGCATGTTAAGAGGCTTATAATGTACAAACTTTGGATTGTATGTCTGACCAAAATTATTGATCTGAATGGAATGTAGTATGGTAATATGAATGTAAAATGGTAATATGACTATTCCTATTACATTAGTGAATTTTTCATGTACTCCAGAATGTTACTCTTTTCTTACTACATTTTATCCATCATTTTTGCAAAACTGCTGATGATAGTTTTTACTATTGCTTAGGATTATTTTTTGCTTGAAATGCTATTATGATAAAAAGGACTAGCCTACCTGTATCTACCCAGATATTGTACATGAGAAGCAATCTTCAGTCTATTTCTATTTTAAAGGAAATAGAAGGGTTGAACCAAGGGACTTGACAAGGGCAGGGTAATTAGCACAGTTTTGGCAAATTAACCATATATGCACATGATATTGTGGATGTCACATGTAGGGCTATTTAAAGCCACAGAAACCCTTTATGATTAATAGAAATAAAAATGAAATCATACAAGTGCTTTATACTAAGAAAAAAGAAAATGTCTTTATACTTTAAGCCATACAAAAATCACAATGTAAATACTGCTATGAAACACAATTGGGTGATGGTATTGTATGTTATAATTTTTCTCTATACTTCTTTGTATTTTCTTAATATTATTCAAATTGCTATTTCTTTTGAAAGATAATTTGTGAATTTCTCATACTGTTTGATCTAGTATCTAAAAATTGAAAAAAATAAATTTAAGAATAAATTGAATTAATAAACTGAATATCATATGTGTGAAAGAAATCCTTCATTGAGAGAATTAGAGCCTGTGATAGTGCAGCATTTAGGCTTATATGACATTGTGAGTTGTTTAAGTTGTGTTTGCTAACAACTCTGCAAAGATGATGTAATGTACCTGAAACAAAATTATTGAATGACTATATTGGAATATTTTGTTGAATTCATGCACCTACAATATTTAAATGACAATTTAATACCCATCTCTGACAAAACTAAACAAAAAGAGAGGATACAAATGAAGGACCATTTTGTATCTGTATATTCAAAATAGTTAGAATAGATATAAAGCTACTTTCTCTTAATTTAAAGAATAGAAAGATTTGTTCTAACAGTGTTTTGGACAGGATATCATGTCTGCATCTTGTACTATGAATAACTACTAAGAAGACCACGATATGCAATGTATTAATTATTGAAACAGTGCTAGTAATCGGTTTTGAAACTGTCTCATTGCTGCTTGATTCTCAATAAAATTATTAAAAAAGATTGAATGAGAATAGAAATTTTAGTCTCAAATCAGAATTCCAAGTAATATAATTGAACAATTATTCATTTGCATTCAAAATTAAGTGAGATAAAGGGTATAAAGTCATGCTACATATTAAAATGAGAAGTTTATGATATGTTAAAAGTTTTATGTACCAATCTGAGTAAGTGTGTAGTACTTTGATATTTATATTTAATTAAAGAAAATTAGACTAATTATTCCTTACTGCTTTAAAATAAGAATATATACTACAATAATTAAATTTTCTGTGAAAAATGCATGATTGGCTTCAATAATGAGAAAGTAAATTTGTAACAATTATGTGTGTTGTTTTATAAAATATTGTTGATATTAAAAGCATAAAAATTCTCATGCCTTACCTGTTCTATGACTGTAATAAATATTTTATCAAAATACTGAAGGCTGCAGTATAGTAAGTATATTAACACAAAATTGTAAATTTGCCAAAGCAGAAGTCATTAATTCACCATTACCTTGAATAAAATAAAATGGGTCAATATTTTCAGTAGCACATGAAAATTTATTTAATTATATTGAATATAAAGCTAATAATAAAATATATTGATATAGGGCTTTACTACCCAGTTTGGACTCCTAGTGATCCTCTTATCGCAGCCTCCCCGGTGCTGGGATTATAGCCATGCTTCTCCACACCCAGTTCCGGGACCTGTACTGCTTGTGGTACCAGGGATCGAACTTGGAACTTTGCACTTGCAAAGCAGGTCCTTATGCTGGCAAGCTACCTCTCCAACCCCCAAAATAAAATTTTAAAAAGTAAATCACAATCAAATTAATCTTTGTTTTTAAAGGACAAGATGTACAAAAGTAAAATAAAGTTATAACACTTTATAAAGAAAGTGCTTTCTCCACCCCCCTCAGCCAGCCCTAAGGGTGGGCCTGGTGTGGCATGTGGTGCCAGAGTTTGAACTGCAGTCTCCTGTGGCTGCCTATGCTTGCATAAGCAGACACTTTAGACAGGTGAGCTATCTCACTGGCCCAAGAAAGTGTTTTCATAGTTATTTACTCACATAATATTTCCTGGGTCTGTTGAAGAAATGATAGTGATTTTGTAAGCAAAAAAAAATCAGGATTCTAATAAGCCACTGTGACTGCTTGTCATTGCCTGTTATAAGAGGAGCATTCTTCAAGAAAAATGTTCAAGAACTAACATTATTTTTAAGAAGGAAATCTGATTCACTAATGCATTTGAACATTTTACTTTTATATTTGGTATGTGGTTGTGACATTCAAGAAGTATAGTTGTATTTTTCAAACTATCCTTATTCTCTGGTTTACACACTGAAAACATAGTCTTTATTTTACTCTCTCCTACCAACTTGTGTAATCAATGTACCGGTTACTTTTATATCATTCCCAAACTGATTCAAAGTTATTATAGCTAAGTCCTAAATTTGTCATTCAATTCCATTTGTATCTATTCTTTGTTAATTACCAGTAATGGAAAAGATGTCACCAGTTCCTGGTAGTGCCATGGGTTAGTCAGCCAAGAAAATTACCTTCAATGAGCTGTTCGAAAGCCTTCAACAATGTCCTGTGATTATTAGCAATTATGTGCGCCTTATGTGGAAACAGCATGAGACTCCAGAGCCGGGGTAAGTACAAGTATAAAAAAAAAAAAATTCCTGTGAAATCTGTTCTGTTTTGCACATGGTTGAAATTGTAGCACCTAGAACAATAACAAGGATCTGACAGTAGCTTAATAAAACTTCTGGAAATGGAAAGAACAAATAAATAATTCTGAGAAACTTTAAAAGAAACTTCAAGTATAATTGTTATAATAATATTAATTTTAGTTTTATAGAAGTAGCATGGCTGGCTGGTGAAACTTCCAATGCCAGTTTCTTCTAATTTCTACTTAGGTATTTTGATAGACACAATGAAAGAAGTACATATTAACTTAGTACAGTTACAGGGCAGGGCTTGTTACAGAAAGATGTTGAGGCTGAGAAGAGCGACACACTGGTTGAAACATTGCTGTGATTAAGAGTTATTATTGCTTGTGTGGAAACCCCCAGAGACTTAAAGCAAGAGCAAATACATTTCCACACTACAGGCAGCTAAGTGAGATAGAAATTAATCTATAGTCAAGAGAGACTGGGCTGTCAAAGAAGTGAGTGAAAAATAAAGACATCAGCATTGTGCCTGGAGGTGCAGCTAAAAAGTCAAGGCTTCAGGATGAAGTTACAGTGGCTGGCCTTGCAACTTTCTCTAAGGACAAGCAGAACATTAGACCACGCTGTAATTAGTACTACCCAGGGAATCAGGGAATGTAGCAACAGTATATAGTTAGCATCACTAGCCATGGCTTATTTATGACTTGTAAAAGAAGAGTTTTGGAAACGGATGGGTCCAGGTATTCTCATCATGTTCCTGTGTGTCTGATGTATAACTGGATTTAATGGACTGGGTACTGCTAACGTCCCAACAGACATTAAAATTTTAACAATAGTTACTATATTGTGTAAAGGAATATAGTAGTCAAGTTATGTCAAGAGGAAGAGGTGACGCCTCAACATCTAGTATATCCAGGGATTCTTTTCAATGAGACATAGGCTAAATTGACACAAATTACTTGCTTAATTTAGTTATTTCTACTTTTTAAGTAGTTTTCTCTGTTTCATGACTGTTCCATAGTTTTTTAATTGATATATATATTTTAATATATATTTTAATATATATTATATATATTATATAATATTTTAATAATATATTAAATTTATATATATATATTTTTTAATATATATATTTTAAAATAAAGGCAGAGGTATAAAACAGAAATTGCAAGTGGCTTTTTCATTCTACAACATATAAAATGAGAATACTTTATATTTCACAATGGGTTGATATATAGATCATAAAACCTCAAAATATAAATAGCAAACAAAAGTTTAAAAAGTAGGCAATAGATGGATATTTATCATTTCCCTATTTAAAACTAAGATCTATATGCATATGTATATCTGTATCTGTATCTGTATCTATATCTATATCTATCCAAAGATAATAAATGCAGTCTGGCATGGCAGTACATGCCTATAATCTCACCACTCTCACAAGTTAAATTAGGTGCATTCCAAGTTTGATTCAGTCAGGGAAATGTAGTGTTAGCCTATCCAGAGAAGGAGGGGAGGGTAATTTCAGAGAGCTGAATTTAAAGGTCAGTGCTAAAACCCTGGGCTTAATCCCCAAAAGCACATTCCTGCTTTCCTGCAAGATTAAATAAGCGGATTATTTTCAGTTTGATGACCAGAGAATCTAAAATGGGTGACACCATTTTCATGTTTAGCCAAGTCTATCTCGGCCCGGTACAGTACCTAGCCCAAAACAATAACTTCTTACACTATTAACACATTGGATAGTTGTTCAGAAAGCATAACATTAATATGCTGAAATAAAATACGTCACATTTTGGAGGGATGGATTAGCATTATATAACATACTATTTTATTTTGTCACTGTGTATATACTGATGTTTTGTAATAAAAGTCAATTTATTGAAGATGATTTAATCATGCATCTTTGATGACTACACAGAAGAATATGGGGAGCTTTCACCAAAACTCCCATAAATTTTGAAAGCAGTCTGGAAAGAGAACACAAAGGCATCATTCAACCTGTCAGCCAAACAGCTGCTGTACTAATAAGGAGAGGAAACGTTGATGTACAGCACATCTGCATTCTTTTTTCTGATCATAACTCATTAGAGTTATCATCTGTTGACACTAAAAGCTAGTTGTATAAACTATGACGGATGCAGCTGAAATAAAATACTAACCACACAGTTGTCTATAAACACAACACAACTGTTAGAAAAGGCTTTATTAATATATTATATAGTGCTATGACATTTGTTTATCCACAGGCTTAACAAGATGCACTTCAGTCCATTTGGAGCTGTGTAATTATGTAATAATTATTTTCATCTTAGAAGTAATTGTTTGGATGTTATTTGTATTTGGTTAATTGAATTTCCATTTGCTAATGGAGCACTTTTAGGCTTCTTTCATCAGAACCAGTAACATAGTTCATCTATCTTGTGATTTTTTTTAATGATGCAATAAATCACACTCACATTTTAAGACATTACTATAGTTCAATGATGAGATATCATGGAACAATGACCATAGTTGCTATGATACCAGGTATATTTCATGAGTGATATAGGTATTTTCTGTGCCTTGGCTTCATGATTTCCAAAAAAGACTCAAAAGCCAAAGGGGGCTCTTCGGTTCAGATACACTTTCTTTATTCCTAGGAGTGCATGTTGGAAATAGCAATTGTGTGGGATAAATTGATAGAAATTTTCAGAATTATTCCACAATGTATCATTAAATACACATATTGATAGCATCAAACATGAAGTATCAGTCCCTCTTTGACAATTTGGGCAGCTATAATAAAATACGACAGAGTTGTTAAAACAGATGATGTTATTTTCTTTTTCTCTAAAGGATAAAAAGTCAGAGGTCAAGGTCTACCATGGGCAGGTGCTGATGCATGTACATCTTCTGCTATGAATGCTATTATGTTTTTGCTCTTTCTTACCATAGTAGAGAGATAAATTATTTGGAATCTTTTTTTCTCATTAAAGACCCTAATTTCTTCATGAGAGCCCAAAGTTATGATGTGATTTGCATGCTCCACCTATTAGTAATCAGAGAATCAGTGTGAGAGACTTAGATGTCCAGCCCATGAAATAATCTATGTATTTCCCTGTATTTTTGTCATTATCTCATTTCTTCCTGCTGTATCAGTACTATTATTTCATAGCCCCTAATGTCTAGTTAATTCAAAATAATAATGTTTAAAAAATGCGTTGTGATGTAGTAAGTCTGTATGTAATAAATGCTCAATTAAATGAAGAGTTGGGACTGGGGAGATAGCTCTACTGTCTAAGTGCCTGCCTGGCAAGTGCAAGGTCCTGGGTTCTATCGCAAATATCACATGCCATGCCACCGTGTTGCAACCAAAACCAAACATTTTTAATGTATAATGTTAGGGATACTGGGGAATCTTTTACTCTCATAGAGATGATGTTACAATGTCACACACAAAAACACTGCGAGACAGTCATCTACAACTGGATAAACTATAATACCTACTATAATTTTACCAGGATGTAAAGATTATGTCGTAGGAAAAAAAATTCTGAAACATTTTTAAAAGAACACAACCCATCTTAAAACTTTCACAATTACCCATTATATTATTTGGTTTTACATTATTGCTACAAATACCTAAGCTAATCAACTTATAAAGAGCAAAAATTTATTTTGTCACATAGTTTTTGAAGGTTCAGCAAATGGTCAATTTGTCCAAATGCATCATCGTGGGGCATATGGTGGAAAAGTAATGCGCCTTATGGATAGGAAGACAGAGGAAGTGGAAGAAAGGCTGATTCCACAATTCCATTCATGGGAACTTCCTCAGTGATGTAGCACCTGCCAACTGCAATGGCTACACCAACTCTCAATCGCATCAGAGGTTGGGAAGCAAGCTTTTTTTTATTAATCCACTAATTATTCATTTATTAAACATATTTTTAATGAGCATATATTTTGTTTTAAACATGTGTTTAGTGTTGAACATACCATAGTAATGAAGTTATTTGTAGTTTCTACCTATAAGGTGTTTGTACTTTTTTCCCATAATTTTATTGAGAAACAAATAGCAATGAGACTGTTTCAAACCAAATTGGTAGGACAGTTTCAATAATTAACACATTGTATACATTCTTCCTAGTGGTTAATTGCTGTACAAGATGTGGACATGATATCCTATTTACAAACACCATTAAAACAAACCCCTCTATTCATTAAGAGAATGTAACTGTATATCTATCCTAACCTCTTTGAATACACTGGGAAGCAAGCTTTTGGAGGGGAATCCAAACACAAAGTATGATGCACATAAAATTTCCTTTGTTATCAGTTTCTTCAATGATAAAGATGATCTGGGGGCCGAGGAGATGGCTCAGTGGAATAAGTGCTTCCCTGGCAAGCATAAGGGCCTGAGTTCAATCCCTGGTTCTGAAAAAAAAAAAAAAAAAAAAGATAATCTGTATTGTCAGTTTAAACTCTATAAAAAAGTGGAATTTAAAAGCTGTAACAAATATTTTTAAAACAGTTTAAATCAACAAGATGCAATGATGATTTGCTTGCTTGCTTGCTTCGTTTTTTGGGTACTATAATAAAAGGTGTTGTTTTCCTAATTTCTCTCTCAGTGAATTAATTTGCTGTCTATATTCTTTAGGGAGGAAGGCTATTGACTTTTTTTTTTTAATGCATTTAGTACAGATCTACAGGGTCTCACTACACAGTGATCCTCTTGTTATCAGCCTCCCAAGTGCTGGAATTACACCACCATGACCAGTCTCAGTCACCATCTCAGTATGCCCTGAGGGCAGGGCTGGCATGGCATGTGGTGTAGGGCATTGAACCCAGGTCCCTGTGCTCTGCCTAAGCAGGCACCTTAATCCATTGAACTATCTGTCTGGCCCTATTTTCTTTTTTTTTTTAGGATTATTTTCATTTAGCATTGTAACATATCCTGTAGTGAGCCTGGCAGCTTTTTAAAACCTTGACTTTTTGAATTTATGAATTTCCTATCTGACATCTTGTCTTAAAATTTTATGACATTTTGAAAGCTGTTATCATGATAGCCCTCTGAATTGCTTTAAAGCAACAAGGTAAGTGCTGTAAAAATTCTCTTAAGGGCAATTGAAGATAGAAGGTTATTTACAAAAATAAATTACTTACAAAAATAAATATAGAAACATGGAATCCCCCTGAAATACTTTGCAATTAGTGTTTTTTTAAAAACTTTTCCATTATGTAGTATTTTTCCTAATTGCTTCAAAATGTTAGTGTAGCTTTCAAAAGAGATTACTTGCAAAAATAACATAGACTATACGCAAGTTAGTATTCTCACTTTCATTATTGAAATTAAATAGAGCATACCCCAAAATATTATATCATATTTTTATTTTTGAAAAGTAGCAATAAAAAGAAATTAAGAATTATATAACCACCCCAAATGTTCTTTTTTCCTTCATGTAAATAATTTTTAATCTCTATAACAGGAAATAACATAACAATGACAACACCAACGCATACAACTTAGTAAAATACAACAAAGGAAAACCAAGAGAATGTAAGGTCAACTCACTAGATGGATCAGAAATAGAGACAAAATGGGTAAAATATGTGATATCCTTTACCGATGTCATTAAATTTTGCATTTAATTTGGCTAAATAAAAATCCTCTTCTAACTTTATTCTTCTTCCAACAATGCTGAATTTATATATTGTTTTGAAAACTAGCACAGTCAATTCTACACGAATAATTAAATGTCTTTAGTAATTATTAATTAAGTAGCTTCACATTCTTGTAAGATTTCCTGCTTCAACATTTGGGAAGATGTCTATGATATAGTTGAAAGGAAGAATGATAAAAGTAGGAAACACACTGAACTGTTTAGTATGTGAAACAAATTGCTCCAAAACTTGGCAACCAAAAGTAGCAAATGACTTTCACTTCATGTCTTTTGTGGGAGAGAAAATGTACCGTAACCCACGTTTGTCCCTACCTCAGGGCTTTTCATGAAGATGCAGGCCAGCTGTTAGCCCAGTCTTTCATTTCTCCTAAAGACTGTTCTGATGGTGTGAATCTGCACCCCGATCACTCTAATAATTTTTGGTAGGCCTTGTTTCCCCATGTGTCATTGGTGGGGCTTGAGTAAAGAAATAGGCAAATAACTTGTATAGAGTAGGCAGTGCAAGATGTTAAAGAGAAAGCAAAAGAAAATGAATAGATGAGGTCTTGCCCACACAAAGAAGTGGGAGAATAAAGGTCTAATACAAAGATAATTACAGGGAAATCTTGGAATCTGTCTACCACAAGTATCAGTGTCTATGCCTATATTAAATATGTGCATTAGCCATATGCAAGATAGACATTTTTATAAATAAAATTGAAAACACAGCATTACAAATATATTTCAGGATATAATTTGATAATGTTTTATTCGTGTCAAATTAGATAATATGTTGAATGCTAACAGAATGGTATAAAAGAAGCCTGATGTTTTAGCAATAGTTTTTAATAGAGGAAGTAGTGCAGTAATGTTCTTGTTGGCATAAAGTCCCAGACATATGTACAATCTTAGGTACAACTTTAGTTCTAAGAACGAATAGTAATAACAACAGAAATCAGAGCTGTAATGGGACCTCCATCTCAATGATGAGACCAGTTGGAGAGAAGAATCCATCAGGGAGAAAGAGAAGGTATTCTGTGACATTCTCATTGTCCTTTGTTAATAGGTTACTTTCTAATGAGCATTAAATGCTATTTCTTGAATTGCTCTATCAGGTCTATTATTATTTCAAATATATTTACAGATTATGCTGTGAAAATTGAGTTTATATCTGACATCTGAAATATAGCTATCAAGATTAATTGCTGTAATTCTCATACTTTTACATGACAACATAATTACTCTTATTAGAGATTGTTGAAATTAAAATAGGAGAAAGATTTTCAAGCATTCTTAAATGGAGAAAGGATCACTGAAGAAAAGAGAAGGCAACTCCCATATGTGACCTCCAAATATTAAAAACCAAACATATATTATGTAGAGGGATTGGAGGGTAACAAAGTTTGTGATTTACAGCTTTAAAAGCATTCATACAACACCTGTATGTAAAACAAAGCTAAACAATACTAAGTGACTATAGATGGAATGCTTTAGGAGATGTCACACCTATGTGCATTTCCTAGAGGGAAAATAGTCAGTCCACCTGTTCACAAGAAAAGCAATATGAAGTAAGTCTAGAACTGGAATAACTAGAGTCTGAAGGGACAAATTGTGAATATGGAAAAGAAGCAAACATTGCAGTAATATAGAGAAACATGAAAATGTCTTAAGTGGGTTTTAAACAGAACTATATGAAACAAAAATATGTTAGTATTAAAAATTTCATTATTAAAATGCTCTAGTATCAGAAACTATAAACTTTTTAAGGACACCCCAGGTAGTAGGGAGCCAGGTGACCAGGAACTAAAGTGAAGCCATCCTGTTTGTAAATGGTTTTGTCAGACATTTTGCCACAGTTGTGGAAAACTGACTAATACAGATGCAGCACAAACGTAAGAAGCATTAGTGGTGAACAAGTGTGAGTTTAAAGTATAAAAGTAAAAAATTTCTAGAAAGGCTAAAATAAGTATAAATGGACATATAAATGTATGCCTAAATAGTTAATTAAATTAGCAAGTGCTGGTAAACTATAGAGCAACATGGCTTGATCTAAATTGTTAGTTAATTTATAAATTTATATAAACACTTTGCATGTAGGCTTGTTCCTTATCATGATATAAACACCTGCCAGAGGAAGTTTATAATTTCACACTCTCTAGGAATTTTACATTTAACCATTTTATGTTTGGTCTTTTTGTTGTCGTTCCTTTCTTGTTGTTTTAGCTGTATCCTTCTCTATTCTTAGGAAATGATTATATTTTCATTATTTTATAATCTAAATTATTTCTTTGTTCTTCACATGGCAAATAATTGTCCAAATTTATACTTACCAACATTTGCTTGCTGTGAAATCTCACAGTATAATTTAAGTTAATGAATTATACAATTGAATTATTAAATCTAATATGTATGTATATATATATATGAACCATTTAACTTGTATTTTAAAAGTATGCAAAGCTTTGCATTACATTACATTTTAAGTTAGCAGCTTTATCAAGAATGTAGGACACCAACTCAAAGCAAATTTTAGAGGTTTCTAGGTCACTGGTAAAATATTATTTCTTGTTCTTGCTTGTTGTAGCATGTCCATTTCTCACTGGATGAAAATTCTTACAAGATTTTCGTATACATGTATACATGTTTTAATTATGAACAATATTCTATGAAATAATAAAATGGAGGAAATGCTACTTAAAAGCAACAAAAGTTTCACATTTCATAGCTTCTTTATTCCCAGTGGTAGTTGAAACAGTAAAAATGAAAAAGTCATCCATTCTCTTCAATGAGTAGGACTTTAGAATATTATGAAATTATGATAAATTTGACTGTTATTAGTTTTAATGGTAAACTGTGAATGATTTAATCAAGATACATTATTTTTCACATCTTATCATATCATGCCTATTGTTCTGACTCAATAAATCCATCTTGAGTACTACAGAATTCACATAAAGAATATAATTAGTGGAATGTTACCAGTAATAAACCTATATTTGAAAAACACATAAGCTATTGATGGAAAAAGTAAGAAGAAACTAAGCCATATCTTTTTTAATTTGTATTTAAAAAGTATGCAAAACTTTGTTCCACATTACATTTTATGTTAGCAGTTTTGTGAGGTTATCCATTCATTCAATGAGTTCCCCACAATTTTACCTAAATCTTATTGGCCAGAACCTGGTCAAGTGGTCCTAAATAGCTACAAGATAAAATGGAAAATGATATCTCTCTGGAAGCAATAAAAAAAAATATAGAGATACTTGGTATACATACTGAAGGCTTCCTACCACACTTGGGAAAATAGACACAGGCAGGGATGTAGAATTTGAAGAGTGAAGTAACGAAAACACAGATAACTGTATTTCTAGAGTATGGGCAGCCAAAGGAAGATCCTAATCTACCTGTAGAACATGAAACAGTCTTATGCCTTAAGAATATATACACAAACTGGTAGGAGTTCTACCTAGAAATTAAATACAGGGATTTCCTTGATTAGCTTCTTCCTACTCGGTATAAACAAACAATTCTATTTAAATTTGTATACATTTAATTAATATTGCTTGAGGTTTTAGTATCTATGCATAGTGAAATAACTCTGATGACACAGAGTTTGAGGAGGCTCACTAAGGCTCTGAAATCTACTCTCTTGGTAAATTCCCACTATGTGATAGAATATTATTAAGTATATTTATCATGTTTTACCTAAGATTGTTGAAGTTAGATTGGCTGCACTAAATTGTCAAATTTTTGTGGGACACCTGTTCCATTGTGGAATTCAGCCAATTTGTCACCACTGAACACACATTTTGCAAAGATTTGAGGATGGGCCAAGAATTCCGACCTTGAAATCTATTGGTATAAAGCATGTGTTTCAGAGACCTTAGAGAAAACCAATAGGGATAAAGAACGAATTATAGCTGGCAGTAAAGTAGACAGTTGGCTTTTATTTTTCTTTTATCAATTGCATTCAATTCTTCTTCAGGAAAAATCTATCACAATTGTTTTCTTTCATATGTGTGCATCGTAAACAGATTTGTGGAACAAATTTGAGGATCTTAACTTGACCTCTCATTGGTGAACTCCTATATTTAACTCCTAAGTAGAACTAGCACTGTGTGTGCACATTCCTAAGGCATAGACTCTTTCAACAGAGATGTTACAGATTTGATTCATTTTTCCTTTGGGATATAGCTGCCTGTGTAGATTTCCTATGAATATGAAATAAATCAATGAATGAAAATGCCTTAACTTTTTTTTTTTAGCAGAGCTCCTCCATGTCTCCATTCTATGCCAGTTTTATTTAAATTTTTGATGTAACAGAACTGGATAGCTGTGAGTTCACAGTCCATTTGGGAATTCCACACTAAAACAGTTCCTGGCATGACTTCATAAAAATGCAAGAAGATGTAGTTTATGTCCTAGAGTCTTAAGTATCCCATACAACAGTTTTAAATCTCATTCATTTATTCACTTTTTCAATGAACACTTAGTACAAATTTCACTATTCTCTCCATTTAAAAGTATTGGAGATAGAATAGCATTCAAAGACTATGAATTTATAGAAATTACCTCCTTTTGCAGATATAACTACACACGAATAATCCCACTACTTGTTTTGTTCCTATCATGATTGTATTTGGTCACCTCCAGTTTTACAAATTATTAGATAATTATGCCAACCTATCCATTAATACTCTAGTAACCATGGCTATGTGAGTTGTATTTAAAATGTTATATTTGCAATATGTTATTGCTCACTTTAAAAATGAAGAGACAATAAGATTATCTAAAGAATGAAAAAAATGTCAATTTACCAAATATATTTAACTTAGTGAAAAATATATTTAACAGCCAAAAATGTATTTGTATTTCTTAAAAAAAATTCTTTTAAATAAATAAATGGGTATATGTTTTATTATAAGAGATTTAAAACATGGCAATTAAAAATAGCATCAAGATACACTTTTACCAGGGCAGGCCAAATAGCTCAGCGAATGGAAACGCCTGATTAGGCAGACACAAGGGCCAGGGTCCGATCCCCAGTGTGCCATGTGGGCCCTACTACTGGGATGCACTGAGACCGTGATTGAGACTGGGCAAGATGGCACACACCTATATTCCCAGTTCTTGGGAGGCTGAACACAGTAGCATCACTAAGAGTCCGATCTACATAGTGAGACCCTGTAGATCCTGTACTTAATACAAAAAAAAAAAAAAAAGATACACTTTTGCCAATGACAACCAAACAGTCATTACTAATAAATAGGATTTGTTAGTAATTGCTATGCACCATTCTTGCTTTTCAGGTGTGTCTCCTTGTGCTATTGTGCTAGAAATTCTGAGATGTTATGTTACATGTTATAGAATCAGCGGCTGAGACTTGGAATGGTTACAGAATTATAGACTTGGCCTTTGGTATGGGGAGATAGCGCAATAGATTAAGCAATTGCTTGGCAAGTGCAAGGGCCTGAGTTTGTTGAGACATGGTTCACAAAAAATAAAAAATAAATTAAAAAAAGATAAAGACCTGGCCTTTGATAGATCTTTTCCAAAACACAGAATAATTACTTTAATCAATATAGCACAAAGAATAGACCAAATATTTAGTCTCTGCATTCCTTATCCTTATGCTTACCAAGACATTACATGAGAATATAATGAGGTGAAATATTTAGAGCGAGTCAGGTTAGGCTTTTTTGATACATCATGCTGTATGTTTAACTAAAATAAAAATATTTAATCACACATTTTTATCTAAATGAATTATCTTGCATTCCATACACAAAGAACTAGTAATAGTATCTGTCTGTGGGAAAGGGAATAACAAGAGAACAATACAGCTTCCCCTTAAATGCATGACCTCTAGAACTGTCACATTTTGGAGCTTGACTGTGCTTTGCCTGCTGAGAAACAAGTTAAATTAACAAAATGGAAAAAGAAGAACTCAAATATAATTAATTTTAAACTCATTCTATTGATCCAATAACACACATTGCTAGTACAGCTCCAGTGCATTTTGGTACTTGTCAGAAATATGCAAATAATAGGTGCAGCTTTGTTTCTTGACAAAAGCACCTAGACAGCGGGGTCCTTTTGCGCTCCCACTAAGTAGATTAAATCTTAAGTATTAGAAGTTCTTTACTAAATCAAATCCCTAAGCCTAGCTGATTGTCTATGTTGTTAATCTGTATAATGAACACTCATTTGCTTTTAGAATTCTCTTTAAATTTAATGATAGAAGTTTATTTAATATGTTACAAGGATAACTTCATGTTAGGTGTCTCCTATGGCAAATGATGTCCATAAAAATATCTTTTTTTTGGCCCAATAAATAGAACAAATCAGAGCTGTTAATTATTAACAATTACTATAAAATATTTATAAGTAGAATGATACTGGAAAGCCAAGTGTATATTAATCTCATAAATATATTATTGAACTATATTCCTTGAATTAAGTTACATCATTCATTTTTATCAGTCATTAACATTGTGAATAAATATGCTGAGCAAACTTTAAACATTTATTTTTATATATGTTCCATAATATTAGTATACTTTCTTGCTTTGTACTAGAGCAAAACTAGGGCCTTTATATTTTATAGAAAAATGAATTATGCTGGTAAAAATTTGCTGCAAGCATATATCATAGATATAGAAAACAATGAATTTATCCCAAGTTGTTATTTTTCATACTCTCAATGAAAATCAAATTTCCATTTTAATGATGCCTTCTGCAAATACCATTGACACGGACAAGTTAATATTAACATCTATGCCAACCCTACAATGTTGTCAGGGTATTTTGCATGGTATGAATTCTTCCATTTTCAATTTATAGATTCTTTTTTGTGGGGAAAGCTGATGCTATTAGTTGATCTTCAGCTGGACAAGTTTAGTTGTTTTGTGAGTTAGTGTAAAAATTGTGACATGACCATTTTTAATTCATGCGACCAGTTACTTCTTTTGTCAAAAAGCACATTTTTGCAAGATCTAAATGTGTGCAACTATATGGGAAACAAAAATCATTGTTCTGTTTATAAATTAAGCTAGTCTTCATGTCAGAAAAAAACGAACCTCTACAATATTGAAATATTTTATATTAACTGCATTTCTTAAAATTTAATTTATCACAGAATTACGGTTATTTCCTTAAAAAGAATAATGTTTTATGTTAAGCTTGAGAGAAAATAAGTAAATAAATATAAATACTAACTCATTGGTAAAATCTAATTCAATACATTACATTATTTTTATAATATATTGTATAAATATACTTTTAGACCAATATTGCTAGATCTTCTGAGTTACTGTTATTCTCTGGGACTCCATACTTTTATATAATATATACTCATTAAAAAGAAAATATTAGAAGGAATATAATTTTCTGTATCTTATCTGTAAAAAGCACATATAATTTATTTATCAATTCATCTATTAGAGGATTGAATTCTGAAATTAGTGAAGTGAATATGAAATAGTCATAAATTTGTGGATAACATAGAACTTAAAATATACAAAGAATATTTGCATACAGATTCATGTACTTATTAAATAAATATTCATATATAAATCTCTTTATAGAAGTAATTAAGTCATTAGAGATGCTAATATGAAAGTGTATAACATCCAAATAATTTTTATTAATGAAAATAAATAAACACAGCAAGGATAAAATTTTAAAATAGCATGGTATTTTGAAAGAAAATAGTGACTTTTTGAAGTTCAGCTACAACTGCAGATTTTCTTGAAACAGTCCAAGAGAGTATATAGCCAGTATGATGAATGACAAAATTACTTAAAACAAAACAACATGATATTTAAAAGAAATGTGAGCTACCTCCACTAATCACATAATGTTGTATACAATTCAATTAAAATTATCAATAAGATTTATTAAATATGAATATAGTTAAATAATTCAAATGTGTAGAATCAAATTTCAGAAAATTGCAATATAACTATTTATTTGAAATACATATTTAAAATCCTACTAATATTTTAAATAGTGTTCTAGAAATTGGGACTATTTGAATGATTAAGTGGAAAAAAACTTGCTTGTGGAGCTTACTATCAAAATTCAATATTAAACAAAGTGGTTTATGTACTTCAAGTGAGAAAGTACAAAGGAGAGAACTTATTTAGACATTGTAATTACATGTTTTACCATTCAATGTATTAGTGGCATAAGCAATTCAACTACTTTTTAAATTTGATTTAATTTTATTTTGAAGAGTCAAAACAAAAGCTAGAACAAAAATCAAAAATAAAGACCGAATCAGGGTAACATTAGACAATACATGTGCCACAGATTTTCAAAACGAGTAGCTGGTTAACAATGTTGATATGTTATCTATTGTTATCATTAATTCTGTTGCTCCGATTAACAAATATGGTTATATAAGATCGGACATATGATTGAATATTACTGCTTGCTTTCAAGAAACCTTAAATTATTGTTACTGTCTATCTTTTTTTTCTTCTTTTAACTTATTAAAAAATTTATTTTAAAGAGATTATAATAATAATTGATATGACCTTAGAAGTGATACACAATTAGAAGACCAAGATGGCAGCCATTCAACATGGCTTTTGTATTACACATTGCTGTCCTCGATGTAGTTGCTAAGATGCAAATACCAACATACAAAGTTAGTTAAGGTGAAAATTCTACACCTTAACTGCTACTTTCAAAAGACTGATGGAAATTCTTAGTATACTCACTTCAGCCATCCTGTATATATAGTTGCATGTTTTTTCCCTCTAAGTTATTTTTTATATTTTCTACTTTCTCTCCTCTTTGCTGTTTACACCTTAAGTTCCATTTCTTTTCATTTTACTATATCTGTTATACTTTCAGGTTTTATTTCTTCTTTTGGGTTATTAAACTAGGGAAACAATAAAAAAATTGCACATATGGGTCTTGTTTATTTCACTTAACGATCATAACCTCTAGTTGCATCCATTTACCTATGAAGGTTTCAAGTTTGTCTTCATAGCTGAGTAATACTCCATAGTATAAAAATACCACATCTTTTTTCATCCATTCCTCAGGTGACAGGCATTTTAGTTGTTTCTAAGATTTGCCTATGACAAATTGTGCTGCTATAAACATGGGTACACATATATCACTATAGTATGATGCTTTTAGTTCTTTTGTGTAAATAGCCTTGGCTAGGATTTTACTAAGGATTTTGCATCTATGTTCATGAGGAAGATTGGCCTGTAATTTTCTTTTTGAGATGAATGTTTCTCTAGTTATGGTATCAATATAATATTTGCCTCCAAGAATGATTTTGGGAGCATTCCTTCATTTTTAAATTTCACTGAAGAGTTTGAGGAGTATTGGGATTATATTTTCAGTAAATTTCTTGTAGAATTCAGCTGTGAATCCATCTGGACCAGGGCTTTTTTTTTTCAGAACCAGGGATTGAACTCAGGCCCTTGCACTTGCCAGGGAAGCGCTTATTCCACTGAGCCATCTCCCCGGCCCCTGGACCTGGGCTTTGCTATGTCAGTAATTTTTTTATTACACTTTCAAATTTGTTGGCTGATATTGAGTTAGTTAGATTTTTCCAACTACTTTTGATAATTTAAAAATATTTAATATTTTTGTTGTTGATAATATTTGATCTCAAATAATAAGGCTTTTCTTCAAATAAATATTTCAAAATATTAAATAATATTTTTGTATTTAATCTTTAAGTTATTGGAATATATCTTCAACTATTTATGTTTAGGGTTACTGCAAACTGTGAAATATACATATATATTTTTTAATACAGTGATAAAATATATCTGAAGCAATGTTTTACAATTCTACATGTTGTGGATTTCCATTACTATATTCACATGGCTTTGCAATCAACACCATTTCCAGAACTTTCTCTTTCCAACCTGAACTCTTTTACCCATTAAATGAAATATTCTCACTCTCCCTTTCTAAGTCATCATCCTACATTCTCTTTGTGAACTTATATCTCAAATTTAAATAAAGGGAACCATGTATCCTCATTTTGTATCTAATTTAGCTCCTTTCATATCATTCTTCAAAGTTCATACTGTTTTATTATGCATTAAAATGGCCCTTTTTTAAGCAAATACTATTTCACTATATAAGTGATGATTGAAATTGAAAGTTTTTGAATTAAAAAATTATTAAAAAAATGTTCAATGCCATTAGTCTTCCCTCACATGGCAATAAAACAAAACATACAAACCTCCCTGTCACTTGGTAAATACTTGTCCCATCTTTCTTGTCACTGTCTGAAGCAATTTTGGATTTAAAAAAATACACTGTATGGTGCTGCTGAGTGTTTTCCATTTAGTAAAAACAGTGCAGTCCATCCTCCTTGACCTTCTTCTCCAAATGTCACACAGTGCAACTTCTGCCTCTGTGAATCATTTTCATTCTCTGGTAATTTAGTTTAGGAAAAAAAGAATACAATTATCCCGTTATATATTCCTAATGCACATTAAATTCTCTGAAAAGTTTTGTAATCTGCTTCACTGTATTAATCTTAAATTTTCTAAATATATTTGAATTTGAAGCATTTTTGGAGGACGAAGAAAGTAAATACATTTTGAGTGAATCTTACTTTAAAATGCTCAGTTATGCAATCAAGCTACCACGTGTTGAACTTTGGTGAAGTTTTGTATCATTTCCAATGTTTTTAAAAAAACACTTTGTATCCTCTTTAGATAATAGTTAAAAAACCAAACTGTAAAATAAATGGATAAATAAAATATAGATATGTTCAGCAATACAAATTTAACTTCTATCCAACATTCCGGCTTTACAAAATAGTTTTTTTCTTCCTACACCTTTGGGCTGTATCAATTTTTAGGACTCAAGCTTTAAAATTAAAATTATCTTTTATTTTAATACTTTTCCCATGTGATATTGTAAGCATTTTAGGAGCAAAGGGGATAATGATGTGAATATTTACAATTAAAAGTTTTAAAATAGTGTCTCAAACACAGTGTATATTCAAACAGTCTGAACAAAATAGTTATGATGTTTTTATCATTCTGATTTATTTTGGTTTGTAGTACTGGTCATTAAACATTAGCTCTGAACTACATTTTGAACTCTTTTCAAATTTTAATTGCTATTTTGAGATGGGGTTTCTGTAAGTTGCTAAGTTGCTTTAGGCAGGGCTTGATCTTGCAGTCCTCTCACTAGGCCGTCTCAGAGTGCCAGGTTACAGGCAGATTTCAATGAATATTTTAGTTATTAGTGTTTCCCCTTAAGGGTCATCTTCTTAACATCTGTTGAGGAATGATCATTCATAGTTTGTACTGTTTGGGTGCCTGTGTATGTTTGCTTAATTAAATGCAAATATATGTCCATGTTCAATATTTTCAAGCTGGGTATCCACTTATCTCTAGTTTAAGTTCCTACCTCCACAGAGACCAACATTGTAGATCACATATATATATATATAAAAAGACAGAGATAAAATGAAGTATAGAGTATTTATTACTTAGACTAACTTGGCTTGAAAGATTGACATGGAATTATTTTATGAGTAGCAGATGGATTTTAAAATGATGACAGTGAAAATTCCAGATCCCAGTTGCATTTCTTTCTAATATCCAAACAGATTTCAAAGTGTCATTTTAAACTATTTTTTTAAACCTTAACATAAAACATCAAGCGTTAATCACACGTCTGATTAACGTTTTAGGGATTATCCCAAAGTTAATTAATTGAATCCTTTTTAACATAAGAAAGAATTGCTTTTCTGTCTCAGAGTGTCAATTTTAACTGCATTTTACCTAGTAGACTTTGTACTGGATTATAAAAACATTAATAATAATTGATGAAGTCTTAACCTCTTTCATTTGATTTCTTATCTCTTATTGCTTCTTTTTCATTTTAAAGAATAAAAAGGGAAGTTAAATAAAACACAATAATATAGAATTTCAAAACAAGATAGTAGAAGATTAACAATGGTTAATATATTGTTTGTTGTTATCTTCAAATTAGTTGCTCAGCTTCTAAATGATGAATTTCCAACCATACTCTGTATAAGAGAAGACAATTCTCTTTTACATTGCTATAAAGAAATGCAAAATGCTTTTGCTTCAGAGGTAGACTTTTAACACTCTAAAAAAATGAATCTACTTAAATTTGTCTTAGAAGAGATTGAAGAAATAGCTTGCTTCAGTTATTTCTCATTACGCAGTCATTGATTTGTCACAGAGCACTAATCATAACATTAAAGAGCTACATCGACAACTGTCTTCCAGATTTTTCAGAAAATCATTACATTGTTCTTTTTTATCCTCATGGACTTGGAAAAGAAGTAATCTACAGAAATAAATTGAATACTGTTCAGAATAGATTCTAATATCCCTGGGGTATAAATTACTTAGATCTCTAAGTAGCAAGATAAGCTGCTGCTGTTACACTTATCTTCACAAATGATCACCCATAAGATGTGTTTATCTCGTATACTCTTGAAAAACAGAAATTTGGAAATGTAAAGTGTACCTGTCATTTTCTTAGATATTAGAAACTTTTACTTGATTTGTTTGAGGATCAGAGAACACCAATCCAATCATTCTTATTTTTTCAAAGGTCTTACCTTTCTATTTGTAAATTTCATGTAAAAATTATAGCTTTTGCTACATTTATTTGATAATGATTTATAATATATTATAAAAAACAATAGTTTATGGAACATTATATCCAAACACTAATGCCTGAATATACTAATAATTCAAAAGAATCAAATCATCATGATAGCATGTTAGAATCCTCTATCGTGTGATTTATTATTTTTGGCAGAGAAAAATCATAGCAGAATTGCATAAAACAGGGAGGTAGAATATGAACATGGGTTGAGGATTTGGAGAAAAGGAGGAGGAGAGGAGAGATGGTGAGGGCGTAGAGCAACAGAAGAAGATGTGGTGCATGCTTGTGCCCAGTCTCGTGTTGTAACTATTACATGTGAAAAACACATACAAATAAAAGTTTTAAAAGAGTATTTGATATCCAAATTTGAAATGCAAGTCATTGAAATGTATATTTTAATATTAAATTGGTTTTTATACACAGAATTTATATCCTTTTGAATGCATGAATTTCTTCACCAGCATTAATTTTCATTTTACTTACATATGTTATATTAGAATATTCATTAAAAAACATTAGTACATTATTAAAATGGAGACTATTCCCCCATTTCCGTAGATTGTGAGGAATTTTAATACTTTCTACTTCTTATAATTATTTAATGAATTCAACCAATTAACATGAATTTTGCCAGTATAAAAATAGTAAGAAATCTGATAATCAATTATGTAGGAGTCAATAGCATATCTGACTATATGCCTGCATTCTTATTTTTCTATGAGACTGTTCTTCATCATTTTAGATGATTTACAGAAAAGGAAAACATTTCACAAGATCAGCTTGAAGAAATGACACATGATTCACAAAAGAGATTACTGCTAAATATGCAAAAATGAAAATAGAGTGGTGGAAAGGTGTGGGTTTCTATTCCTCATCATATGCAATCTTCTTTCATGTAGTGTGGGTGAGGAAAACTGAGTAAGATGAGACCTTGATTCCAGGACTAAAAAGTATTAGGACCAAGTGGGTCTTCTCTATTCCAGGCAAAAAGAAACAAGTGAACTATTTTGGGGTGAAAAATCTACATTGAGTCTCTAATCTAATAAAATATTTTTGGATCTGAGAATTGAGTATTGTCCACTTTGAAGAGTTGATGTGTAACCTGAAACAGCAAGGGGAAAACATGCTGCAATGAAAACCAATTAAACAAAAACTCATTTTATAAATGAATGTCTCACATTATTGCTGATTACAAAATACCAGGCAGCCTCAAAATCATGGCGATGCTCTGCCCAGCTGTTCAAGTGCTGAGATTACAGGCAGATGCCACATTCCTGACTGAAATTCTTCCGACAGTAGTCTTTGATTCTTTTCCTACAGTACTTCCTGAAATTGGAACATCATTTTGCATCTTTCAACAATTGTACCTAACTATGGCAAGGTGTTAGTGAGCGTGAAATTGGTGAGTATTGCAATAGGTCCTGTTTCATGGTCATCTCAAAACTCAGTGCAAAAGACCCAGAAGGACAATTGTCTTCAATGATCCGTAATTGTGTGAAATTGTCTCCATTCTAAACTTCCTCAACAACTTTCCTAGGGCATCATTTCAACAACTACATATCAGATTAGCTGGAAACAATAATGATATTCTTGTTGACACTTTTATAGAGACAATTGTGAAATTGGTGTTTCCTTCTGTATAAAGTTATGTTCACCTTGTTTCATCAGTTTGGTGTTAGTATGCATGAAAAATAAAGACTTTATCAACTCTAAAAATGCACCCTATGTATTAGGTATGGTTGCATGTGTGTTTAATCCCAGCTACCTGAGAGGTTGAGGTGAAAGGACCAGCACTATGAAATTAGCCTGGGCGAATGAGTTCAGAGAAAATCAGTGAGACTCGGTGTCAAAATATTCTTTAAAAGGTAGAAAGGTGAAAATGCAGGTAGGTGGCAGTCCATTTGTATTGCACTTGAGAGGACCAAACCACCCATGAAAAAGAATTTGGAAGTCATTTTAAGATTAGAAACTTTAATTTGCAAGAGGTTTGTAGGCCTGGATACAGCTTTGGGGTAACAAAACCTACTGGTCTATTCTCTTACTTGTTAAGATCTAGTTCGTAGGTCAGGAAAACTGCCACGCTGTGGGTACTAAAGGGATGACTGTTCACACAAACATAAATCATTGTGTCGGTCTGTCACACTAGTTTGGGATGAAACTAGGACAGCTTCTCATACTACAGCAGACAGGCTTGGGTTTTTCAACATATATCTAAAGTATTTCAAGGGTTTTTACACATATCTGAAAATTGTAGAGAAGCATTGTCTGTATTGCTGTTACCTGTAACCTGAGCTTAATAATGCAATGTTGGGCTCTTGGGCACCATCAAAGCTCTCATAGGATATGCTCTGCTTCACTTTGTCTTTAGTCTCCAATGATAATGAAATACAAGTTTGGATTTTAACTCTCTAGTCACTAACTAGTCAAATAGATCAAGTTGTGCTAGGTGGGTTTTTTCAGAATGTGCAATAATAAAATAAACCTAAATCAAGTAACAGACAACTTAGATAAATTGTGTTTCCAATCACCTTAACTATTAACTGTCCACATTGGCAGAATCACAAGAATATTTTGGAGAAATTTTCCCTGGCTTTCATTTTATAATAATAACACAATTCTGATAGGAATATCTGGAAAACATTCATTTTAAAAGTGAGCAGGGTTTCATTAGCTTTGATGTGTTTTCTAATGGAATTATCCAAGTAATTTTTCACTGTAATATGGCTTTTGGGAATATCTCCCCTTCTTGACCACATATCATGTGGGAGAGAAAGAGGAAAATCTTTCATTAGGCATTTACATTTTTATATTAATACAAAATGGGTTTAAGTTTTATAAACCAAATGTTGGGTATGCAAGTCTATCAACTTGAAAAAAATGTTAACTATTGTCTGCAAATTTTTAAAAAGACAATTATTACATTAGCATCATTATCAGATGAGAATTATTATTCCTAATGAGTTGCAAGTGAAAGAATAAGTGATTTTCAATATCCTGTTATGTAACATCTACCAATATACTATGATCCTATTTCTACAGGCTAGACTAAAACACTTCCCATGTGCATAAACTGAGCTCTGATTAAACCCAGAAAGGCCATTAAAGATCAGCAATACAAACTGTCAGAAAACAAAACGAATGCATGAAAAGAGGCCAGGCAGCTCCACTCTAGGCAATTCTAATTTCATTACCCTCATCATAGGTGTAGCACAAAGTGTGTCACCTTTTTATAACCTTGTCTAAGAAGAGAACATAAAAAGGTTTCCATACAGTGAGATCTGAAGTTGTAAAAGGCAAAAATCTACTAGATACTGTTGAATAATAACTGAACATAAAAAAATTATGATGAAAAACATGACAATATTTCATTTTAACAATTTAGTGTACTGGTGTATTTTACTGCTAGACATACAAACCCAAGTAAACACTGGTGGTATTTATAAATTTATGTGTGCATTAAATACAATAGAATTCTAATGCACTTTTCCTTTTGTAACTGCATATATGTTCCTTTGTGGTTTTTCATTATAGTCCTATTACTATGCAAGCAGCTAATTAGGTGCTCTATTATTAGGTGTCTTCTCCATGAAAGTACCCTTTCTTTGTATTTAATTAACTTTTCCAAATCTCAAAGCTAAAAGGCTTGTAAAATAAGAAGAACAAATTACTGTCTATGGAGGAGGAAGTATAATTTGACATGGGGCAAATGTATATACTTCAAAAAGCCATTATCATCTTAATTATTAAAAGTAAAAGAAAATAACAGCATAATGACAAACAGCTCTAATACCAGCACTTCGTGAGCCTGAGCCAGGAGGACAGCAAGTTCAAGCCCAGCTGGGCAGCGAGTGACATAATGACAGCCTGACTCAGAATAGCACAATAGTGCAGGGAATGCAACTCAATGTGAGGGCCCCAACAGATGTTGTGATAGGCAAAGAAACTGTTCAAAGGAAAGGACAACTTGGATGAGAGCAGGGAGAAAATAAAGAAGGAAGGGAAAAATATGTATATACACAGGATTTCTACTATTATGGAAAGGAACAGTTCATGTTAATTTCTTTTACTTTTTAATTTTTTGACCAATTTCCCATTCTTATATCTGATAAACTAAATACCAAATTTGAAGGCAACAAACAATATGTATGATAACAACCACTGTTGTTTTGTGAAATTCTGTATCATTTCTAATGTTTTTAAACTATTTTTATTTATTTATAAAATGAATGAATGGGGCCGGGGATTTGGCTCAGTGGAGCAGTGCCTGCCTAGCAAGCGCCAGGCCCCGAGTTCGATTCCTCGTACCAAAAAAGAAAATAGTAAAAATAAGACCAAAAAAGTTCCTTTAAAAAATAAATAACTAAATAAAATGAATGAATGAATAAGTAAATGACTTTTTGGTAAAATCACATTTATCATTGGATATGTTTCCTATAAAAATGTCAGAGGGATATCATGTATTGCAATTACATATTTGATATATATTACAATATATATGCTCCTATGCATTTCTATATTTGGCATAAAACATTATGCAAAACACTAAAGGTAAATTTTATTTTAATTGAATGATACTCTTCACAGTATACTGGCAAAAATTAGGAACTGAATAGATACCGCATTCCTCTCCTTGTGTTGATAAAATGCCTGACACCCAGCTGAAAGGAGGAGAGGCCGACTTTGCTTCACGGCTGCAAGAGTCTCCCTCCTCCTGTGGCAGGTGACGATGGACAGGTCTGAGCTGGTACAAGTGGCTCAAATCATGGCAGTCAGAGAGGAGAGGGCGTTCGTGACGGAGGAGTCAGGAAGCAAGAGACTCTCTTCAAGTCTTACAGTGCTGCCCTGCTCTTGCGAGGCCCTACCTCGAACAGCAAATCAGCACCCTGATAATCATCTTCCAAGAGCTTCACTTATGAGTGTAGGAGGTCTTTGGGTAACATTGTTGATTTAAAACATAATAGAATCCTAGAATAAAAACACATGTATGTATAAGTACACGGTATATGAATACACAGGTAAACACACATATTCATGCACATGTAAACATATAACTAAGTCAGATATTTGATAAATTATCACAGCTCCCTATTAAGGAGAAAGCTTTGATACATAAAATTGTTATTTTTGGGGAGCCGAAGGGCTGTCTCAGCTTTCCCAAGCAAGTGCTTTAGACCACTGAATTATCTCTCCAGCCCACAACTGTTATAATTCTAAGATACCATCACTATTTTTAGTGGAAGAGCAATCAGTATGTTTTTCAAAATGTGAAAATTATGTCTCAACTATACACTAATATTATTTGCATGCTTTATCTAAATTTATCTCAAAATATATTTTATTACTGATATTTATTTTTATTTTATTGGCATATGTATGTAATATATACATTTCAATTTATTTTGGTGATTGGTACATATTTATTTCTAATATATATATATATATATAGTTTCTGGTTTTATTTATTTATTTATTTATTTATTTATTTATTTATTATGTATTTGGTGCAGGTTCTATAGGGTCTCACTATACAGATCAGACTTGTAGTGATCCTCCTGTTTTCAGTCTCCCAATCCCTGGGATAACAGGCATGCACCACCACTCCCAGTTTCAGCCATTATCTCAGCACGATCTGGGGGCAGGGCCAGCACAGAGGATGAAACCCATTCCCGAGCCTGCCTAAGTAGGTGTTGTAGTGTTCTGAGCTGTCTGGCATGTCCTTCATTTCTAATATATTAAAGCTAAGTGACTTAAACCAAACACATAAGGTTAGAGACTGCATGGTTTCTCTCATACATAAAATCCAAAATAATTTAAAGATGGGGTAGACTTTGGGAGGTGGGAAGGAGATTTGAGGATACGAGGAGAGCTGGGTCAAGAGGCCCAGGAAAAATAAAAATGTTTCACACACAATACTTTCAAACATACATTTTATTGGCCAGTGACATTGCTCAGCAAACTAAGAGCCTGCTTAGGCAACTGCAGGGGCACACATCTGTAATCTCAGATAGATAAAATGAGCAGATTCTTAATAGAAATGTCTCTCCAGGCCTGGTAAGTATAATCATCACTTGGGAAGCTTTCTGAAAGTGTGCGTGAATGTTCTGATTTATTGTTTTGTCATTTTTGATATAGAACATGATGATTTTTAAAGTCAGCAAGTAATTACACATTTATTATTAATTTATAAAATTTTATTAGTACATATAATATACACTAATGTTTACTAATTGCATATACTAATATTAATACTATATACTAATATGAACATAAGTGTACATTTACACCAATATTTTAAAGTACTAATATAATGTAGTCATTGTGGAGTCCCGGCTCACACACATATCACATCTTAATCGTTTTTAGGTTCCCTTCTTCTCTCCTTCTTCCAGTCTCCCTCCATCCCCAGATTTTCTGCCTGTCTTCTTATAGCATATCTCTCTGTTTCCTCTCAACTTTTCTAGTTATACTCTTTAAATTATTTATATTTTGGGATTGTTATATAAGAGAAACCATACATGTAGCCAATTTCGATAATTACTAATAAACCTCACCTGTAAATAACTATGCGTCGCAGGATTATAAACTTTATGTTATTTATACAATTTTTTTAAAATTGCTATTATAATCTTAAATAGGGAAAGAGACAAGCACACTTATTGTGGTGAAAATTACCTTGAACTACCTTTACATAATTCATATATTTGCTTTTGTCAAAGAAGATTTCTCAATTAGTTTTCACAATGTTTTCTTCCTTTCTAATGCTGAGTATCATGAAATGTTTTGTATACATAGCTATATGCTCAAAGACACCTTTTTTAATTAAAAGAGAATAAAAATGATACAGAATTTAATAACAAGGTGATAGGAAATTAACAGTGTCTATTATATTTCATGTTGTTATCTTCAAAGAATTTGCTCAGATTACCAGTTACAGGCCTGTAAGGTTACCAAGCCATATAAACACTACCTGTTCCTTTCAGTAAACTAATAAGAAACGAGTAATACAATTATCTTGGTTATTTCTACAACATTTAGGCTTCAAAACAAAAAGGCTTGATGCAAGAAAATAAAGGTTTGTTGATTCTTTGAAGTATTTCCCACAGTTTGGCTTTTGTCCTTGAACTCTCTCTCTGTCCCTATGTCTTCTGCTTTTCTTCTCTTTTCTTCATTGATGTTGAATTATTTCAAGATATTTGTTCAGCCACATTCTTTCAGTATTTCTATTAGTAACATAAGTAAGCCATTCTTTGAATAATTGAATTTTAACTAAAGCGTGTATGCGGAAATGCAAATTTGTGCTCAGATCAACTTTTGTCGCATCAGCTATATTAAAACAATTCTGTTGTATGTTGTCAGTCAGAGCCTAAAAAAATGGTGGGAAGACTGGTTAATAAAGTTTCGGAGGTCCCACTGAGCTTAGTCTCGCTGTAAGCTCAGTTTCCACTGAGCCCTGAGCCGTGGAAACATCTCACCTTTATTGAAGCCTACAAACAGGCTGAAGAATGTAAACTCCGGGACCAGGGAGAAGGCTCAGTGGAATAAGCGCTTTCCTGGCAAGTGCAAGGGCCTGAGTTCAATCTCTGGTACCACAAAAAAAAAAAAAAAAAAAAAAAGATTGTAAACTCTAATTTTATGTATCACTAGTTGGTAACTTCCCAGGTAAAGAAACATATAACAGACAGGGCCCGCCTCCAGGAATCTATTGCCTTGTCTGTAGCTTGCTGGAATTACAAGGGGCTGGTTTCCTTAGGCTCTGTTCTTTGTTCCTTGCTCCCTAGGGTCAGTAAGCTTCTGACTGCTTTCACTACAGAATTCCACAGCTTGCTAGGAATCATAGTTGAAAATATTTTCTACTGACAATCAAGTGAGTCTAATATTCTTCAGCCCTAGAACAAAAAGAAGTATCTTGTTACTTTAGTTAAAATACTTTCTTTTAACTTAACCAAATAATGGGATTATTAATAAATGAATTGTGAGATCCAGTGGACATCATAATCATAAATTAACTAATAATCATATATTTTTCAGAGAATGGATATGATTTTAGCTGCATTGGAGTATGTATATGTATGAATATATATGTCCATATGTACATGTACTACAGACATCTGTAAATATTTAATATATTATATATGATGTAAATATTATACATAATAAATATGTTTCTATAAAATATTATAAATATATATGTATGTACAAATGAATAATTATTGATGATTATAACCATGTTATTGACCTGCTATTTATTGGACATGATAAATATGACTCCTATTCATACACGTTCACAATAACTTACCTTGAGGACAGAGTTTAAAGGCCATGCTTTTGGCTTCTTGCATTCTTATTAAGCAATGCTTCCCCAACAGAAAGAAAATGTGATTATTCAACTGCATGTGCCTCCATAATTAACTTACATTCTTATATTTCCTACTTAGAAATTATCCAGATATTGGAATAAATTACATACATCTGTTTAGAGAACTAAATTTTTCTACAATGTGAAAGAAAATAATTTATCTAATTTTATAACAGAATATTAATGCTATAAACATTTTGCATAGTAATACTTTCAATATTTTCATGATTCTCATTAACACATATGATGTGCACTCATTGACAATGAAAATTCATTAAATGAAAGATTAAATCAAATACAAATGCAGTGTTAACTTTAAAACCCTGCTTTAAAAATAAACATCCCACTGTCCTTTATGAGAAGCCAAATAAAACAGTCTCAGGAGCATCATCATCATAAATGTGAATTCACAGAAATTAAAGTCATAAATTATTTTACTTACATTTACATGGTCAAAAGAATTAGAAGCTATGGAAGAAGAAAACGTGAAGTTGTGTGGCAAAAACCAATCTGACTGCTTAATCATCAAATATACTAGAAAGAATAGTGGATTGTTCAATATTCATCTCAAATAGAAACAAAAATTTTTGATTCAAAGCCTGTAGTTTACACAATATTTAAATAATTTAGTTGAACTCAGCTCAATAGTAGGAAGGTCTTAAGCTTTCTTTATGTTAGATATTTTGATAGGTTTTTTTTTTTGTTTTTTTTTTTTTTAACCAAGGATTGAACTCAGGCCTTTGCACTTGCCAGGGAAGTGCTTATTCCACTGCGCAATCTCCCTGTCCCCTTGATTGCTTTTCTAAGGTTCTCATTTCTCTTTTCTTTCTTTCTTTTTTTTTTTTAATGTGTGTGTGTGTGTGTGTGTGTGTGTGTGTGGCCAGCTCAGCCCACCAGGGGGCGGGGCTGGCTGGCATGTGGTGCTGGGGGATTGAACCGTGGTCCCTGTGCTTTGCTAAGCTTGTTCTAAGTAAGTGCTTTAGACCACTGAGCCATCTCACCAGCCCCTCTCATTTCTTTATTCCATTCATTGAAATCAATGCTCATACCTATTGACATGTTGCCCTTCTCATTTATCATGTTTTAAGAGTGGTGAATAAGTGTTCTTATATCTAGGATAGAGGAATCCAGTGAAAGATAGTTCTGAAATGCTTAAACTTTCATTATTTTAATGATTATTAATTATATGACTTTACAGTAAAAGTCATGTACTTTGGTGGCTCTTACAAACTTTTAATGTATTTGTTTATTGTTATCAAGTATTTTACTCAGAACAATATTCCTAGAACCTAATCAAAATAAAATGTAATCTTCAAAGAAATATCTGAGACCTTAGTGCATATAATTTTTAATCTTTTATTTGTTTATTTATTATTTACTTATCTTTTTAATTGGTATAGGGCCTCATTATGCCACTTGAACTCATAGTGATCCCCTTGTCTCAGCCTCCCCTGCTCTGGGATTACAGGCTTGAGACACCATGCCTGGTTTCAGTTGCCTGCATGGCACATTGTATCATTGATTGAACCTTAGTCCTTGTGCTTCTCAGGCAGGTGTGTAGACTGCTGAGCTATCTCCCCAGCCCCAGTACATGTTTTAGCCTATTGGATTTTTGTTATTGAGATGTGGGTGAATCTTACAGATTTTAAATCAATCCCTTTTCATACACATGATTTTCAATTATTTTCATCCATTCCCTTGGTTGCCTTTTCACCCTTGACTAGGCAAAATCTTTTCAATTTGATGTAGTTCCACTTGTCTATTTTTGCTTTTGTAGTCCATGCTTTTATTGAGACATTAATAAATTCATTGCCAAAAACTATTTCCTGAGGGTGTTACTTTATATTTTCTTCTAAGAATCTTAGGGACAGGGGAGATGGCTCATGGAATAAGTGCTTCCCTGGCAAGTGCAAGGACCTGAATTCAATCCCCAGTTCTGAAAAAAAAAAAAAGAAAAGAAAAGAAAAGAAAAGAAAAGAGAAAGGAAGAAAGGAAAAAGAAAAAGAAGAATGCTATATTTTCAGGTATTACATTTAAGTCTTTAATCCACTTTCAATTGACTTTTCTTATGTCATGATCTATGGGTCAAGTTTTATCCTTTTGTAGGTGGATGCTTAGATTGTCTAACACCAAAGAAAATACACAAATGTCCACGAGATAAATGAAAATAAATTTTGTGTTATTAATCATTGAGGATATATAGGCCAGAAATAAATTAGAGTATCACATCACATTTACCAGAATGGCTCTAAAGAAAGAGTTAAAGATAGCAGAGGTTGAAGAGGAAAACGAGAAATTATAGCTTTAATTAAGGTCTATGGTAAAACTGCCATGTAAGCACCCTTAATTTAGGATGAATCTAATTGATGACTCCCAATAATTTCTGAAAATCAGTCAATATTTATAACAAGTCTCTTCTTAATGTTAATTTCTGGACTGAAATTGCTATTTCTGCCACCAGAGTTTCCAAACAACTCGGAGGATCTATGCTTCACATATTGTGCTAAATTGAGAAGAACATAAGTTTAATGAAGGGTCTCAGCAGGACTCCAGGGTCCTCATTTCATAAACAACTTGAGCTTGTGGAAGTGGTACAGGGATGATGTGGGCAGATAGCCTGCTTAAAATTTAAGAGAAGAAGAGAGTCTTGCTTCCTCCTACTCCTTTGCTCTTGTTGCTTTTGATGTCTTCTGTTGCCTTGAAGTGTTGCCCCTCTGCCGTGCCACTCTGCCTTGGAACCAGCTTCATATGGACTGAAACCTCTACAAACTGTGAGCTAAATAAACCTTTCTTTCCCTAATTTGGGGCTTTAGGCTATTTTGCTTCACCAAGGAGAGAAAAGTAACTAGATAGAATTTGGCACCAGAGAAGTGGAGTCATTTCTATGACTATACCTGACCATATGCTTCAATAACTGTTGGAATGGTTTTTTAGAAGAATATAGAGAAGTTCTGAGATGTCTCCTGTAAGAGGAGAACTTAAGCACCTTTCTTATCTGTGTGGAAGATTCTGGTCAGAGCTTAGAAGATCAGAAAACTCAGAAAGAGCAGGCTTGAGTGGTTTCTGTTGGGAAGGATTGCACTGGTTGTTAGAGTGCAGACACTGTGTGCTCTGGCTTGGCAGAAACTTTGCCTGAGTTTTACTCATGTCTAGAGATTTTTACCTCAGGCTTAGAGGGAATAGCTAACTCATTAATCCAACAGAAGAAGTTTCAAGGCAGTCTAACGTTGAGGGAGTGGCATGGCTGCTGTTGCGGGCTTTTAGCCAGATCTAAATTGAGAATCAAGAGCAAACTGCCCAGCAGGATGATTTAAAATGTAAATTTGGCCAAAAAGGAAGATTCATTAAAGCTATGGACTTCAGAGATAGAGCTGAGGAGATCTCCACTACTGAGAAGGAACAGGAGAATATAAAAGATGACCTGAGAGCACCATAAGAAGCATCAAGTCTCCACTGTTCGCAAACACAAAACTGTAAATGTAAGAGACTTTATTTTGAGGTGATAGCCACAGTACTCCATTCCAGAATGGCAGCAAAATAGAAAATTTAATTCCTCAGAATGAAATTTAGAGTGCTCAGTGATCCAGGCACTCAACCTCTGCACCCACAAGAGAGGAAAAACTGCTCAGTTGGCAGCAGGCCTTGGCTTCATCTGTGTGGCTATAATTTTAGGCTCACTGAGAATGCAAGAGATACGGAATTAAAAAGGGTTACACCTCTCTTTCAGAATGCCTGGAAGGCCAGGCAGTGTCTCCTGAGAAGGCAGTGTGCACAACAGTGAGTGTGAAGCTGGTGGGACAGTGGATCCCCAAAAGTATTTTTTTTTCAGAACTGGGGATTGATCTCAGACCCTTGTGTTTGCCAGGGAAGTGCTTATTCCACTGAGTCATTTCCCTGGCCCTGCACAAAAGTATGGAAAAGCTAGGAACATGGACTTTCTAAGGAAAGTTGCAAGCAGGGAACAAAGTGTGCCTAAGAAGGGAGCGTGTGAGCTATACCCAACAGAAGAGCCATGGGGTGGACTCACACAAGCCCTTTCAAGCTCATATTTTGCCACAGATTGCCTCAGGTAGTGTTAATGGAACTTCAGGACTTAATGTTTGCCCTACTGGATTTTGGACTTGCTTTGGTCCAAATCCTTTGTATGACCTATTTGTAAGTTATGGAATGAAAATATTTATCTTATGCCTTTGAATGTTGGGAATGTTTAACTTTTCATTTGTACAGCAGCTTGCAGCTAAGAGTTTGCCTTATATCAGAGGAGACTTGTGAGTTGGATTTTTTTTTCAGCACTGCTTGAACCTGTTAAGACTTTTGAAACTTTTGTAGATGTATTAAATGCCTTTACATAAAGTAATATACTTGAGTCTTTGGAGGGGCAGGGGCAGAATGTTATGTGCTAGTATAATATATTGTTGATAGACTTCATACTGGTTCTTGAGGACAATTAAACCTATATTATTATGTTTAAATTTTGAAATGGTAAGAATCAGCATGTATTTGTATGTGGAAACTGATTTAAAGAAATGTGTCTGGGGGCTGGTGAGATAGCTCAGTGGTCTAAAGCACGTAGTTAGAACAAGCTTAGCAAGGGACCACGGTTCAATCCCCTAGCACCACATGCCAGCCAGCCCCGCCCCCTGTTGGGCTGAGCTGGCCACACACACACACACACACACACACACACAAATAAATAAATAAAAGAAATGTGTCTGGTTGCCAAGTTGATACCACACATTGGGTCTACCTGAGAAGCTTCGAAGTTTAATGAAGTCACTCATAAGGGTGCCTGAGTCCTCATTTTTTGAACATGCAGAACTTAAGGAAGAGTGGGAAATAAAAGTGGGCTTACAATATAAGAGAGGAAAAGAGGCTTGCTGTCCCCCTCTTTTGCTCTTGCTGTCTTCTACCACCTTGGCCCCTGTACCATGCCAGCTATCTAATTATGGACTAAAATCTCCACAAACTATGAACTAAAGAAATCTTACCTTACTTCATTTTTGGTTCCAGGGTGTTTTGTCTCACCAATGAGAGAAAAGTAACTGAGGCAGGGGAAAATAGTTTGAACCTTTGTTGGAACTATGAGGTTTACCTATGTTGCATCAAAGCCTATGTAGTCTCTGAAAAGAGGAAAAGTTCTTGAGAATTGACAGCAAGCGATATATCATCCATATAATGAATCATACAGGCTTGATGGAAAATTTTCCTGGCAGCATCTAAAGCTTGACCAACAAATACCCAGAGTAAGCCTGTTCATCACCAGCTGTCTCAAAACTGCATTGATGTCAGTGCCTGCACTACGCAAGATCAGTAGCAGGAACAGAAGAAGCAAAATGAGTTTGTTCTGTGGACTCAAATGGATGGTGTAATAGCAATCCCCAACGACGGCAACTATCATAGACCAATCCTGTGGGACTGCAGCTGGAAAGAAGAGCCCAGGATTCAAAGCCCCCATGGGATAAGTACATGTACCAGCAGCTCTTAAATCATGAGGCAGCCTACATTTTCTTTATTTCTTTGACAAAAACAGTAGTATTACAAGAGAATTTGGAAGGCTCTACATGTCTCTCTTTCAACTGTGCTTCCACTAATGCTCATAAAGGAATGAGATTCTCCTTTGGAAGGGGCCATTGATCCACCCAAACAGGTGCAGAAGGTTTCTATCTTTTTTTTGGTGGGGGGAATGGGGAATGAACCCAGGCCCTTCTGCTTTCCAAGGAAATGCTTATTCCACTGAGCCATCTCTCCATCCCCAGAAGTTTTCTATCTTAATGAGATAATAGTCTTAATGTTTGAATTGAAAGGAGTCACAATGACCCCCATTAAAATTTTATCTCATTGCAAATATCGTTCTTTTTGTTCCTCCAATAGATTTCCACAAGGTATAGAATCTTTCTATCAACAGGTAAAATAGTCTTACTAGTAATTTTAATTTGCCACTATTTCGGCAGGTCCCTGCTCTTCAAATTGATAGGGATCCTTACAATAAATAGTTGAAATATTTCCCTAAATTTATTAGGAACTAGATAAGACACAGGCCCAGGGCTCTGCATATTCTCTTTGGATGACCCAAACTCCAACAAAGAGGTGGCTGCCACTTAGTGGGCCAAGCTGGTGATATCTGGGATAAAGTCTTTGCTAAGATATCTAAACCTGTGTTCTTAATTCTTCAAATGTATTTTCTTTTAACCTTACATGTATACATGGGCTGGTGTCTGTGAGAACCTGAGTGTAAAACACTTCTTCACGGGGGGGTGGGGGGTGGTGTTAGACATTTTAGCTGCTCAACTAATAGTTGTCATTATGACAGCCAATAAAATAATCAATTGAGCAATATAAACTTCTGATTTGAACACACAAATGTCAAGTGAAGGAACTACAACCTTAATTTTCTCCCAAGTAATCCAAATCAATAATCACATGGAGTACTTCATCACCCTAAAGTTTGCAATTACATTTTCCTAGGACAATGGCCATAGTACCTAAGGGAAGAAGTCTCCAGATTCCAGTGAGAATATTAAAACAGCCATTACTGCTAATTACAGTCATCCACTCAGTAGCAAGTAGATCTAATCCCAAGCTTCCTTGAGTTCTGGTGAAAAGGGACTCAATTGTCCTCAAGAGAATTTCTGAAGATTGGGGCTGCAATTACACATTGAGAATGCCCCCATTGATTCCTGGACCTAAAGCCAGGCCTGCATACTGTTCCCACCTGTGAGTGACACCTCGATTATGCCTAGAATGATGTTGATCACAATGAACACAGTGATTTTCCTTTTGACATCTTGGAAAAGTGTTCAACATTTTCCCCTCCAGGAAAGGGGAAATTTCACCACTTTTGGCTGGAGGTAAGTGCACTGTGTATGGGTATGCTCTGTTTTGCCACAATTAAAACATAGTATTTTTGAAAACTAATTTTGTGTATTGAAACCCATCATGGCTTGGGGAAACAAAAGACTAATGACCTGCAATGCCCACATCTGATATATTTTCAAATAGTTCCCAAGATTTGGACTCACTCAGATGGCCTTTTGCACTTCTTTACAGTCCTTATTAGCATTCTCAAAGGGCAGCTGCAGATTAATGATCTCTGCCACTTGGGCATGCAATATTTGTCATTGGAGACCTTCCTGCAACCTGGATAAGAATCGAGCAAAAGGGTCACAAGAGTCTAGAAGAATGTGTAGAAAGACTGAGTGTGACATTAGGTATTGGAATAACTACCCAGGCTGATTTCATTATGAGAGCCATTTACTAATAATCCTGGTCTGGAAGGTTCACTGTGAATTTAGTCTGAGTATGTACCTGTCCCCAACACTTAATCTGTAATCTTTGGATGTGCTGGTGTCTGATTATGTCAAGCTTGCTCAACTTCTAAATCTTGAAAATTAACATGAAAAACTAATAACAAATTAAAATTAATTATTCTGCAATAAAGCAGAGCTTAGGTAAATGCTCGATGTCTAAAGTATGTAAGTCTAAAGCTCCTAGGACTGATTCCAACAAGCCCAATGTGAAAGGTTCCTGAAGCCCAATATTCATGACACTGGATTTTAATTATTTAAGCAATTTACACTCCAAAGAATTGTGCTTATGAACATTTCATTGCAGAATTAGTAGGGCCAAGATGAATATCATTTGGAAATGCACATGCCCCAAAGGGCTCTCTGTTAAGCACAACCTATCTATCCATCTTTGACAAGAAAACACTACTTCTGTCTGTTCCATAAATGGAAGGGGAGGAGGAAACAACAAAGCAGAGAAGGGGTCCAGGGCTCTCCACTTTCTATCCTTTCTTGAGGGTTCACTATGTTTGGGATGTTCTCTCATAGTTAAAGGACCAAGAACTGCTCAGATCAAGCTACATGTGGAGAAAGGTTCAGGGATATAACAGAACCCTGGGGATAAGCATGATCCAAACCCTTTTTCACTCTCTATATCAAATGTACCCATGTTAAGAATCCAAGGAGTATTTTTATAACATTTTGCAACATGTGAGAAATCAACTGGATACCATCTTGAGTGCCAGACTGGGGCAACCAATTTCTGATAAAGGGATACAGTGCTGTACTTAAATTGAAGAACTCTGCTCTGTTATCCAGGCTTATGCTCTTTACCCACACTCACATTCCATTTTTTTCTTTTTCATTTTGCCATTTTCTTTTGCCATCCACCACCTCTATGTTATGGAAGTCCCCATCACTGACCCACTACAGGGTCCTGGGGGTGGACTTCCTCCGGCAGTGTCTCTGCTCAGGTGCCACTTGTAGCATCCATACTACAAGCTTTGTAGCTGACTGAAGGATGATGAGAATGAATAACAAAGAGAAATATAACTAGGTTAAGGAGTGGAGGTCAGGAACCTCTTATCTCCCTTTGAAAAAGAGCTCCAAGGGGTAGGGGAGATGGCTCAATAGGATAAGTACTTGCCTGGCAATCACAAGGACCTGAGTTCAATCCCTGGTTCTGCCAGAAAAAAAAGAGCTCCAAGTTATGCTTCACTCTGCCTTTATTCACTCAGACATGGAGACAAACAATTTCAGTATCATAGGATTCATCTGCTTTCCATTCATGGTACAGGCCAGGTTAGGCAACAGGATCTCAACTGTATTACCTTTTCCTTAGAGCCTGCAATGTGTCAGCACACTTTCCTGATGCCCTTTGCGCTAGTGCTAACAGAATAGGGCAATTAGGCTTCAGTCTTCTTATCTGGCCCCACACACCATGTTAGTTGGACTTCTACTCATAATAGTGAAAGTGCCAGGGATATAACCCAGTGGCATAAGTGCCTGTATGGCAAACAAAAGGTCGTGTGTTTGATTCCTGGTACAAAAACAAAAATAGTGAAAGTTTGGAAACATTCTAAATATTAACTAATATGGGATTGAATCATGAAAATGTGTCATTTACATTCCATGGGTTATTTTAACCTTAATAAATAAATAAATATTGCATGACAGCTTAGATGAAGCATAAGAGAAACCAAAGCAGTAAGTCCATGACAAGAGTATAAATATTACATGATATAAATTATTAGATTTAAAGAGGTGAAACTCACAAAATCAAAGGGTAGGAAGGTGGTGGCCAGAAGGGAAATGCAATTCAACAAAGAGAAAGATAAATTATCTGTGAAGGATGAATTTAGAGATTTGTAGCTCAATTTTGTGCCAGTAGATAACAATGCTGTACTATACATGTAGAAATCCAATAAGAGCTAGATATGGTGACATACAGCTGCAGTCCAGCATGCGAGGAAACTAAGCCAGGAGGATCACGAATTTGAGACTGCCTGGACAACTCAGGGAAACCACCTCTCAAAATTAAAAAAAGATGGTTTGGTGATGTAGTCAGTTACTATGTATGAAGAGGATGCTGGGTTCAATTCCCAGTATAAGGATGAGGAGGACTATGAACACAAGACCTGATGTGTTCAGCCAGGGAGATGGCTTAGTAGAATAAATGCTTCCCTGGCAAGTGCAAGGGCCTGAGTTCAATCCCCAGTTCCAAAAAAAGAAATCTAATGTTTTACTTTATGATCACTAAAATATGATATTTGAAAGAAAATACATTTCATTAGTCCTTAGATATAATGCTATGATTTGAAAAGCATTAGTCAAAGTCTAATGACATTATTTAAATCAAAAATGTTGCAATTTAATTTTGTGTTTAGTTACACATGTAAATGTCATCTTATCAGTTTACATTTAGAGCTTTAATTTTTTTAAAGATTGAAAACTCTAAAGCGTTGCAGCTTAATACTTTGAAAAATATTTTGTCTCTTCATTCATTTAGACCATACATTCTTGGTACGTTATGAAGTTAGCTATTGTTTTTTCAAACATATGTTTGTTAATTTTTTGACACATTGTCTCAATATATAGCCTAATCTAGTCTTGAATTCACTATGAAGGTCAGGTTGGCCTGGAATTTATGGCAATCCTCCTGCCTCAGCATCCTGAGTCCTGAGATTACAGGCATGCACCACCAGGCCCAGCTAATTTTTTTGAAGTGATGTCAATTATAGTATTATTATGAAAAGTATGTTTCTTGTATCTTGACTGAGATTTTCCAGTTATGAAAACTAAAACTGATTTTTTAATTATTCTCTTATACCTGGCCACATTAATTATATTTTGGTTTTATTTTTTTTTCCTGTCAAAATGACTTGGCTGAATTTTCCAGAAATGCGTTGGAATTTTGACAATGATGTGTTTATTTGTAATCCCTGTCCCCATGTACATATACACATATACACATACACGTATATGTATGTATGTCTGTGTATTTAGGTATATGAATGGTGTTTTAGGGTCTCTGTCTAGATGTTCTCCCAAAGTATCATGAATGCTTTCTGAAAGTGGCTGAATCTAGCTTTTCAAGGAATTACCATAATTATTTTCGTAGTGGTTGTACTAATTTACACTGACAGCAAAAATGGAAAAGAGTTCCTTTGTCTATAGTCTCACCAGCTTGCTTTCTTTTTGTCTTTTTGAGATAGGGTCTCACAATGCAGTTTAGGCTAACCTTGAACTCATTTTGTAGCCCAGGCTGATCTTGAATTTGCAACAATCCTCCTGCCACAGCCTCCAGAATGCTGGCATTTCAGATGTGTGCCACCACACCTAGAAAAACAGCTTTTCTTATTAGATGATTTTTTTTTGATGATAACCATTCTTTCTGGATTGAGATGGGAATCTCAGTGTTGCTTGAAATTGCATTTCTTGAATGACCAGTGATATTAAACACATTAGATATTTATTTATTAATCTTCATTTAATAACTGGCTACTTACTTCAGACAGCCATTTGTTGATTGGGTATTTAAATTATGGATGTCTCCAGCCAGTGGCCAGGCTTGGTGCATGAGTCCCGCTGCCTGCTGGTACATCCACCCAGTCATTGGTCAGGCCTAGTATGGAACTCTGCAGTGGAACTCCTGGCAGAGAGGGTAGGGGTGAGATCCAGCTGGCTAATTCAGGAGCAGAACAAGCTGCCAGTGGGGCACAGCAGGTTCACCTCCATGGGCTGCAGCAGGAAGAAGCCCAGCATAGTATCCAGACCCAAGCTAGGCCCAGCTGGACAAGTATGAACTTGGTAGATCCGGACCCGGTAAGCTGAGACAAACTGCTAGACCTAGATCTATTAGAGCATCTGTCTCTCTCTCCTGATGAAGATTGGGGACAACAGGTAACAGGAGTGGAAGTCTGCCTGAAAGAATCCAGGTACATTAATGGGAGGTGATCAGACACATCTTAGGGGAACTAATTTAAGTATAAATTCCCTATTTTATATCTTTGTAGCTATACAGTCATGATGCTTCCCCTATGATCTAAAATACAAACCCATTAATTGAGAAAGCTTCTCAATTGCCAAATCTCACTACCTATTATTAGTGTTGCTAATTGTAGCATTGTGAATACAAAACTGCAACTGACTTAACCACATAATCTCCCTTGGATAATAATATCAGTAAGTGCTAAGGTAACTACTGCACCAAAATTCTACACAAAGTGTCAGAAGACAGTGCTATACAAAATGAAAAAGAGAAGGGGCAAAATGCATTCTCAGGCCCTAACCCCACCCAGAAAAAAGCAGGAGACACTAGCATTGAAGAAATTGGAAGCCACACTCATAAAATCTCTGAAATAATAGTATCTGAAGTAAAGAAACAACTACAGAAAGGTACACAGGAAATCAGATCAGAAATTATCTCTGACATAAAAAAAGAAATTATAACTACAATGAAAGAATTACTAAGTACCTCAAACATAGATACTGAAGAAAAATAAATAAAAACAGAAAAATGATGGACTCCTTGAATGAGCAATATAAGAAAGAAATAGAATGCATGAAGCAGTTGCAAAGACATATAAAGGAAATTAAAACTCAATTACAAGCTGGCAAAACAATTCAAATGAAAGTGAAGCTAGCTTATCAGATCTTGAGGACACCATTGCAGCTAATGAAAAGGTAAAAAAGATCTCTACAACACAGTATATGGTTTGATCTCTAAATTTCTATATAAAAATATGTAACTGTATTTTCCTATTTTTAAATATTTCTTTACTTTTTAAATTTTTTTCTTCATATTTGGTAGGGACTTAAAGTTTAATATTATCAATACTTGATGGAAAATGCCTGTTCCATTTTTTGCCTAAGATGTTTGATATTCAGGCAGATACTGAGGTTAAGCTCAACTGCCTATGCTATAGGGTAATAATAATAAGCTTCTCTTCTGGAGGGTTAACAACTTAACTTTGAAGATCAAAAATTGGAGACAAAGAAGAGTTGCAAGGAAAGCCAACAGTTTCGCCCTAGCCTTTCAAGGTCAGTGAGGACTCAGGACATAGGAGAACCTGTACTGTAACATCCTGTCACTCAGTTGTGTCTCAAATTTTCTGTTTCAAGCAGATTATGGTTCCACAGAGGAATATTATTGATGATGTAGGGTGTGCCTGAGGAGAGTCACATGGAGAGAAAACATTTCCTCAGACTTTCACAGAGCGCAAATTGGTCAAGCAGTGACCATGACGTACCCACATGGATGACACCAAAAAAGAATCTACAAATTGCAATGCAGGGTTTCAGGATAAATCCTGAGGGGATTTGACTGACTGCCAGATACAAAGTTACATTTCTTGTTATATAGGTCTTGCTTTATCTTAGTCTTAACCTTCCAACAGAAAAGTATAAAAATGAAGTGTAAAAATTAAAGCCATATTAATATGCTGAGCTGTAAAAGGTTCAAGTCAACAACTTCTGACATTGCCAGTCCTACAGATAACCCACTCGTATTATGGACTACTGGACTATGTTGGATTATTTTGCTGAATTCACGCACCTATAATATTTAAATAACAATGGAATACCTTTCTTTGACAAAACTAACCAAAAATGGGGGATACAAATGAATGACCATTTTGTATCTGTATGTTCAAAATAGAATAGATATACAGCTGCATTCTCTTAATTCAATGAATAGAGAGATTTCTTCTAATAGTGTTTTTGGACAGGATATCATGTCTGCATCTTGTAAAATGAATAACCACTAAGATAACAATATGCAATATATTAATTATTGAAATTGTGCTAGTAATGGGTTTTAAAACTATCTCATTGTTATTTGTTTCTCAATAAAATTACTTTTAAAAATAAAAAGTTATAAAGAACTAGGTTGCAGGAAAAAATAATCCAACATTTTCAATACAATGCAAAGATGAACAACAAAAGGTTAATAGGCATCAATGATAAAGAAGGTGTCAAGACAAATGATATAAAAAGATTATGGGCAGAAGTAATAGCAGAAAACTCTCAAATATGAGCTAACAATCTGACATTCATGTAATCAAAGCATATAGAACTCCAAATAACATCAACCCAATTAAAAACACACCCACACACATAATAATCAAGATCTAGAGATTCAGCACAAGAACATATACTGAAAGCCACTAGAGAAAAGTAATACATCATATATAATGGAAATCCCATAAGAATAATTTCTTATTTCTCATTACAAAGCATTAAGTCAAGAAGAGCATGGAGCAAAGTACTATAAGTCTTGCAAGAGAAAAAAATTCCAACCCAGACCAATATACCCTTCAAGGCTCTCTTTCAAGTTTAATGGAGTAATGAAATATTTCAATGACAAAGAATAGCTAAAGAATTACTTGATCACAAAACCAACTCTACACAGACTACTAAAATATATTATAAAGAGGAAGTAAAATGACCACAACTCCACAAATCAAAATGGAAAGAAGCCACCAAATATGGCAAACATTTAAACACAGGAGAAATATAGGTTACCAACAGCAGGAAAATAAAATGTCAAACATAAGTCAATGCATCTCAGTTACTATTTTCAATATAAATGGACTCACTTCACCAATTAAAAGAAATACATTGGCTGAGTGGACTAGGAAGGAAAATCCAAACAATATGCTGCATATAAGAAACACACTCAACTCATAATTAAATGCATAGGCTGAAAGTTAAAGGATGGAAAATGACACTACATGCCCAGGACCTCAGCAAAAAGCAGGGGTAACAATTCTGTTCACAGACAATCTTAACTTCAAACCAAGAATAATCAAGCAAAATAAAGAAGGCTACTACATACTTGTTAGGGGAAACATACAAGAAAAAGAAGTAGCAGTCAGAAATATGTACTCACCAAACGTGGGAGCACCCAATTATATAAAACAAATCTTAATGGACATGAAAAATCTAATATCCAACACCACAATCTTAACACCCCCTTATCCGTAATGAATAGGTCAAGCAGACAAAAAATTGGCAAAGAGGTAGCAGAATTGAACCAGACCTTTAGAAAATAGACTTAGTGGACATATACAGAGTATTCCACCAAACCACATTTTAATACAAATTCTTTTCAGCTACACATCGGGCATTTTCTAAAATAGACCACATACTAGTCCACAGGTCACACCTAAGTATACGCAAGAAAACAGAATTTATCCCATGTGTATTATCTGACCACAGTGCAATGAAACTGGAAATAAATGACAAGAGAAATCTCAAAAGACCCATGAACATATGGAAATTAAATAACACACTCCTCAGCAACCAATGGGTTACTGATTAAATTAAACAAGAAATGAAACAATATAATTCAATGAAAATTCAAGCACAACTTATTGGAATCTATTGGATGCAATGAAAGTGCTTCTTAGAGGGAAACTAATACCTTTAAACTCACAGATTAGGAAAACAAATAGGTAAAAAATGAATACCCAAACGTACCTCAAATGTCTAGAAAAAGAAGACCAAACCAAGTCCAAAGCCCAAATTAGGGAGGATATTATAAACATTAGAGCACAAATTAATGCAATTAAGACAAAGAAAACAATACAAAAAATTAACAAACCTAAAAGCTGGTTCTGGACTGGCCAAACAGCTCAGCAGATTAAAAAACCTGCAAGCAGGAATAGGGGCCCGGGGCACACTGACACATCAATTGAGAGTGGGCATAGTGGCATGCTTGCTTGTAATCCCAGCTGTTGTGAGGCTGCAAACATGTGGATCACTATGAGTATAATCTAGTAGTGAGACCCTGAACACTCTGTAGACCCCCCCCCAAAAAAAAAAGAAAAAAGAAAAACCAACAACAACAAAAAACCCACTGGTCTTTGAAAGATTAAATAAAAGTGATGTCTTTGTTAACTTCATCAAAAAGAGGAAAGAAAAAAAAAAAACACTATTTCAAGCAATAAGGAATGAAAATGGCAAAATTACTACAGACCCTGTAGAAATTCAGAAGATCTTCAATAGCTATTTTGAAAACCTTTGCTCTCACAGATCCAAGGGCACAGAGGAAATGGGCAGATTCCTAGAAAGGTATAAATTACCAAAATTGAATTACAAGGATACAAGAACTCTCAATAACCCAATAAAAGCCAAAGAAATTCAAAATGTAATAAAATAAAAAAAAACCTTACTGACAAATAAAAGCCCAGGTCCTGATGGATTCACAGCTGGATTCTACAAGAAATTTACAGAAGATATAATCCCAATACTCCTCAAACTCTTCAATGCAATTGAAAGGAATCAATACTCCCAAAATCATTCCTGGGTCCAGGTATAATACGGATAGCAAAACCAGAGAAAGATTCAACTAAAAAGGAGAACTACAGGCCAGTCTTCCACATACAAGCAAATATTGTCAATAAAATTCTAACAAATAGAATACAGCAGGTCATTAAGAAGATTATACACCCTGGCCAGGTAGGATTCATCCCAGGAATGCAAAGATGGATCAACACTTGCAAATCTATAAATGTAATACACTATATCAACACAGCCAAACACACACACACACACACACACACACACACACACACACACACACAATCATCTCAAATGATGCAGAAAAGGCTTTTGACAAAGTCCAACACTGATTCATGATAAAAGTCCTACAGAAAATTGGAATAGGTGGCCTCTACTACAATCTGATAAAAAGCATGTATGACAAATCAACTGCTAACATAATTCTTTTTTTTTTTTTAATTTTTCTTTGTGCTTTAGGGAAGGGTCTACAGGGTTTTCATGGTCTCACTACTAGAACAGACTCATAGTGATTCTCCTGTTTATAGCCTCCCAAGTGCTGGGATTACAGGCATGAGCCACCATATCCAATCTCAATTGTAGTCTCAGTGAGCCCCATGGGTGAGGTCAGCATGGCAGGTCTGGGGATCGAACCCCCAGCCCCTGTGCCTGCTTGTAGGCACTTTAATATGCTGACCTATTTGGTTCGCCCATGCTAACATAATTCTAAATAGGGAAAAACTGAAATCTTGTACTCTCAGATCAGGTACAAGACAAGGATTCCTCTATCACCACCCCTGTTCAATATAGTTATGGAGCTCCTTGCCTCATAGCTCAGTTGATCAAATTGCAGCTTGGGCAAATGCAGTTGGGCTAACAGGACTGATGTTTGATTCCCAGCTCCAGAAGCTGCACCACCAGACCTGCCCTTAGGGCAACCTGAAGTAGCAAAAAAATTTTTTTTTCAGTTATCATTATGGAATCATTAGCTAAAGCCATTAGACAAGAGAGAAATGAAAGAAATAAGAATAGGTAAAGAAGAAGTTAAATTAACATTATTCACACATGACCTGATACTTTACTTGGAAGACCCGAAAAACTCCACCAAAAAGCTGCTAGAATTGATACATTAATTCAGTAGCATAGCAGGACACAAAGTCAATACCCAAAATACAATAGCATTCCTCTACACAGATAACACTTTGAGAGAGTAATAAGAAAAACAATATCCTTTACAATCCCACCACAGAAAATGAAATACTTAGGAATTAATCTAACTAAAGAATTAAAAGATCTATTCAATGAAAACTAAAGTACTCTGAAAAAAAGAGATTGTAGAATATTTCAGAAAATGGAAAAAATATTCATTGCTCATGGATAGGAAAAAACAACATTGTGAAAATGTCCATACTCCCAAAATTGTTATACATATATATTTTTTTTTTTTTTGGAACTGGGGATTGAACTCAGGCCCTTGTGCTTGCCAGGGAAGCGCTCATTCCACTGAGCCATCTCCCCGGCCCTTGTTATACAGATTTAATGCAATCTCTATTAAAATTTCACTAATATACCTCACAAATGTAGAAAAATAATGCCTAAAATTTATTTGGAACCCTAGAATAGCAAAGATAATTCTGGGCAACAAAGAAAAGGCAGGAGGCATTAAAATTCCTGACTTAAAATTATACTACAAAGCTACTGTGATAAAATCAGCATAGTATTGGCAAAAATAGACCTGAGGATCAATGGAATAGATTAGAAGATACAGATACAACTACAAATAAACTCAACCATCTTATTTTTGACAAAGGGGCCAAACATGTTTACTGGAAGAAAGATAGAGTCTTTAAAAATTGGTGCTAGAAATAATGTCAGAAACAGAGATTTGTCCTGGTTCTATCAGCATGCACTAAACTAAAGTCAAAATGGATTAAATACGTAAAAATTAAACAGAAACACTAAATCTCCTGGAAGAGAAAGAAGATGGAAGTCTTGGATACATAGGGGTAGGCAAACATTTCATAAACAAAAATCAAACTGCATGGGAAATACTTGAAAGAATTAACAACTAAGAACTCCACTTATTGAGAAGTTTCTACATGTCAAAATAAATTACCAACAGATTAAAAGACAGCCCATCAATTTCCAAAAATTCTTAAGTAATAGTCACTCATACAAAGCTCTTCTATCTAGAATTATAAAGAACTAAATAAAGGGGTCCCCAGATTTAAAGACCCAATTCAAAAATGGGCATCTGAGATGAACACACACTTCTCAGAGGAAGAAATACTAGAGGCAAATAAATACACAAAAAATCTTGTACATCACTAGCAATTTGTGAAATGCAAATTAAAACAACATTGATATACAATCTCACCCCAGAAAGAATGGCTATCATAAAGAAATGAACCAACAAGAAACGTTGGAGTTCTGTGGGGAAAATGGAACCCTTCTCCACTGCTGGTGGGAATGTAGACTGATGCAACAATTATGGAAATGAATGTGGAGACTCCTCAGAAAACTAGGACTGGAAATCCCATTCAATCCAGCTATCCCCATTTTGTGAATTTTCCCAAAGGAACCAAAAACATCATATCCTAGTGATATATGTGCACCTTTGTTTATAGCAGCACAATTTGTGAAAGCCAAATGTTGGAAATAACCAAAATGCCCATCACCTGAGGAATGGGTGAAAAAGATGTGCTGTTTTTAAACAGTGGAGTACTGCTCAGCTAGAAAGAAAAATAAACTCGAAATCTTCATAGGTAAGTTGATGCAACTTGAAAATGTACTCATAAATCAAATAAACCAGACCAACATGTGTAAATATCATATTGTCTTACTGGTGTAAGAACTAAAAATAAGAAAAAAAATCAAAAGATATAACAGTGAAATGGAAAGAAATAACTTAAAGATTGAACAACAAAGAGAGAAAGGAGAAAAGTTAGGAAATATGGTAGGGGCAAAACCGTATGTTTACATGAACAAGATGATTAAGGCAATGGTCATATGCATTTCTGTGAGGTTCTTGAAAATAGCAGTTAATGGGTAGAATTCTCCCCATGACTAACTGTCTATGCTGTTTTATGTCAACTGAACAACTACATTGAAGGTAGCAATATGTACTACTAAAACCATGCTTGAAAAACCTGTCAGTTTGGTCTTCTAAATGTGTACTGCCTCTAATATCATACCAATTATTGCTATACTCTCTTTAAAGTAAATGTTTGTACAAAAAGAGTAATAAAAGAAAATGAGAGATAAGAAAAAAAGTCATAGGATTGTCCTGTCACAATGCTCTATATTGTTTAATTTCTAAATTTTTGTGTAAAACTTTTCTCATAATATTCTGTAGGGCTTTAAACTTTAGAATATCCATGTTTGTTGGAAAATAACAGTTCTATTTTATGTCTAAAGTGTTTGATATTCAGATAGATAATAATATTAAGCTGAACTGTCTCTATTGCAGGGTAATAATATCATTAAGCTTCTCTTCTGACTGGTTAACTACTAAAGTTTTCAAACTAAAAATTAGAGAAATAGAGGGGCTACAAGTATAGCCAATATTTTGGCCCTAGCCCTTCAATGTCAGTGAGGACTTAAGACATAAGAGAACCTCTGATGTGACATCCTATATCTAAGTGGTTTCCTGAATTTTCTGATCAAGGAGATTATGGGGCCACAGTGGGAAGTTATTGCTGATGTATACTGTGCCTAAGGAGAGTTACCTAGAGAGAAAAAACTTCTCTCAGACTTTCACAGAGAGCAAATCAGTCAAGCAGTGACCATGACTCATCCAGATGGCTGACCCTGACAAGAGATCTACAAGGTGCTGTATATGGTTCAAGGGTAAATCCTGAGGGGATTTGACTGACCTTGTGTGATAGGAAAAGTTACATTCTTAGTTATATAGGTCTTGCTTTAACTTGGTCTTAACCATCCAGCAGAAAAGTATAACCACTAGGTATAAAAAGTAATGCCATATTAATATGCTAAGCTGCACATGACTCAAGTCAATAATTTCTGACAATTACTTGTTGTGTTGAAAACCCACATTATTATGGACTATTTTACTGTATTGGGTTATTTTGCTGAATTCAAATACCTACAATCGTTGGTCTGGCATCAAGTATGAAGACTTGTCCAAATACAGCTTCTCTAACTACAATGGAACACCCATCTCTGACAAAACAAAACAGAAAAGGGTGATATATTAGAAGCCAGGGAATCTTGGAAATTCATCAAACATGTATATGTGGGACCAGGCTTCAGAGCTTAAACCAAGCAAGATATCTCAGTCCTGAGATAAACATCCTGTGCTGCTATTAGTTGCTAGGCAACCTTGTGTCCCATGTTACTAAACTAACTGCAAAATTATAAATAAAGGACCATTTCGTTGTGAAAAAGAAACAGAAAAAGTATATATGTATACACAAGATAGGATAGATATACAGTTACTTTCTCTTAGTTCTTGTCTAAACAAGATACAAATATTGTTTAGACAAGATATCATGTCTGTCTCTTTTCCTCTGAATAATTACCATGAAGACAATGTGCAACATATTAATTATTGTAACTGTTCTATTAACGTGTTTTAAAACTGTTTCATTGCTATTTTATCTTTTTTCATTAAAATGAATTAAAAAATTATGGAGGACAGATTTTTCTGAATTCTTTACATATTCCAGATATTTGTCCTCTGTCTAAGATATAATGTACAAATCCTTAAAAAACTATACAAACAATGAGAGAAAGTACTCTATGCAATTAAATCTGAAAAGGGCAAAATTACAATAGATTCTAAAAATTTAAGAGCACACATTAGTACTTACTTTGAGAATCTTTAATAAGGTGGAAAATTCACAGAAAAGGAATGTACTCTAAAATATATACTATTACTAAAGGTGAATTAAGAAGATATAAAAATCCTAAATAATTAAATATGTATCAGTAAATAAAATTGAAGAAATAATATGAAAAGAGAAACTACCAATGAGGAAAAGCCCAAGTCCTAATGTAGTCACTGCTGAATGCTGCCAGAACTGTGAGTTCTAATTCCCCTATTTTTGAAACTGTAGTAAAATCGAAAGAGAAACAACATCCAAAATGTTATTCTTAAAAACAAGACTTATCCTGTTATCAAAACCATAAAATGGCCCAAACAAAACGATAATTATGAGCCATTCTCTTCCATGCACATAGAAGCAAAACTTCTAAGTAAGATAGTGGCAAAGAGAAAGCAGAAGATTGTCTAAAAGAGTATACATCATGACCAAGTAGCATTCATTGCAGGCTTGCAGATTTGGTTGAACAATCTCAAGTCAATAGATGTAACACAACATATCAAGAGAACCCAGGACAAAACTCACAAAATTAAATCAATAGGAAAAAAACTGATAAAATCCGACACTCATTCATGAAAGCCTTCTCTTGATCTGATAAAAGCCATCTATGTCAAACCAACAGCCAATATCACACTAAATAGACAAAAAATAAACAAATAAAAGCTTTACTGTAAGTCAGGAGCAAAAATAGTACACCCAATACCATTACTCCTGTATAATTTACCTATGGAAATGTTAGAGCAATTGGACAAGAGGGAAAAAATAAAAGGAATATGGATATGAAAAAAAGTTAAACTATCATTATTTCCTTATGACATGGTATACCATATAGAAGACCTGAAAAACTCCAACAAAAGGCTCTTAGTATTAATAATTAAATTTGATGACATAGCAGGAAACAAAGTCAGCACTCAAAAATCACTAACATTTCTGTACACAAGTAACAAATTTGTTGAGCTAAAAATTAGGAAAACAGCACTTTTCTCAATATTATCAAAAAATATGAAAGACTTTGGAACCAATCTAACAAAGGAAGTAAAAGAAATTTATAATGAAAATTGCAGTACTCTGACAAAGGGGATCAAAGAGGGTATATGATAAAGCAGAAATATATTCTTTATTATTGAATATGAAGAACTGATATATTAAAAATGGTCATATTTTCAAAGCTGTTGTATAGATTTGATGTGATCCAAATTAAAATACCAACATCATTCCTCACAGAACTAGAGAAAACAATCCTACACCTCATATGAAATTGTAAGAGTCTTAGAATAGCAAAGCCTATTCTGGACCACAAGGGAAAGGCAGAGGGCACCATAGTTCTCAATTTGAAGTTGTTCTATAAAACTATAGTGATATGCACTGAGATGGCAATTGAGACTGGGAGTGGTGGTGTCACCAGTAATCTCAGTGCCTGGGAGACTGAAAACAGGAGAATCACCACGAATCTAATCTTTGTAGTGAAATCCTATGGTCGCCGTACTAAATACATAAAAATAAAATAAAATAAATCTATAGTGAAAACAGCAAGGCCTTGGCCAAAAACGAAAAAAGAAAACAAAACAAAACAAAACAAAACAAAACAGACTTAAGGATCAATGGAACAGAAAGGAAGATACAGAACCAACTCCAAGCACACTCACCTACACTGAAGAAAGACAAAACAAACAAACAAACAAAAAAGACGAAGGCCCTAATATCTTTACTGGAAGTAACTCTTTCATAGATTGTTCTGGGAAAACTGACTTTCCTATTACAAAAAGTAAACTCAGAGCCAAACCTGTCACTATGCACTAAATTAATGTAGATATGGATGAAATATCTAATTATTAAAGAAGAGACACCTAATCTGCCTTTAAAAAAGTTAAAACATTTTAAGACACAGATTCAGGCAAAGCCTTTGTGAAAAAAATCTCGGGCTATCTAGGAAATGTTATAAAAAATCAACACTGGTGATTAAATGATATTGAAAAGCTTTTAAATTTTTTTAAAAATTCCTTTATTTATTTATCTGTTACAGGGTCTCTCTGCACAACTCAGACTCCTAGTGATCCTCCTGTATCAGCCTCCCTAGCACTGCGATTACAGGTGTGTACACCTGATTACAGGTTTTGGTGGCCAGCACAGCACACATGCAGTTCTGGGACTGACTCAGCACACAGTACTGGGAGTTGAGCCCAGGTCCTCGTGCTTGCCAGACAGGCGCTTAGACCACCAAGCTATCTCTCCAGTCACATGTTAAAAATCTTTTTCAGAGTGAAGGCATCCACCAATACAGTGGAGAACTGACCTACAGAGTCGGTCTTTCTACTTTTTTTTTGCAATTTAGCATCATCCCTTGGATTGCATAGCTAAACACACAGAGCTGTAAACACTTTAATGCAATGTGTGAAAAGTAATCTCAGTTTTACTAAGAACATACATTGTCCAGCAAGACTATCTTAGTTTGATTTTTTATTATGGTAATTACACTGTCAGCTAATCATTGCATGAGCATCATATTGTCCTTGTTAGGTACTAGGACATACAGTGTCCCTCTATTAATGCAGTTTTACTCTCTGCACTACACATCATTTGAAAAATATATATCATGGAGAAGTACATTTACACTGATGTTCTGAAACCTTGTGCTTTTTTGTTGCCCATGTTCATGTTATGTATGTAACATACGCTATATAAAAAGACATAAATAAAATATATTTTAAAACCTATTTTAGGGCCGGTGAGATAGCTTTTTGGACTAAACATGTGCTTAGGCAAGTGTAGGGACTGGGGTTTGATCTCTGTTATGGCATGCCATGCCTGCCCCATCCCCGGGCAAGTCGAGCCAGGGACTGAGTCCAGGCGTGGTGGTGCTATAATAAAATTCTATAAACTTGGGGGACTCAGTAACACGACTTTTTGTTTTATTAATATTTCAATAGGTTGGAATTCTACGTGACTAAATCTTATTCCACTAAATTGAAATTGATAAGGATGGTCTCCTGAGGGTTTGTAGAAGAATCAGCTTCCTCGGTGTCTCTAGTAGCTGACTATATTGCTTGGTTCATGGTCACCTTTCTTGATTTTCAAATTCAACAATGATGTGTCCATAGAGTCATGCTTCTCTTGTTTTAACTCCCTCTGACTCCTCACTTCTGCATCCCTCTTCCACTTTCAATGACTTTTAGCAACACTGATACTACCTGGATATCCAACATCCTCTTCCTGTTTTAAAGTTGGCAGATAATGCATTTTATTTGTCGCTTGTCATGTAGAACAACAAAGTCACAAGGATTAGAAGGGAAAATCTGAAAGACTATTATGTCTAACGCATTAATAATGTGATGGTTCAAAAATCACAATATTATTGTCTTACTTAATAATTTTACACATAATTATTCTTAAGGCTACCTTGGAATTTCCTTAAAAGTGATCTGTATCATGTAATAATCTTCACTAAATAATCTTCACTAAATATCTTTTGTAATTTATGTTCTTGGTTCTAATCTTATCATTAATGTATGAGAACTTTGAAAATAGGATCCAATAGTTTGGATTTTAGCAAGTATCCTAATATGTTTAACACACATCAAAGTTTGAAATCTGCTGGTAAACTTACTGGAATGATACACTGTTCCAGAAGAGTTGATCAATTTGATAATTACCTAATACTAAATAATACATACTGTAAGAATATGAATAGCAAATGGGAAGCATCTTAAAGTAATTCAAACAGAAAAAAACAATGCTTAATCTATAATGAGTTATTTTAAATATTGAATGATATTGAAATATGAACTAAACACGGAAAACAAGCAAAAACAAACTAGAAAAAAATGAATTGTGGGAGGCCTGTACATAATTTATCTTGATAGAGAAAGATAAACTTGAATATGTACAGATGAAGACAACCCCAGTATACACTTTGACTTTTTGTTATCATTTATAGTTATGCAATATGTATTTTGCATAGTGTATGTATATATGCAAACTAATTGATTTCTGGGTTATATTTTGAAAATTTACATAAAGAAAAAGAGAAGGCTTTAAGCATTGGTATTTCTGTTTCTCTTTCTGTTGTTTATGCAAGAGAAGTCTGGCCACTCTAACCATACTTAATGAACAATCATTAATCACCTAGTGCCAGACACTAGCAATAAAGGCAGTGTACAAGGGAAGAATTACAAAGTGCCTAAGAATTGCCCTGAAACTTCAAGATATCTGAAGTGATGAGAAAGTTCATAATGATATAAAATATAAAAGAGTAAAAATCCAAAACTAAGATAGAACTAAGTCATAAAAAATGTGTTTTTTCATTTATATTTTTTTGATATCTAAAAATCTTATTCTAATGGACTTTATGTGTCGTTCGTATAGAATTTATGACAAGCTTGAATTGGAGTCTCTGTGACCAAGTCTAATTTTTCCTCCTGGACTGATATTTGCTTGAGGGTAGAGATTATATCATCATTGGTAATAACTCATGGGCCTAGCAGAGGGCCTAACATTTCATGCACATTAAATAGAGATCTGCAGCAGGGTGTACATGTGAAAACAAAACAGCAGAGGAGCTATTTCTAAAATGCCTTTTCTTCTGTGTTTAAAAATATACTTCACCTATGTGCAAAGCACCTACATGGTCTTGCCTGTTGATTCGTCCTTAGTGACTATGAGAACATATAAATTGCCGCATATTAATTTGTGACATTTTCATGAGCACAGCAATACAAAAGAAATACTTTCTCATGAAATCAGGGATTGCCTGCTGAGAGAGGGTTTGATCCACGGCGTGCTATGTGCGTACTGAGATGGCGGCTGAGACAGTGACTAAGACTGGGCAAGGTGGTTTGTGCCTGTAATTCCAGTGCTTGGTAGACTGAGGATCACTCTGAGTCCAATCTGTGTAGTGAAACCCTGTAGACCCTTTAATAAAATACATTTAAAAAAGAAAAGAAATCATGGATTACAAAAACACTGAAATGTTTTCAGCAAATTATTGACATTGACAAAGCACCTTAATATTATATTAATAAATTATATTGAATTTATTTAACACTTTATATAAAAATGTAATAATATAATTAATTATATTAATAAAATAAATTATATATATATATATATATATATATATAAATTTAAAAGTTAATGTGGTATTACTTAGGATGAACAGAAATAAACCTATTTCTCTAAATGTAGTTCAAACACTAAAAATTATGATGCTCAAATGTTGAAAGAAGATCATTAGGAATTCATGCTATTAAATATCTGTGAAAGTTATCTTCATAAGATCAATGCACTGGTAATGAATTGCTTATCAATAGTTTTCTTACATTTTTATATTTTAAATTTACAAAATATTTCGAAAGACAAGAGCTGTTTAGTCTTATATCTTTGTCTATCCAACAAAAATAAGTTTAAACTCAACAGTTTAGGGAATACATCTAAATTAGGAAATTTAAGATTTATGCAAGTTTTAGTAATTTATTATGCAATGACAGACTCATGGTGAAAAATGTAGCCTTTTAAAATGATCAAGTATGCTAGTGAAAGCTGACATAATTCCTAGAAGACCAAACATTTAAGCATGAGCACTCAACAAACTTGATAACACTGGCGAAATTCAGCAAGAAGAGCTTCTGAACCAAGACTGGGTAAGTGCAGAAGTGGGAAGATTGCCTGAGGTGAAGACAGGCACCTGTTTTACTGCCACCTTTCTTTGAAGGTGGATTGAATATTGTACCTTGTTCTACCTGAGATTCTGTGCTACTCCTGAGGCATTTAAGAGGTCCTGCTTCTTCCATTTATTCTTCTTTTCCTGCCACAATTAACTTTGTAAGCCACATGTTCAGGTTTTGATATAATCTTGGCAAGGAACAAAGATTTCTAAAGCACCAGGAGCATAATGGCCTGACCAAATTCCAACAGATACTGATTGAGCTAGAAATAAACAAACAATGAAAATTCTTTCTTATGAAGATGCACAGAAAAACTTTGCCAAATATAATCAAATATTAACCCAGCAGAGTTAATTCTAGTACTTCAGGTTTTTTGTTTGTGTGTTCTTTTTGTTTTTGTTTTTGTGTTTTTGATATGAAGGATTGAACTCAGGACTTTGCATTTACCATGCTTGTGCTGCTGAGCTGTCTCCTTGCACATGCTAAGCAAGCACTATATCAATAAGCTACATCCCCAGCCCTTTAGTTTTTTGGTATATTAAAATAAAATATTGCTATCATTGATCATCTACATGTTTAGCTACTAGTCAGTTTTATTTGAAAGTTACCTTATCATCTAACAATCTTGTGATATTTTTGCTATCATATGAGATTTTTATGTATATCCAAAACTGACACTTCATTGTTTATTGAAAATACATGTTAAAATAGTTTCCTTTTATTTTAATAGTATTTTTATTATTGAAAGAAACTATAACAAGAAAAATAAAATAAAAATAAAAATAATGTTCACATATAAAAGTTTTTAACTTCATCTAACTCATAAATTCATTGTTTAATTGAAAATGTCTTTATTCAATTCATGTCCTTCCCTTACAATCTTAAGCTTCTATATTTATAAATGTCCATTTCTAAACTGTTAAACTCAGTGGCACGTGCCTGTAATCCCAACTCTGAGGAGGTTGAAACAGGAGGATCACTATGAGTCTGAGTTGTATAGCTAGACCTTGTTTCAAATAAATAAATAAATATAAGATTTTTAAAAATCTGAAAATTGATTAATGATTTCTGTTTCATCTTCCTTGAGTACAAAGAGAAACAGTGATCTAATTCCTCAGGGCAGGATGTGGTTGGAGCTACATCAATCAACCTACATAAAAGTACATTCATCCTTTTTCTGATAAATCCTGTTCCAGGGACACTTGTCTTCCTGCAAAAAGCAAGATTACCTTTCCAGTGTTGTCCCAGTGACAAGGGAGCAGATTGTATGGTCCTGCTGAGCGGGCTGTTGGTCCTACAGGAAAGGTCACTCCAGGCTGTATCTTAGAGCACTCATTGCCTATGAAGGTGTAAGCATATATCATTAGAGAATTTATGCATTTTTTAAAAGAGCAATAGTTAGATCTTCTCATTCCAATTTTATCTTTCTAGTTCAAATAAAAAGGAAATCTGTTCTTATAACAACCATTTTTCCTGTTTTTCCATGGAACCTTTGAGGCCCTTCTAGGGACTACATGAGTCATTGTTGGAAAATAATGTTTTCTTTTTCAACAGGTAACATGCTAGTGCTTTCTAAATAATACAACTGTAAGTTGGTGGGCGTAAAGGTCATAGAAAGCAAAAAAGTCTATTCCAAACTGACCTGCCTCAGGAAAAATTAAAAATTTGAATAGTAGGAACAGGCTGCCCTACTCTTTGTTTATTAGAGGATTTTTTTCTCTACATATGCATATGAGTGTTCTTAGCTTTTCTGTTTGCTTTGAGCTAAACCCAAGCACTCAGGAGAACACTTCACTGTGATAGTCTTGATGGAGATTCACTGTGATTGCCCCTAAGTGGATCATCTGAACTCTTCATGGTTCCATTCCTTCTCCTAGCATCAGGCAGAATTTTTTATCTTTAATCTCATGCAAGAAAATTGCTGCCTGAGTTTCTTGCTCCCTACTGACTCAACAATGACACTTCACTGACCTTGGAGGAAGAAGTTGGGCATGAAGGAAACAAATACAATCAGTACTTATTTTAATTATCATAACATATTTTATCTATGCCTTGTCAAAAAGCACAGTTTTTACTTTTTATGTGTTCAAGTGTTTGGGAAAGTATGCATTTATTCTTTCCAATTAGTTGATATTTTAAAAATGTAAAATGGGAATTGGAATTTTTAAAATGTAATTTTGGCTTGAGAAGAAAACCTGCCTTGGCAAAATAAATCCGTTTTCTCTGGAATTTATTAGAACATTAGCTAAAATATAGTCATTTCAAATTTAAAATTCAGCAAGTGAAATTCTGGAATTGAGATCTTTAAATATTAATCCTTGAGGGCTCCTACTTTCACAAAAAAAGCAGTTGACTATATTTCTAATGAAAGATTAGTGATTTAGGGTAGGACAACATTTCAAAAACAGCAATATATATATATATATTCATTTTAGTGAGAGCATTATTAACACTAATCATAAAATGATATAAAATTACCAATAAATTAAACTTGCTTTGATTTACTATGGGAAGAATTTTTAAATCATCTCGTTTGAACTTCTCAATCTGGAAAACATATGTCAGACAGAAAAGTTGAGCACCAAAGAAAAACTTAGAATGCTAAGGGAAAGTAAAGGAATTAAAATTCATTTATCATTAAAATATTTCCCTGTAGATTGCATAGAGGTATAGGATTCTGCTCACATAGCAATTTGCAGGTTTTGAAAATCTGAATTTCTCCTTTCCCTCCACAACATTATATAGAAACATAAAGTGTTTGTAGATGTGAGTGATAGAGTTTAGAAGTCTAATAAAAATAATGATTAGTTCAGTTGAGTTGTGTGTTCTAAAGATGAATGGTATAGGGGAGTGCTTTTTTACAATGTCAACTAATATTTAACCTAGCATTTATGTATTTGACCACAGCAAACTATCAAAACCATGAAATTTTAACAATGAAATACACATATTTAGTATATTATTTTGTCTTTTTCATTTCATGAACATTAGTTTTTTTTAATTTTTAATTTGTGATTTGACTTTCCATAGAATAAACTTTCTATATTAAACTCAGGCAATAAGAAGTCAAATTTTAGGTTTTTTGTGCTAAATATATACATATTTCTATGCAACATATTTTATTTACTGATAATGCTTCAACATAAATAGGAATAATAATTTACAAAATACGTATTTTAACAGTTTATTTATGCAGTTGTTTTCTGTGAGTCTTTAATACCACCAAATTCTCATTGAACCTGGCAATTTAGATTTAATTGGAATTGATTTAAACAAGTCTTTAAAATAATTAACACACACAGGCTAACATGCACATGAGTTTATAAATCAGTTCACAGAGTGGAAATACTATGGAAAGCACACATTGTTTAATGGTTTCTGCTTTTGTTCTAAGCTTAAAGTGTGCTACCCATGGATTACAACAAAAGTTAACCAATAGTTCCATAAATTTTTTGGTTTTTTAATTTTTTTATTTTTCCCATAATTTTATTGATAAACAAATAGCAATGAGACAGTTCCAAATCAAATTGACAGGACAGTCTCAATAATTCACACATTGCATACATTCTTCCTAGTGTTTAATTGCTGTACAAGATACGGACATGATATCCTATTTACAAACACCATTAGAACAAATCTCTCTATTCACTAAGAGAATGTAACTATATATCTATCCTAACCACTTTGAATACACAAATACAAAAAGGACATTCATCTGTATCCCTTTTTTTGTTAAGCTCCGTTATTTGAATATTATAGGTGTGTAAACTCAGTAAAATATTCTAAAAGAGTCCAGTAGCCCATAATAGTTTGGGTCTTCTGCTTCACTGGAAATGTCAGCAATTATTGACCTGAGTCCCCTGTAGCTCAACAAAACAGCATGGCTTTACTTCTTATATTTCATTTTTATACTTTTCTGCTGGATGGTTAAGACCAAGTTAAAGCAGGACCTATGCAACAAGAGTTGTAGCTTTTGGGTCTGATAAGGTCAGTGAAATCCCTTCAGGATTTATCCTCAGATCCTGTACCTCAGATTGCAGAACTTTGTCAGTGTCAGCCATGTGGATGAGTCATAGCCATTGCTTGGTCAATGTGCTCTCTGTGAAAGCCTGAATGTTTTCTCACCAAGAGACTCTCCTGTAGGCACAGTCTACATCATCAATCACTTTCCTCTTTGGCCCCATAATCTCCTTGATCAGAAAATTTGGGACACTACTGAGTTACATGACGTTACAGTACAGGTTCTCATATGTCCTGAGTCTTAATTGACCTTAGAAGGCTAGGGCCAAAAGATTGACTTTCCTTGCAGCCCTCCTTATTCTCTAATTTTGGTCTGCAAACTTAGGTTGTTAACCATCCAGAAGACAAGCTTATTGTTATTACCATACAACTGAGGCTGTTAAGCTTAACCTCACTATCTCTCTGCATATCAAACATCTTAGGCATAATATGGAACAGGTATTTTTCATCGAGTATTGATATGTTGAACTTTAAGTCCCTACATAATATGGTAAAAAAAAATTAAAAATGAGAATGTATTTTAAAAATAGGCATAAAGAATTATATACTTCTTATGTTTACACATAAGTCCAAAAATTTCACCATATACAACCTTGAAGCAAGACAGTCCCACATTATTCCTTTTTCTGTCTCTTGCTTTCATTCACCACCTCCTTCTTCTTGAAAACCATCTACCTGAGACATCATAGCAACTGTCATGTCATGACACACAGCCCATATTCATAAGACCAGAATGACAGGTACTCCAAGCATGAAACTACTATTACAAATTACCATCTGCAGTGCAGTTGCTTAGTTCACAGGTATCAGTATATATAGTTAGTCAAGGTTAGAATCTTTCCAATTAACTGCTAGATTAAAATATCTTCTGAAGATTTTCAGGATCATTGCCTTGCCCATCTTCTATACATAACTGTATGGCTTGACATTTTCATGTATCCTAGCCCTTCTCCTTTCCCTCTCCTGGTTAGTTAGTCCCTGAGATCCTGCTTTCCTTTTACTTGTATTATACCTTTCTATTTGTATTTCTTCTTTGAGTTCTTATACAAGGTAGACTATACGATATTTACACATGTGCGTCTGATTTATTTCACTTATGAGTATATGTTCAAGTGGCATCCAGTTCAATATAAAGGCTTCGAGTTTATCACTCTTAATAGCTGAATAATACTCCATTGTGTAAAAATACCACATCTTTTTCAACTGCATAATCTTTGTGTAATGGAATAAATGTATTAAATTTATCATGCTGACAAAGAAATCTGTTTGTTGTAATCTATGATTTTGTCCCTAAAATTAATGATCTTTCATTGATAGAATGAGATCATAGAGGTAGACCCATTTCTGAAGTTCAATTTAATTTTTGAAGAATTTTCTTTTGGATTTAAATATTAAATAATATTTGAGTTATTAAAAGCATTGTGAATCTATGAAAAATAGTAATTCATTTAGTTGTCCAATTCATACAGAAGCATTTACCACTTTATATTTTAGATAACTAATTTGAATACAGGAAAATATCAAATACTTTAGTAAAATCAATCAAGCCAATTTTTTTTGGTGGTAATGGGAATAGAACTCAGGACCTTGTGCTTGCCAGGCAAGTTCTTATTCTACTGAGCTATTTCCCCAGCCCCAATGAAGTCAATTTTAAACTGAAATACATAATAAATATAATTGTGTTTATTTTTTGTGCCTGACATTTATATTATTCCTCCACTTGTTCCATGAAGAGCATAGTAAGGTGCAAATTTGAAGGAAGTTACAATCTGAGAGTTTGAACAAGTGGAGTGTCAGTAAAATCTAGAAAAGAGTAGGAACTCAAGGAATGGAATCCACAGGCTTGATGTGAATCTCTTAAATGCTTCCTTTTGTCTCATCTATTTTTTCATTTAAATTTCTTTTTGTAATAAAAATTATCAAATATGAATTTGTCATGGAAATAGTACTTTAAGTTGGATGGATCAGAGAAAAATTGTGTGTCAGGTGTCTTTTGTGGACTGAAAAAAAAAAGAAATGTCAAAACTCTTAAGATAAAAAAACATCATGGGTCATTCTGAAGGAGGAAATGAAGTAGGCAAAACAGTAAGGGACGAAATAAATTAGAACAGTTTAAAAAATTATCATTACATTTGGCGTTCAATAAAAATTTTATAATGGTGAGAAATAGATGACATGACATAGAAGATAGATGCTGGAAAACTGCCCAACAGGCCTCGAACTCATCCTATGACATATGAGCAATGATAGAAACAATACTATGAGCTCTTATTCAACTGATCAGAGATGCTACCAGAAATGAAATCAAATCATATGTTTGACAATAGCGCAAAGAAAGGAACTGGCTTTGATTTACATTTGAATTATTATATAATGCTCCCCTTCCTAGGCTTTTTTAAGTGTCTGCGTATACGCTGTAGTTTCTCTGTCTTTCTCATCCATTCATATTATTTTATGCATATATTACTATATTGTTTATCACTTTCATTTTATAATTATTAAATATAACTAATTCCCCCTGTAGAACTTGTATATCCTAGGGAGAAAAAGAAGATGTTGTGAATTATTTAAATTCCTGTACCTTACATCAATTTTTGCAAGTGGTTATGGAAATATCAATAATAATTGATAATGATTTCTACAGAAAACAAATTGCTTCATTCTTCCATTCCAGCTATTAAAAATCATTTTTCTTCTTTATCACATATGACTGCTTCCTCTGGCTGATGAGCATTCTGAAATTACTTTTCATTCTTTGCTTCTTCAATATGAGAATACTTGATCACTCTTATTCCTCCTGTGGCTGATTTCAGTTCAAATTTTAAATGATTATTTTCCAATTCAAAACAGCTATGAGGGCTGAGGAGGTGCGTGGTGGTCTAAGCACCTGCCTGCCAAGTGCGAGAATATGGATTTGTTTATAGGCAGCTGGGCATGCGCTACTAGCCCTGCAATCAGGCATGGTGAAACAAACAACTCAGCTATGATTATTTGTATATTTATCATGTTTAGCATTGATACTTTATTCTGGAAATTTTTTAAATAATTTTATTGAAAAAGAAGTAGCAACAAAAACAGTTTCAAAATCAATTAGTAGTACAGTTTCAATAATTAATATGTCGCACATTGTTGTCTTCTTAGTAGCTATTCACATACAAGATGCAGAAATAATATCCTGTCCACAAACACTATTAGTACAAATCTTTCTATTCATTGAATTAAGAAACAGTAGCTGCATATCTATCTTAACTATTTTGTATAGAAAGATACAAAATGGTCCTTCATGTCTATCCCCTTTTATGATTTAGTTTTGTCAGAGAAGGGTATTCCATTGCCATTTAAATAATGTATGTGCATGAATTCAGCAAAATAATACCATATAATACAGTAGTCCATAATAGTAGTGGGTTATCTGTAGGACTGGCAATGTCAGAAGTTGTTGACTTGAGCCTTTTACAGCTCAGCATATTAATATGGCTTCAATTTTTATACTCCATTTTCATAATTTTGTGCTAGATGGTTAAGATCAAGATAAAGCAAGACCTATATAACAAGAATTGTAACTTTTGTATCTGGAAACATCAGTCAAATCCCCTCAGGATTTATCCTGAAACCCTGTATTGCAGTTTGTAGATTCTTTATCGGTATCAGCCATGTGGATGAGTCATGGCCATTGCTTGACCAATTACCTCTGTGAAAGCCTGAGAGAATGTTTTCTCTCCATGTGACTCTCCTTAGACACACTCTACATCATCGATAACTTTCCTCTGTGGCCCCATAATTGCCTTGAAAAAGAAAATTTGAGACACAACTGAGTGACATGATATTACAGTACAGGTTCTCCTAAGTCCTGAGTCCTCACTGTCCTTGGAAGCCTAGGGCAAAAATGTTGGCTTTCCTTGCAGCCTTTCTTTTTCTCTAATTTTTGGTCTGCAAAGTGAATTTGTTAACCCTCCAAAAGAAAAGCTTATTATTATTATTACCCTACAACGTAGGTAGTTGAGATAACCTCAGTATCTGTCTTAATACGAAATATCTTAGACATAACATGGAACAGGTATTTCTTAAAATATTTTAATACACATGATCACATATATAACATATGAAGAAATGTTACTTCATGTTACATCTTTCAAAAAAATTTTGTTCTCATAACCCTATAAAGCCGAACATAGTCAAGCTGAAATCTTTCCAAGTGATAGTACACACAATTTCAATATCACACTACTATTTTTTTACCTAAATGATAAAAATAACTTAGAAAATACAAAGATTTGTTTGACATTCAATATACACAGAAAATAGCATTATAATGTTGAAACTTTCAATTTTTAAAATGTCTCGATTTGTCTCATGGCAGGTTTGTGGTTACATTCTTATTTATTAAAATAATATTTATCAAATTTTTTTATCATAAAGTGGATTTATTAATGAGAAAACAATGAATGTAATGTGGAGGTTTTGGGGCATAGAATGCTTAAATGCTAGGAAAAGAAATAAAATGCCATAGATGAACAATAATTATCATAAATCCCAGTAAGTCTTGTTGCAAAGATAGAAGAGAATGTTCTAGAATCATACATCAAGGATTGTGGGATGGACTGGGAGTTAAAACTACTATGATTTATGTAATGGATATAGCTCAACAGCATAAGTGCCTGCATGGCAAGGGCAAAGTGCTGAGTTCATTCCCAGTACAAAAAAAAAAAAAAAAAAAAAAAAAAAAAAAAGAAAAAAAGAAAAAGAAAAGACCTACTATAGTTTAAATTGAGTAGATTAGAAACAAACAACACCTAACATGTTTAAATGGCAGTGGAATAAATAACCATCTCTGACAAAACTAAACAAAACAAAGGGGATACAGAAGAAGGACCATTTTGTATCAGTATACACAAAATAGTTAGGATAGATATACAGCTACTTTCTCTTAATTCAATGAGAAGAAAATTTGTACTAATAATGTTTGGACAGGATATCATGTCTTCATCTTGTACTGTAAGTAACCACTAAGAAGACAACATTACACAATGTATTAATTATTGAAACTGTCCTATTAATTTGTTTTGAAACTGTATCATTGCTTTTTCTCAATAAAATTAATAAAAAATTGAAAATTAAAGAAAATAAGAGCTGTAAGGACCTGACAAGCCTTGGAAGAGAGGAAAAAGAAAAAAAAAAGAAACAAAGGTATTTTTTTGCTTATCATTCATTTTAACTTTTACTAGTGTGTACTTGCAATGCATAATGATTATATTCACGCTAGGGAGTTGGTACACATTCAAAATATATTTCAATTATTTTATCCTTTGCTCCACATACATTTTATCTTTCTAGATTCAGATTTACTTATTTATTTTATAAAAACTTATGAGGTTAATTGTATAGACAGATTAAAACAAGGCTAATAGGCTAACTAACCTATAAAACATATGACTAATTTACTAAGTCGGGTACATTTTTACATACATTGTCCATGCTGGATCACACTACCTTTTCTTCTCTTATTTTTTTCTTATTATCTGACCTTTATTTTGTAATTATATTAAGTTTTTTCATATAAGAGAAACTGTGCAAGCGTAAATGTCTGAATTACCTCACTTAATATTATGGTCTCAATGTACATCCATTTTCCTACAAATGACTCCAGTTTGTCATTCTTTATAACACAGTAGTATTTGATTGTGTAAGAGCACCATATTGTCCTTTCCATTCACCTGTTGATTGGCATACAACCTGCTCCAGATAAGCTCTGAGGAGTTGCACTTCTGTAAGTATGCATGCATCACTGTGGTATGATATCTTTAACTTTTTTGAAAATTTACTTAAATGTGGAATAGATGAATCAATTGAAATGTCTTTTTTTCAGTTTTCTGAGGAATCTGTGTACCGATTTCCACAGTGGTTGTATTAGTTTACTGTCCCATCAGCATGGGAAAGGTATTCTTTCTCTTCTCAGTCTTACTAGCATGTGTTACTATTTGATTTCTTGGTGATAACTATTCATTCTCAAATGAGATGAAATTTTATTTTAATTTGCAATTTTTTAATTTCCTGAGAAAGAAATAAAAAGGATATGGCTAGGGAAGGAAGAAATTAAACAATCATTATTTTCCAATGACAAAATATTCTACATACTAGTCCCCCAAATCTGTTCCAAAGAACTCTGGTAGTTAATATCCAAATCCTTTTCTTAGAGACTACAAGTAGCAAAACAGGATATATACTCAATACTCAAAACACAGTAGCTTTCCTGTACATCAATAACAAACTCATTAAGAGGGAAATGAAGGAAAGTATACCTTCACATTACAATCAAGGAAAATGAATTACTTAGGAATTAACTTTAGCAAAGAAGTAAATGACCTGTACTATGAGAACTACAGTACTCTGACAAAATGAGATGAAAGAGAATCTTAAAAATAGGAAAAATACCCCCTGCTCCTGGTTATGCTGGACCAATATAAACATAGTGACCCTACAGTCAAAAAGTTTCATAGATTTATTGTAATTCCAATTAAAATGCCAATTATATCTCTTACAGAACTGGAAATAAAACTCTAAAACTAACAGAAAACCAGAAGAGACCTGGCATAACGGAAGCAATTCTGGGCAACAAGGACAAGACAGAGGACACCACAATCTCAGACTTCAGATTACACTACAATTCTACAGTGATATAAACACGATGGCATTAGGGAAATGCCAGGCTCTTGTATTCATAGAAAGAAGATACAGAAATAATTCTTGAAACACTCAGCAACATGATCCTTGACAGTGGGACCAAATCTCTTTGTTAGAGGAACATAAAAACCCCCTTTTGGCAAATGCTCCTGGGAAAACTGGCTACCAACATGCCAAAGTTTAAACCTGGACTACCATGCATTGAATTGAATGTTTAGTCACTTACCATGCATTGAAGTAACATCGAAATGGATCAAACATCTAAGCCTTAGAATTGAAACAATCTGCTGGAAATCAAGAGGTAAGATTCTCTTAAAGACACAGGTATAGGCAAGAACTTTCTGAACAAAACTCTGGCTGCACAGAAAGTACTACCAAGAATAAAACAGTTGAGCTCACATCAGATTAAAAGGCTTCTGCACAGTAAAGAAAACCAACAGACTGAAGAGACAAACTACAGGATTGGAAAAGAATTACCCACTACTCCTCAGACAAGGGTTAATATCTAGAACACATAAAGAACTCAAGCAATTTGACTCCTGAAATTTTAACACGAATTAAAAAAATAGGCATATAAAATAAAAACTTCTCTGATGCAGCTATACAGTCATTAAATACATGAAGAAAAGAATTGTCACAAATATTTGGAAATAAATTACCCACAATTTTCTGTATTAATGATGTAGAGTTTAAAGGTAGAATTAGTAAAACCATGAAAGTGCTTAGCATATCAGAAACCCTTTCCTGTAGAGTCTAATGAAAGCAAATGAGAATACAATCAACGCAGGTTTCATTTATCTGGGCATTACACAGCTTCAATGATCACGAATGAAATAAAGAAAGCATAAGATACTTAGCATGCTCTCTCTTGTCATTTTGACTGGTAATATGGACAATTTTAGTTAGCCTGTATTTTCCCCCACCCTGAAATTACTAAAGATTTGGCATAAACAGGGTATTATAAATGTATCTTAAATGATACTTCATACTACAGTATCTTACTAAAAGTCTGGCTTAATATGTGGAAAATTAATAATGCATTCAAAGCAGGACTGATATATATATATA
>NW_004524585.1:3824420-3830443 GCF_000260255.1 Octodon degus | reverse complement strand
TACCTCAGTAGTGTCCCAAATTTTCTGATCAAAGAGATTATGGGGCCAAAGAGGAAAGTGATCGATGATGTAGAGTGTGCCTAAGGAGAGTCACATGGAAAGAAAACATTCTCTCAGGCTTTCACAGAAAGCACATTGACCAAGTAATGGCCGTGAGTCATCCACATGGCTGACACTGACAAAGGTTCTACAATCTGAGGTACAGGATCTCAGGATAAGTCCTAAGGGGATTTCACTGACCTTCTCAGACCCAAAAGGTACAACTCTTGTTGCATAGGTCCTGCTTTACCTTGGTCTTAACCATCCAGCAGAAAAATATAAAAACGAAATATAAGAAGTAAAGCCATGCTGTTATGTTTAGCTGTAGGGGACTCAGGTCAACAATTTCTGACATTTCCAGTCAAGCAGAAGACCCAATACTATTATGGGATACTGGACTTTTTAGGATATTTTGCTGAGTTTACATGCTTATAATATTCAAATGATGGAACTTAACAAAAAAAGGGAATACAGATGAATGTCCATTTGTATCTGTGTATTCAAAGTGGTTAGGATAGATACACAGTTACATTCTCTTAATGAATAGAGTGATTTGTTCTAATGGTGTTTGTAAATAGGATATCATGTCAGCATCTTGTACAGCAATTAACCACTAGGAAGAAGGTATGTAATGTGTTAATTATTGAAACTGTGCTACCAATTTGATTTGAAACTGTCTCATTGCTATTTGTTTATCAATAAAATTATGGGAAAAATAATAAAAAACAGATTATGTGGCAAAACTGAAAAACATATTTAATAGAAAATTTATGAATCTATGAAATTTATGATATGATGCAATGGCTAAATTTGTTTTATATATATAAATATAAATATATATATAGAGAGAGTGTGTTTGTGTGTGTGTGTGTGTGTGTGTACAGGGTTTCACTATGCCACTCAGACTTGTAGTGATCCTCTAGGTTTGTGCCTCCCTAGTGCTGGAATTACAAGCAAGCACTACCATTAGCACCACCTCGCCCAGACTCCATCCCTGCTCAGTGAGCCTGCGAATGGGGCCAGCACGACATGTGGTTGTATCTTTAATTTCATGTTATACACATGAGAAACTGTCCATCGCTAATTATATAAGAATAGATTTAACATAATCTCTAAAGAAATCAAGGAGATTCCTTCATATCAAAAATAACCTTACCTTCTTTCTGCATCTAATGTAATCCATTCATAATCCATCAAAATGTAAAGTATACGCAAGATTACTCAGTTTTCAATTTGAAATTAGCTGTATGATAAAGAATACCCTATAATATATATCTTGATTAGAGACATTAAGAGTAAAACATTACCAAAAGGACAGTAGATTTCAAGCATATATTACAGAATCTGTGACCATATATTATACAAATATTAATTATTTGTATTATAAATATCTTTAATAATCTTTAAATGTTACTTATCAAAAATGACCATGTAGTCGAGTTAGTTTGCTTTATATCTCATATAGAAAAATGCATTATTTAAATTTTAATTAAACATATTCTTAAAATATTTTTATTTAAGTGGAATAAAACTTTATGATAAAATTTAAATTTATTTTTATACTGTCATTCATAAATTGCCATTGGTGAACTCACATAGCTTATGATGGCAGCAGAGATTAAATTATTATTTTATGTTCAGCTGGAGATCATTTAAGTGTAATATGACATCAAGTAAAAATCTTTTTTCTAATATAACGTAATTGAGATTCAATATAAAAATGAAACAAACTGCAAACATTTTCCATTTCTGAATAAAAATGAAATCATTACGTGAGTTAATCTGACTTAATAAAATGAGTTTTAAAAAGAATCATAGCCATAACTTTGTTAAAGAATATCCACTAAAATTATCATAGTCAAAACAAAAGTTGATAACTTTGACCTATTATCATGTCTATAAACATAAAATCATGAAATGGTCTCAGTATATTATTATATTTTCATTGAAATTTAATTTCTTTTCCAGGCATATAGTTCAGTGGTGCAGCCTTTGATGCTCAGTTTAAAAAATAATTTCTTTTAAGATCTTTTTTGTTTAAGGACAATATAGTTCACAAATTAACTATTGTGTCTCAAATTAAGTAATTTTGACACAAACAATGCATTTTTCATTTTAAATTCAGTGATTGTGAATTTTATTTAATGATCTTGAAGGATCAACCAACCATTACATTTGAAAGCACTTATATCTTGCTCATTCAAATGACTCACTTATCGTGATCAACTGAAAGAAATGGGGCCTGACCTTGTGTCACTAAATGGTTAATGAAGTTTGGCCTGCAAATGTCTCCATATGTGATGCAGTGGCTCAAATCTTAATGTATCATAGCCAGGAATATAGCCCTGTAGGCAAGTAATTTTGAGTCAACCATAGCAATTGAATTCAGAAGATGGCAGGAGGCCAATGAGAAGACAGTGTCCATGAGAGGGAGGACCTCATAGCACCAGTGCCATGGAGCTAAATGTTACTGTAGCCATGGGGGTTGGTTTCTCTATGTCATATTTGGCCTTCTGAATAGTCTTTGGCGTAGAATGCTATCCATTTCTAGAAACTTGGTCTTGCTCAAGTAAACTGTTAAATTTAGATGGTCCTTGCTTTTACTTTTAGCAGTCATATGTGATTTTTGTCAATGGAGATGTGCTCCACGATGCATAGCAGATTCTATTTTAGCATGTACAGAATACAGTGAATGTCTATGTATTTCATCAATAAAAACATAATAGTCTAAACTTTGGAGAAATCATTCTGTTCTAACATTCACTTCTTTTTAAAACTATGATACATAATTTATTATACCAATGCTGATAATCTTATATTTTATTAGATATTTAATTATATGGACCAAATCTGCTTAAGTGAGAATCAGTTGTCATATTAAGTCTCATTTGTATACACCTCCTTTTTTTAGTAAATCTGCCACTATAGTATATTTAACTCATTATCAGAAAAATTCCAACACATCAATATTTGGAAATATGGATTATATTTTACTTCTATTTATTTAATTATTATGATAGACATATTAACATTTTAGTCATACTTAAATTTATCCTTATTAGCAAATCAATATAAGGATTATAGAATATACTTTAAATTTCAAAACCAAATTTCTAGTTGACAAATCATTTTTCTACAGTTCAATTTTTATACCCACAAAAAATATATTACGTTAATATCAGGGTTAGGTATACAAACTTTAGATTTACTTCATGAAGTTGTCTTAGTGTTGGTGCTTCTCAGAATGTATTTTTAGCTGTGCACTGTTATTGCCTATTATCTGTAACAGCACAAGTCAATAAACAATAAAGACTTACAGAAACAGACACATTTTTCAATATTTTGGAGCACAAAACTGCCTTAAAAGAATAAAATGTAACAACCTGCTATTGCATGAAATTTTTCTCTTCTTCTTTCCTTTTATTTTGTGTGTGCTTTGCTCTTTGACCAGGATCTCACTATGTCATTCAAACTGGCCTTGAACTCACAAGGTAGACCAGGCTGGTCTAGAAATTGCAGTGACCCTCCAAACTAACCTTCCAAAGTTCTGGGATTACAGATATTTGCCAGCCTGCCTTGGTCCATGAATCTTTAGTTTATGTTGCTCAGTAAAAAATAATTATAAGTATGCTTTTATTGTGAAATTAAATGCAATAAAATATGTGTAATTCAATAAAACTTATTCATGAAATCACATATGTTTGTGCTAATGAGACACACATGTGTATATAGTACATAAAGCAAGGGCATGCTAACATTTCAGGATGATCAAAAACAATTATTTTTGGACTGAAGAAAATTAGGTCCTTTGTCAGTGTACAAAAGTTACATTTCTTGTTATATAGGTCTTGCTTTATCTTGGTCCTAAACATTCAGCAGAAAAGTATAAAAATGGAGTATAAAAAGTAAAGCCATATTAATATCCTGAGCTGTAAAAGGCTCAAGTCAAAAACTTCTGATATTGCCAGTCCTACGGATAACCCACTTCTATTGTGGACTACTAGAGTATAAAGGAATATTTTGCTGAATATATGCACCTACACTTTTTAAATGACAGTGGAATACCCATCTCTTACAAAACTAAACAAAAATTTGGATACAAATGCAGGCCCATTGTCTATCTGTATATTCAAAATAGTTAGGATAGATACACAGTTGCATTCCCTTAATTCAATGAGAAGAGAGATAGATTTGTACTAATAGTGTCTGCACAGGATATCATGTCTTCCTCTTGTACTATGAATAACCACTATGAAGACAACACTGCAATGTATTAATTACTGAAACTGTCCTACTAATTGATTTTGAAACTGTCTCATTGATACTTGTTTCTCAATAAAATTAATTAAAAAATTAAAAAAGAAAAGTAGGAAACTAAGATGGGAGAGAATACAGCATAGGAAGCACCAAGTTAATGTCCTTGACCTAAGTTTCATACTGGGTAATGAGGCAATGGGTGCATTGCTAAACTGCAATAAAATTAGATGAGCTTTCTTAAATAAATTAAAGCATGAAATCAGATGCACTGAAAAATCTCGATGTTACCATATAAATTAAATTAATGAATTCCTAAAGTCCTGGTCTTGATGTCAAGAGTGTTGACATACATCTATAATCCCAGCATTTGGGAGGCTGAGGAAGGAAGATATTTGTGAGTTCAAGATCCTCCTGGGCTACAAAGTGATCTGAATGCCAGCCTGAACTATGTAGTGAGACCCTGTCTCTAGAAGACAAAAATTCAGATCATGCATAAGAAGTACCTGGAGACTCCTGACTTACAAATAAGACTAAGATGATGTACTCTCTCCTACATCTGAAAGCCAGCAGTGGCAGGACAAAAACACAGGCAGAAGAACTTCCACATGAATTATGTCCTAAGGAAGACTCATTCTTTCAGTACTGGAGGAAGGAAAATACATGCACAAGTATGCACACTCTCGCATACATGTTCAAATACATACACAAGGAGATTTTGTTTTACAGACAATGAATTTGTGATTTCTAAAAACTAACAGAACCAGCTTGCCCGAGGAATGTATCTTCATGAATTGTTGGCCTAATGAAAACCTTTGTAGGAATATATTATAACTTAGGTAGTAGGTATATACAATCTAAGCTGCATTTTTTTTTTTTTAAGACCGGGGGTTGAACTCAAGCCCTTGTGCTTACCAGGCAAGCGCTTATTCTACTGAGCCATCTCCTCGGCCCCTGAGCCATCTCCCCGGACCTATTTTTTTTAATATAGACATTTCTTTCTTTAGTAAATCTATAATAGGAATGTTAACTTGGAGTTTATACTCATGGGATTGTTGATAGTTCCTGCAAAGTGTACCTGGTCATAAATATATGCATACACTCCTGCATACACGTGCACAAGAAGTTGAATTTTTCTATATATGCATTTCTAAAATCATCCAGTGTAGTAGACCAACATTATTCTCTTTGAGCCACAGTTTCAGGCAGCATTTATAAGTGCACTTACTTTTCAACATTAACCAGGTTTCCTTTTAGAAATCAGAAGCTCTTAAATAGGCTGGAACCTTATGATGCATTACCAACCTACCAAACAAAGAGAAAAGGGAAAGCCTAATCCAATTTCAGAGACGTTTCCTTTAAGATTATCTCATGAAGAAATAAATGTCCCTTATTTTAATAAACTTGAAAATGAAATTAAGCTAATGGAAAAGTGCTTATCAAAGCTTTTTTATTTGGGATTTTAGTTAAGTGGGAAGATTTCAAAGACAATATATTTCAACATTCATTTGCTAAAAGGTGGAGAAACATTTGCTTGATAGTTCTCTTAGCAGCATGCATTAATTCCATTAAATATTTATTTAATTTTATCATTCCTTTGTTGTGTTTGTTCTAGGTTATAGTATTGTACCCAAAAAGCCCACTAAGTTTCAGTTGTTTTCAACTGCATGATCTCTCTCTCTCTCTCTCTCTCTCTCTCTCTCTCTCTCTCTCTCTCTCTCTCTCTCTCT
>NW_004524585.1:3793144-3824320 GCF_000260255.1 Octodon degus | reverse complement strand
CTCATTTTATCTATGTATGATACTGGATTATTTTATTTAAGTGAAAAATATTATTTTATATTTCATTTTATTTTTGTTCAGTTGGACTGTATCAGTACATTTTAGGTATACATAATGATTACATTCATCACAGAGAATTTGCACTTGTACCTGATATAACTTGGTCCTTTTTCCCATTCCCCTAACATCCCTTTAACCTCTCCTCCCTGAAAGTTTTCTAATTGTCTTTCTACTTTTTCTTCCCTTTATCACTTTTTTTAAATTTTTCCCTTTTCCTTCTACATTTTCTTTCCCTCTTTTTCTTCCTCAAGTCAATATGATATATTTAATTTATATCATGTATATCTGTATATACAAAATATCTGTATATACAAAATAGGATGAATATACAGCTACATTCTCTTAGTTCAATGAAAAGAAAGATTTGTACTAATAATGTTTAGACAAGATATCATGTCTGCATCTTGTACTATGAATAACTACAATGAAGACAATATGCAATGTATTAATTAGTATAACTGTCCTACTAACCTGTTTTGAAAATGTCTCATTGTTATTTCTTCCTCAATAAATTAATTTAAAAATTAATATAAACATTGAGTTACTAAAGTAAAAAAGTTTCAAGGAATATATCATGCATTGTGTTATAAAGCTGAAAAAATTTACATTTGCCTACTTTCACTTTGGCCAGTAAATACTGCCTTGTGTTCCCTCTGAAAGTCTCACCATTTTCTGTGGCTTCCTCGGCAATCCCTAAAATGATAGGCAACATCCACAGCATTATTAAAAAAAACCAAACCACAGGAAATATTAATTATTTACACATTACTTATTCTATTCAATATATGTTAGTATTCTACAAAAATCCATTCAATCAGTAAGTAACTATTCACATCTATTGTTTAAGAGGACTCTGCTCAGCAAATCCCTGGGGGAGTCACAACAGTCCCCATGTCATCTAAATGAACCATCTCTTGGTTTGGATTTCCCAGAAGGGCATTAAAAAAAAAGTATGCTAGTTTGTATGAAAAAAATAACTATTAGGAGAGTATCAAAGTGATTTAGGGATGAGAAACAGCCAATAAGCAGTATATAAATTTAGATAGCTGCCATAGCAGATGACTGGAGTTCAATCCTGATAAAATCTAATCAGCCAAAACCACTGAAACAGCCTATAACTTGGTGAACTAGCATTTATTGAGTCCATCCAGTGAAGAAGCTAGCTTGAAAGGAGCTAGGAAGAACTGTTCAAGGAGAGGAGCCAGGGACTATCTTTTACAAAACTTGAATTGTCCTGAAAGTTTCAGAGTAACATCTGAGGGAAATCAGAATCAGTTCCCGAATGGCTGTTGTTTTTGAAGCAGGTTTGGAAGTGGGAATGAAGTAGTCAGTGTAGATAAGAGCAAAGCAAAGTGGATGTTGATGCATCACTGGTAAGAAGAAAGCAGTCACCTAAAAGGTTAACTGCTTTACTTTCAAAGCCTTGATTTTCATCTCATTCCAGTAGAGGACTGGGAAATTATATATTGCATATCTCAAAATTATCTCCCTGAAGCAGCAGTGAACTACAATGATAGACCAATTCCACTGAGCTCTGAGGTGAACAGGGTAACAGGACATAATTTTTATGTGTGTTTGGTGGTGATGACAATGCCTATCTAATAACCAATTAATCATCCCTATCTCTATTTATGGGGGTTTCATGAGTAAACAAACAGATACGGGCAACCTGAAATCTGCAAGAATACATTGAAATGTCAGTGAAATGCTAATGTCAGAAACTAAAGTACATTTATATGCACAAGTGATTGTTAGGTATTTAAATTAATAGGATACTTCAGAAAATTGTCAGCCTCAAAGCTGAATATATGTTTTACACTGCTCAGTTTCCTGGAAAAGTTCGTCCTGTTGGTTTTTCTGATGGGAACTCGGATAGTGGCATCTTCATGGGGGCTTGGAACCTCACTTCCACTGAAGATGGCTCTGGCACTTTTGGAGGATCTCTGGTCCTTACTTTGAGCATTGCTTCCTGGCTCCAGTACAGATCCCTCAGCCTGCTACCACAGACCCTTTATCCCACTGGCACAGACTTTCTAGCATCCACCACTGTGAAGCAGACCTGCATGAGACACTGTCATGGGCTCAAGTCTCCAGTTAGACTCATTGGAAGGCATTGTTACAGACTCTAGGTCTTCATCTGGACTCAGGAAGGACACTGCTACAGGATCCAGGACCTCATCTGGAGTCTTTGATCTTTAGTGTGTGATCATATTTCCTGCACTCTCTTTCTGTATATGACTCTTCGTGTGACTATTACAAAATAATCTTATAATTAAGTGCCCTGTATTGTATTCTTTCCCTTGTAACCCCTGACTACAACAGAATGTTATACCTATAGTTTCACAATATGCAGTGTCTTGACACATTTATATTCTTTATGTGATTGGACATCATCATTCTAGATCTATAAAAATGAAGATAAATGCATTTTTTCCCATTTCTAACCTTTTGAGTAATAGGTGACAATCAAAGGAAAGGGTCAATAACCTATGAAAATAATCATTCTCTATGGGAAACTATGATATATTTCCAATCAAGAGTGACAAAAGACATGACTTTCAAAATAATCATATTTCCTTTTTAATTTTTTTGTCTTTAGCGCCACTCTAATTTTCTGTTGGTTTTTTAGCTTGAAAGAAGAGGATTTTTTAGACCTGCTTCATCCTTAGTGTTGCAAGTTAATTCTTGCAAGCTGTATATCAATCTAATTTTGAAGTTCTGAACTCTTCATAATTAGACTGAAATAATAAAAAGAAATCCACCTTGCCTTAGTGAGGATGGAAATAGCTAGTGCTTCCCAAATGTTAATTCTCCCTAGCACAATTTGTATACTAGTTATATTAGTATAATCTGTAAGCAGTCTATCTGTATTATGCATTAGTATTTATTGTACTCTATTAGTACAATTTGTTATTGTACTAAACATACCACTGCTTAGAAGAAGAGAATGTGCCTTACTACCTAAAATTAAATTTTTTGTGGCAGAAACATGCATGAGGTCAAAACCTAGCTGGTATATTAGGATAGGTTTGCACAGGACTGTAATGAATGGACTTTTTATTTTATTTTATTTTATTTTATTTTATTTTATTTTATTTGCAGAACTGGGGATTAAACTCAGGTCCTTGCACTTGCCAGGCAAGTACTTATTCTACTTAGCTATCTCCCTAACCCCCATTTAAAATTTTATTTTATTTTACTTTTTGCATAAGTGGACTTTTAAGAGAGGTTAGTATCAAGCCCTTCTTCCTACAGATTGAAATATTGACAAGAGAATAAACTCTTTCAGGCTAAAATACTCCAATTAAATACAAGTCATCATTACTTGTCTTCATTATTCATATATTGGTAAATGACATGATTCTTAGACCTTGCTTATTGCTGGTAATTAAGATACTAAGGTTCACAATATATTGAATTGCAGTTAATTTTTAAATAAATAAAGCTACAAGGTAGAATAAGTTATGTGAGAGGCCATTATCACAAGATTTTCTCCTTATGTGTTATTCATTTAATTTTAAAACTGGCTAGGTTTTAATCACACCTAACTCTTCATCTCTTTCTAATACAAAATGTTCCCAAATTCCGTATTTTTGACTAAATGCTAATGGTAACTTCTTATTCATTCCATTAAATAATTACCTCATGTAAGCACTTTAAATATAAGGAATATCACTTTAACTAGTTCTATATTCCTATGAATAAAGTATTCCACTAAATTATTTTTTAAATGCAGAGATCATAAATCAAGAAAATTATACAGTTCGGTTCTTCATATGGTGAATTGTGCTTAAAGGGCCTTTTAAATTGAGATTTAGGTTAGACAGGGAATACCCTCACAAATGCATATGAACTTGCTACAAAAGAGTGCAGTTCAACTCTGTCTAAGAATTGCATGTCTGAAGAATTGTGCACTGAAGTGCAACAGTGAAAAAAATCTGTAGTGAGTGTGATGTTGGACTCCAGTTTTTCAATATTTCTAAGATTGAGTAATAAAAGTGCATTCAGTTAAACTCCTGCTTTCCACTGGTTTTGGTTGACACTATTTTCCAGCTCTGAAACAGTCAACTATGAACTTTATGCTTGACAAACACTTAATACTTCTACAAAATACAGGCTTGGGCTATGTTCAAATGAAGCAGAAGGAGGAGAGGCACTTAAGGCTGAGGTGTAGGTGAGGGTGGACCCAGACTGAGGCAGAGGCAGGGCCCACCTCTGTGGATCATGTCTAGACAGCCACAGAGGTGGTGGTGGTGGTGGTGGAGCTGGTTCTGGTGGTGCTGGTGCTGGTGGTACTGGTGAGTTCACTAGGTAAAGACAGGGTGTGATGCCTTTTCCAGTTGGGATACAGGGATCACAACAAACACGACTGCCACAGAACCGTGGTGTGACTTTTATTAGGTTAACAGCCATCAAGGAGCAGACTGAATACTTATGTAGAAACTAATTAATTCTCTAAAGCCCTGGGCATTTCTTTTTTGAAGAAGAAGAAATGTAAGGCAGAATTTTAATTTTGGGAAAATTAAATAAACTGATGAGAGAGTGTTATGATAAATCAGAAACAAAGCACGAATCTTCCACAATCCATAGTTGAATATATTAGAAAAGATTTACATCTATATATTACAGATTATGAGCTTGCACAAAAGGTGTGAATGTTGATGCATTCTGTGCTGCAGTGACCTTATTCATCCTTGTGACCTTGTTATCTAGTGAATTTAGTGTAGAGCAAGAGGTAGAAGATTTAAGAGTTGTTGAAGAAGCGTATGCATCTGTTATCACACTGCTTTCACTGACAAATGATGATATTGTTTCTGCAACATGAGTACTTGTAGACTCTTCCAGACGATCTAGAGCTGCAAGGTGACATTCTACTCTCAATGTATGTATAAGATATATAAAAATTAATAATTTCTAAGTAACTGATGAAATTCTACATCTAGCACTATGCATTGATTACTTCAGATTAACTCTGAAGGATAGCAAACTTGGGCCAAATGCAACAACTTTTTCAATGTATTAGGTTTCTTTTCTGGTGTCTCCTGGACTATGCAAGTGGTCAGCTATATCGATATGAAAGAGCATCAACTTTTATATATAGATATCTTTTATATTCCTAAATGAAAATGGTCAAATGCAGTGCTTGAAACAGCCCTAAGAATGTAACCTTAATATGCCCGTGTGGACTCAAATGTAAAATTCAATGACAGGTTACATCTTGTGTTAATAATTACATTGTCTTACTTGCACCACGGCTCCATGTACAGTGTGTACATTTCACCATGGATGGTCATGGTTGAAGAGCATCAGCAAGATATTACTCTCACAGGTAAAATTTTTCAGAGTAAGGAAGAGTAGACTAAGTAGTTTTTTAAAGTTCCAAACATCTTTCCAAAGTACAAACATTTTATTTTACTTCTAGAGAGTTCACCAATGGAAAAATAACACCTAAATTGATGAGTTTAGTGGAATAAAATATCTGAATCCTGGTTAGGACCTTGGAGAAGAATGAATTTATTATACTAACTCATGTGAACTCCCAATCATTTCCAGAACCCAAAGAAAAACTCACAATGAAAAATACAGTCAATGTCAGTGATTAAAGAATAGAAAAAAAATGCTGAAAATTTCAGGCTTGATGTCAACTATGAAATCACCTATGTGGACAAGGAATGAACAGCAAGATGTGTGAGGTGGGTATGAAAATTGCCGCAATGCATGTAAAAATAGACCAACTCCACGAACTACTCCTTAATATGTGCATCAGAGAAATCAGTCAATAAGAATCAGAATAACATCTCTGCAGTCTATAGACAATGGTATAACATGCTTGTACTTCCATCTACCAGTGCTTGGAGATTGGCCCATTAAATAGTTCTTGAAGCTCCCTGGGCTAAAAATTCTGCTTCAACTGTAACAGCAGCATCTGTGATCAACGTGCACACAACACTAAACTGTCCTTGACAGAACTAAATTCCAGTAAATTCTCAAGTAGGACTTCAAATGAAAGCTTTCTTCAGATTGCCACATAGCCAGCAATTTCTCAAGTGTCAGCAACCTTAGACTAAGGTTCCCAGAGGTGTTTCCTCAACAAGTCCAGTAAGTAAATCCACCACCTTGACCTTCAAGAAATGCAGCAATACAAACACCTGATCCCATACTATAAGAGGCCAGCTCACCTCTTAGGACTGGCCCACAAACACCAAATATGAGTAAGCTTGATGTAGAAACAAGTACAATTCAATCAAAATCTGTTTTGATTGTCCTCTCAGGTATTAAGTACAAAAGGCAAGGAAAGTCTAGTCAAAGGTTTTAGGTTGCTGTATTATATTGAATTACAGGGGTATTCCTTATAGACTATTACAGGGGTATTCCTTATAGACTAGTGAAATTAACTCTGTGAAAGTAATTACTTCCAAGCATGGGAATGTATTTATGCTCCTTAAAGAAAGTTCCCTGGATTGGATAGAACTTTTTGGTTCATTTTTGCTGCCAGGATATCAATACTAGGCACATGTGCTGGTACACGCCTGTGGTCTCAAATATTTGGGAGCCTGATGTAGGAGGATCACTTGATTTCAGGAGTTTGAGATGAGCATGGGCCATGCAATATCACCATCAGGAGAAAAGAAAAAGCAGATGCTGCAACCATCCTCTTATATGCTACAAATTATTCAAACCAGTAGCTCAACAGTCATATGCATGTTGGTTATACAAAGGCTTTATTTATATATCAAAGAATAAAATTTAATATACTTATGTACAAAATTAATATGATAATTTTATTTTTATGACTGGTTTTGGTACTGGGAATCAAACTCAGGACCTTGTGCTTGCGAAGCAGGCACTGAAACACTGAACTATGTTCCCAGCTTCAAAAAAAAAATTTTTTTTTTTTTTTGCATTTTAGGGAAGGGTCTATAGGGTGTTCAGTGTGTCACTACTAGATTGGACTCATAACAATCCACCTGTTTACAGCCTCCCAAGTTACAGGTGCACATCACCGAGCCCAATCTCAATTGCTCTCTCAGCACACCCCTGAGGCGGGCTGGAACTGCAGGGCTGGTGATCAAACCCCTGGTCCCTGTGCCTGCTTGCAGGAGCTTTAATCTGCTGAGCTGTTTGGCCAACCCTTTTTTTGCGAGTTTCTTTGTTTGTTTGTTTGTTTGGTTGGTTGGTTGGTTGGTTTTTTGGTGGTACCAGGGATTGAACTCAGGACCTTGTGCTTGCTGGGAAAGCACATATTTCACTGAGTTGTCTCCCCAGTCCAAAACTTTTACTTTATAAACGTATTTTTATCTTAATTTTCAGTACTGATTATCATTTAGTGTATGTCTGTAGTTCGATGCAATTTTCTTTTTCATTTTTTTAAGCAACTCTACCCGTGAAAGTTCATCATAATCTTTTTCTCTTGTTCGACAAACTTTCATTTTGGTTGTGAAATGGTGGCTTTCTTCTGTAATTCTTTCAAATGGAAAAAATAAAACATTGAAAAGTCTGGGACAAATGGAGACAAAATAAATATTTTCTCAAGTAGATATCAAACTAATTAGCCTCTACCAAGTCACTGAGAAGCCGCTCTCAGGTGACACTGCTATTTGATGATGTGCTGTTGCTTTGTGGTTGGGTTACTTTAATATAATCACATAAAAATATGATTTGCTGGATGTCAAGTTCCAGAGCCTCAAGAAGTATAAATAGCATGCTTGATTTCTTAAATATTTTTACTTCCATGATCTTTAATAAAATGTTTTTTTTTTTTTTTGGCTGTAAGTCAAAAAACACAAGGAAGTTAATATATTGATATATGGACAAATTTGTTTATCAAGTTAAAATACATTATTATTGTGATTGGAGGCTTTCTGGTTTGCAGTCTTACTTTCTGAGAAGCTGTTTTTATATATTTGTTATAAAAACACTGAGTTCATCCTTAAAGTCAGTACGGGCCTTAGGTATTGGCTTTGAAAGTAGTTTTATGAGTACAATATTATTTCTGATGAAATGATTATGAATTCATTGGAAGAAAAATCACCAAGTTATGGTATTTCAAGTAGATTGAAAAATTCTTACACATTGTCTTAGTTACTTTTTCATTGCTGAGAAAAAAAATATTCAAAACATTGAAGTAAAAGCAGGAATGGAATAAGTTTTAGTTCATAGTCAGTGGGCTCCAAGGCTGGGCAGCATGGCAGGAGGACATCGCAGAGAATGAACAGTACATGGAAAGGCAAGCTTTCTGGCAGCAGCAGCAAACCTCCTTCTCCCTTTTGTTTCATCCAGGGTGGCACCATCTCCACATATGGTGGGCTTCTCATCATCCATTCCCAGAACTTCGATAAATGAGCCACTGGCTCGATTACTCTAGTACCACACTGCCTTAATCCCACATCACACACCCTTGATCCAACTATCTCAGAGACCTCCACCTATAAGAGCATGAGGCTTGGGGGGAAAGATCTAGATTCAAGGCAAAACAGACATTCATAATTTGTGGCATTAGGAATATATTTTTTTTCTGGCAAGATGGTGATATCCAGCATGAGATTTATTGTTTTGTTGTAAATCATGAGATAATTACGGATGAATCATATAATCTATGTTATTGTTGCGTGATAAACCAGATTCTAAATTTGGGAAGATGACAAATTGGCTTTGATTCGCCAACTGACTTAGTAGGATAATGAATACACCTAGATGCATTTAATAAATTTTTACACTTCTTTATGTATTTGGAACTTTCCCAAATAAAAAATCTACATTTATCTCTTGTTTAATCTCTTTTTTGAATAGGCAAATAAAACCCAAAATGCAGACTTAAAAATGAGTCTTCATCAGTTGAGTTTTTTGAGTAGCCCTGCATTCACATACAATGCCAAATATTTTCTCTCTCTGACTGGATAGCATTCTGGTTACCAGCCTTACTAAACTCAGTCCTTCAAATGTTTATTTCATGGTTATTTAATAATGAGGATGGATCTTTTCAGTGATCACTTCCTTTTTGTGTTGTGTGTAGACCTGCAGAGTTAAAAATGCTCTTTAAATCACTGAACAAAGACAGAACAGGTTTTTCCATGCATAAGGCTTGTGAGCCACACCATTACTTGACTCCCCAGAGAAGCAGCTCATCAAAGTTCAGGGCTTTGTATGTTTTCATAGTCCATATGTCATCTGAATTAAAGCCTGCCAAATATGCCAGAAAATAAAGGGTGATAAAACAAAAGTAACAAAGATGATTAATAAAATTACATAAAGGCCTCTTATCTTGCACAAAAACGAGTACAGTTAGTTCATTTTTCTTCATATGTATAATCTACAGTAACACTAAACCTAACATGAGCATGAGTAACGTGTACCAACTCAACACACTCAATTTTAATCACAGTAAAAGATGCTAAAAATTGCAATAAGTGTTAAAACCTCACCATATAGTGCCACTATAGTTAAACTCATCTGATATTAAAACTACTGCAAATTATAGCTTACACTGTAATTTTTCTTCCAAATGCTACAGAAATAAACTATTGCTGTGATAAGCATAGAATTAATATATTTTATTTTTTAAATAATTTTATTGAGAAACATAGCAATGAGATAGTTTCAAAACCGATTACTAGCACAGTTTCAATAATTAATACATTGCTAAATCGGTAGTGTCCCAAATTTTCTCATCACGGAGATTATGGAGCCAAAGAGGAAAGTGATCGATGATGTAGACTGTGCCTAAGGAGAGTCACATGGAGAGAAAACATTCTCTCAGGCTTTCACAGATAGCACATTGGCCAAGCAATGGCTGTGACTCATCCACATGGCTGACACTGACAAAGGTTCTACAATTTGAGGTACAGGATCTCAGGATAAATCCTGAGGGGATTTCACTGACTTTATCAGACCCAAAAGCTACAACACTTATTGCATAGGTCCTGCTTTACCTTGGTCTTAACCATCCAGAAGAAAAGTATAAAAACGAAATATAAGAAGTAAAGCCATGCTGTTATATTGAGCTGTGGGGGACTCAGGTCATCAATTTGTGGCATTGCCAGTGAAGCGGAAGACCCAATACTATTGTGGGCTACTGGACTCTTTTGGAAGGTTTTGCTGAGCTTACACACTTATAATATTCAAATAACGGAACTTAACAAAAAAAGGTATACAGATGAATGTCCATTTTGTATCTGTGTATTCAGAGGGGTTGGGATAGATATATAGTTACATTCTCTTAATGAATAGAATGATTTGTTCTAAAGGTGTTTGTAAATGGGATGTCAGGTCCTCATCTTGTACAGCAATTAACCACTAAGAAGAATGTATGCAGTGTTTTAATTATTGAAACTGTCCTACCAATTTGATTTGAATCTGTCTCATTGCTATTTGTTTATCAATAAAATTATGGCAAAAAAACCCAAAATACCCCACATAATTTTAAAAAATATAATATAATATAATAAATTATGTATAATATACAAAACAATACTATGAATATGTAAAATTGAATATGTACCAGGAAAATAATAGAAATTGAAAAATACTGATTATTAATCATATGTACATCTTAAGAAATTTTCTTAGAAACTTATGAGTTCAGTGAATGTACATGAATTATTAAATAAAGCAAAGTGTAGATAATGTGGTAAATTCATATTTAACCACCAAAAAATAATTAATACATTGCATATTGTTGTCCTGATAGTTATTCATTGTACTAGATGCAGACATGGTAACCTGCGCACAAATACTATTAGAACAAATCTACTTATTGAATGAAGAGAATGTAGCTGTATATCTGTCCTAACTATTTTGAATACAGAGATATAAAGCGGTCATTAATTTGTATCCCAATTTTTATTTAGTTTTGTCAGAGAAGGGTATTCTACTGTCATTTAAATATTGTAGGTTTGTGAATTCAGCAAAATATTTCAATGTAGTCCAGTAGTCCATAATAGTAATGGGTTATTCATAGGACTGGCAATGTCAGAAGTTGTTGACTTGAGCCTTTTTGCAGTTCAACATATTAATATGGCTTTACTTTTTATACTTTGTTTTTATAATTTTCTGCTGAATGGTTAAGACCAAGATAAAGCAAGACCTATATAAGAAGAAATGTAACTTTTGTATCTGATAAGGTCAGTCAAATCCCCTCAGGATTTACCCTGAAACCCTATACTGCAGTTTGTAGATCTTTTGTTAGTGTCAGCCATGTGAATAAGTCAGGGACATTGCTTGACCAATTTGCTCTCTGTAAAAGCCTCCTCTCCATGTAACTCTCCTTTGGCACACTCTGCATCACTGATCACTTTCCTCTGTGGTTCCATAATGCCCTTAATCAGAAAACTTGGGACAAATTGAATTACATGGTGTTACAGTATAGGACACCTCCTAAGTCCTGAGGCTTCACTGACCTTGAAAGGCTAGGGACAAAATGTTAGCTGTCCTTGCAGCCCTTCTCTTTCTCTAATTTTTGGTCTGCAAATAGATTGTTAACTCTCCAGAAGAGAAGCCTAATGTCATTATTACCCTATAAGAAAGGGAGTTGAGGATAACCTCACTATCTGTCTGAATATCAAATATCTTAGACATGGCATGTAACAGGTATTTTCCATCCAGTATTGATATGTTAATCTTTAAATCCCCACAGAATGTGAAGAAAAAATAAAAAGAATTAAAAAATAGGAATAAATGGGAATAAACAATTACATATTTTTACACAGAAATTTAGAAATGTAACCATATACATCATTGTAGCAGGAAAGTCCTATTACATTTTTGTTCCTTCTCTTTTGTTTTCAATTACTACTTAAAAAAAAGCACTTACTTGAGAGACACTATAGCAGTAATTGATATGACATGACAGAAAGTATGTATTTAGAATACCAGAATGACACACATTTCAAGCATGACCGTAGTATTACAGAATGTATCTTCATTCCAGTTTCTTATTTCACAGATATCAGGATATATAGTTACTCAAGGTGAGAAGCCTAACAATTAACTGCTAGATTAAAAAACCTGCTGAAGATTCTCAGGATCATTGCCTTAACCATTTTGTGCATATAAATGTATCGTTTTTCTCTGTCATATTTCCTAGCTTTTCTCCTTGACCTCTTCATTGTTTAACCCTTAAGTTCTTGCTTTCCTTTTAATTGTGTTATACCTTTCTATTTTTAATTCTTCTTTTGAGTCCTTACACTAGGGAGACTATATGATATTTACACATATGGGTCTGGTTTACTTCACTTATGAGCATATCTTCAAGTGACATCCACTTAAATATAAATCTTTCAATTTTATCATTCTTTATACTGGAGTAACACTCCATTCTATAAAAATATCACATCTTTTGCATCCATTCCTCAGGGGACAGGCATTCTTGTTTCCAAGATTTGGCTGTCACAAATTGTGCTGCTATAAACATATGTACACATATATAACTATGATATGACGTTTTCACTTCCTCTGGGAAAATTCACAGTAGGAGGATAGCTGGTTTGAATGGGATTTCCAATCCTACATTTTTAAGGAGTCTCCACACTGATTTCCATAATGGTTACACCAGTCTACACTCCCATCAGCAGTGAAGAGGGTTTCCTTTTTCCCTACAGCCTGTCCAACATTTGTTGTTGGTTGATTTCTTTATGATAGTCATTCTTTGTGGGGTGAGATGGTATCTCAGTGTTGTTCTAATTTTCATTTCACTGAAGTGGAGCATTTTTTCCTATATTAATTTGCTTCTTTAATTTCTTCCTCTGAGAAGTGTGGTTCATCTCGGATGCTCATTTCTGGATTGAGTCTTTAAAGTTTGGGACCCTAATGTTTTTCAGTTCTTTATAAATTCTAGAGAGCAGACTATTGTCTGAGTGCTTATTACTCAAGGTTTTTTCCAAATTTGTGAGTTGTCTTTTCACTTTGTTGGTAATTTCCTTTGATGTGCAAAAACTTCTCCATAAGAGAAGGTCCCAGTTGTTAATTCTTTCAAGTATTACCCATGTGATTTGATTTTTGTTCATAAACTTTTTGCCTACCTCTATGTCTTCAATAGTTCTTCCTACTTTCTCTTCAAGGAGATTTAGTGCTTCTGTTTCAACGTTTAGATCATTAATCTATTTTGACTTTAGCTCAGTGCATGTTGATTGACCTGGGTCAAGTTTTAGTTTTTGGCATGTAGAGAGCCAGTTTTTCTAGCACCATTTGATAAAGAGGCTATCTTTCTTCCAGTAGGCATGTTTGACATCTTTGTCAAAGATAAGGTGGCTGAGTGTGTTCCTAGAGGCTTTTCCATCTTATAATCTACTCCACTGATCCTCAGGTCTATTTCATTTCCAGTACCATGTTGATTTTATCACAGTAGCTTTATAGTATATTTTCAAGTCAGGAATTGTAATGCCTCCTGTCTTGTCTTTGTTGCCCAGGATTGTCTTTGCTGCCTTGGATTACCTTTGCTGTTCCAGTTCTGTTCTGGTTCCCAGTAAATTTTAGGAACAATTTCGCTAGGTGTTGGAATTATTTTGGTGGTAGTTTTATAGGGATTGCATTAAGTCAATACAGCAATTTTGGGAGTATGGCCACCTTCATGATGTTGGTTCTTCCTATCCAGGAGCAGGAATATATTTACATTTTTTGAAATTCTATATGATCTCTTTTTTCAGAGTACTATAATTTTCCTTGAAAAGATCTTTGCCTTATTGAGTTAGACTAATTCCAAGGTATGTCGTATCTGTGCTACTATTGGAAAAGGTAGTTTCTCTAATTTCCCTCTCAGTGTGTTTGTTATCTGTATAGAGGAATGCTATTTACTTTTGGGTATTGACTTTGTATCCTGCCTTGCTACTGAATTTGTGTATCAATTCTAGTAGCTTCTGGGTGGAGTTTTTGGGTCTTCCAAATAAAGTATCATGTCATCTGCAAATAATGATAATTTAACTTCTTCTTTACCTATTATTCCTTTTATGTCTTCTCTAGTCTAATGGCTCTAGCTAATGATTCCAGAACTATATTGAATAGGAGTGGTGATGGAGGATATCCTTGCCTTGTACCAGATCTGAGAGTAAAATATTTCAGTTTTCCCCATTTAAAATTATGCTAGATGTCTAGTTGTCATAGATGGCTTTTATCAGTTTGAAGTAGAGGTCATCTATTTCAATGTTCTGGAGGACTTTGAGCATGAATGAGTGTTGGACCTTGTCACAAGCCTTTTCTGCATCAAATGAGATGATCGTGTGGTTTTTACATTTGGCTCTATTGGCATAGTGTATTACATTTTTGGATTTGTATATAATGAACCATTTGTATCCCTGGGATGAATCCTACCTGTGCAGGTTTTATAATCTTCTTCATGATTTGCTGTGTTTTATTTGCTAGAATTTTATTGAGGATTTTTGCATCTATGTTCATGAGGGAGATGGGCCTGTAGTTCTCTTTTTTAGTTGTGTCTTTCCCTGGTTTTGGTATCAGTATAATATTTGCCTCCAGGAATGATTTTGGGAGGATTGCTTCCTTTTCAATTTCAATGAAGAGCTTGAGGAGTATAGGGATTATATCTTCTGTAAATTTCTTGTAGAATTCAGCTGTGAATCCATCTGGACCTGGACTTTTCTTTGTTGGTAGTTTCTTTATTACATTTCATATTTCATTGGTGTTATTGGGTTGTTGAGAGTTGTTATATCTTCTTGATTAAGTTTTGGTAATTTTTAAATTTGTAGGATTTTGTCCATTACATCTGTGTCTTCTATTCTGTGTGAGTAAAGATTCTCAAAGTATCTATTGATAACCAACTGAATGTCCACTGTATCTGTGGTAATTACACCCTTTTCATTACTTCTTGCTTGTATTTGAATTTTTCTTTCCTCTTTTTGATGAGGTTAACTAGTGGCTTATTGATTTTATTTAATCTTTCAAAACCAGCTTTTCATTTCATTAATTCTTTGAACTGTTTTCTTCTCAATTGATTTAATTTCTGCTCTTATCTTATGATTTCTTCCCATCTTTGGGCTTTGTGTTTGGTTTGCTCTTTCTTTTCTAGATGTTGGAGATACATTAGGGTGTTTATTTGTTCACGTTCTGTTTTCCTAATGTGTGACTTCACAGCTATAAATTTCCCTCTGAGTACTGTGTTTATTGCATCCCACAAATTCCTGAGTTGTGCTTGAATTTTTATTGGATTGTAGATATTGTTCAATTTCTTGTTTAATTTCATCTATGACCCACTGGTTGCTGAGTAGACTGTTGTTTCATTTCCACGTATTTGTGGGGTTTTTTTTCTGGTTTCTTATGTCATTTATTTCCAGTTTCATTGCACTGTGGTCAGATAATATGAATGGGATAATTTCTAGTTTTTTGCATATACTTAAGCATGACTTATGGACCAATATATTGTCTATTTTAGAAAATTACCCATGTGCAGCTGAAAAAAAAGTATTCAGCTGTGGTTTGGTGGAATACTTGTATATGTCTACTAAGTCCATTTGCTTCAAGATCTGGTTCAGTTCTGCCAGTTCTGTGCTAATTTTTTGTTTGTTTGACCTATCTTTTAGGGATAAGGGGGTTTAAGTTCTCCTGTTAAGATGGTGGTGTTGGATACTAGATTTTTTATGTCCATTAAGATTTGTCTTATATACTTGGGTGCTCCCGAGTTTGGAGTGTACATATCTATGAGTGTTACTTCTTCCTCTTGAATTTTTCCCCTAACATGTATTTACTGGCTTTTTTATTTCAATTGATCATTCTTGGTTTGAAGTTGTGACTGAGAGCAGTATTGCTAGCCCTGCTTTTCTCTGAGGTGCTAGGGCATGTAGTATTCTTTCCATGCTTTGATTTTCAGCCTGTGAATTTCTTTATAAGTTAAATGTGTTTCTTGTATACAGCATATTGCTGGTTTTTGTTTCCTAATCCACTGTGCCAGTCTATTTCTTGTAATTGGTAAATTAAGTCCATTTACATTGATGGTTATATTTGAGATGTATTGACATGATTTACATGGTATTGACCTGCTGTTATTTACCCTTCTTCTCTTGTGTTTTATTATTTGTCATATTTATTGGATTCCTTCTGTTCTCATTTGTGGAGTTCTGATCACTTTGTTCCCTCTCTAGAACATCTTTTAGTAGTACATGTAGGATTGGCTTTGACATCATGAAATTCTTTAGGTTCTCTTTGTCATGAAAGTATTTAAAGTCTCCATCAAACTTGAAAGAGAGTTTTTCAGGGTATGGTAGTCTGGGCTGGAATTTGTTTTTGTAGAGGACTTGAAGTACTCTGCTCCATGCTCTTCTTGCCTTCATTTTTTGTGAAGAGAAGTTGGCTGTTATTCTTATGGGTTTTCCTTTAAATGTGATCTGTTTCTTTTCTCTAGCAGCTTTCATTATATTTTACTTGTTTTGGTTTTTTGGGATCTTTACTATTATATTTCCTAATGTGTTTTTAATTGGGTTGAAGTTATTTGTAGTTTTCTATGCTTTGCTTACCTGAATGTCAGATTGTTTCCTCATATTTCAGAAGTTTTCTGCTATTACTTCTGCCCATATTCTTTTTATATCATTTGTATTGACTACTGCTTTCTCATTGATGCCTATTAGTCTCACATTGTTCATCTTTGTGTCATCTTGCAGGTGATGGATTATTTTTCCTACATCCTATTTGTTTTTTATAAATCTTTTCTTACCTTTTCCCTAGCTGTGACAGTGTCTTCAAGATCTGAAACTCTATCTTCACTTTCACTCACATGGTTTTTTCAAACCTATGGTTGAGATTTTAAGTTCCTCTATATCTCTTTGGCTCTGCTTCATGCGTTCTGTTTCTTTCCTGTTTTGTTCATTGAAGGAATCCATCATTTTTCTAATCTCCTCTATTTATTATCAGTGTCTTCTTGAGAAGCAGTTATTAATGCTTTTACTACAGAGATTATTTCTGATTTGATTTCCTCTATATTTCTCTGCATTTGATTCTTTACCTCATACACTATTTATTCACAAATTTCTTTTTTTATTTTAGAGGTTATTTCTGATTTTAGTTCCTCTGTACCTTTCTGCAGTTGTTTCTTTACTTCAGACTCTATTAATTCAGACATTTCAGCTGTATGATTCCCAATTTCTTCTGTGCTGGTGTCCTCTGCACTTGTTCTGGGTGAGCTTGGGCCCTGAGATTGCCATTTGCTCCTTGTCTTTGTAATTTTGTGTAGTACTGTCCTCTGACCTTTGCTGCAGAGCTTTGGTGCACCACTTGCCTTGTCTGAGCTTGGGCCGGTTCTGAAGGGGGGTGGAAGGGTTTCAGGAGTGTGGCTGAAGGTCTCACTCACAGGGCGGGCCTAGACTTGGTCTGGCGAGGTCCAGAGGGTGCAGCAGAGCAAGGAAGCTCTCCTACATGCTTTCCAGGCCTGGGGTTGAGCTGGCTTCAGAGGGATGGAGTGGTCCTAAGAACGCTGCCATAGGTCTCACTCAAGGGGTGGGCCTGGACTTGGTCCAGAGATTTCCAGCAACTGCAGAGGAGTAAAGAATCTGTCCCACACACTTGCCGGGCCTGGGCTTGGGCTGAATTAATACATTTTATACTTTGGTTTATATTTTCATGAACACATAATTTTAATATTGATTTGAAAACTCAAAAAGAGTGTGCTGCCTTCTGCATAGTTGTAGGTATATAAAAATTATAATTTTGAAAGAAACAGATTTAGGCATGTAATTCGTATATTATGATGTATTATCATATATGATTGTGGATGACAGAGTTGAAAAACATTGTGCCAATTTTAATTGCATTTCCACAGTATAATATTCTTATTTAAGGCAGACATAATTTTCTTAAATGAAATCCATTATTTTTAACTAAAATATAGTACTGCTTATTATGAAGCACAAACATCAACACATGAATGGATAAAGAAATACTATATAGCCATTTATTGGTTGATGGGCATTTAGACTTTTCCAAGATTTACCTAATAAAACTTATGTTGTTACAAACATGAGTGTGTATATATCTTTATGGTATAGTTTCATTTTTGGGGGGAAGAAACCAAGGAAAACAATATTGGAGTCAAATTGAACCTCTGGTGTTAATTTTTTGAGGAATCTTCAAACTGATTTCCACAGTGATTGCACCAGTTTAAACTCCCACTAACAGTGGAGAATTGTTCCTTTGACACCACAGCTCCACCAGCATTTGTTACTGGATGATTCATTTCCTTTTCTTTTTTTAAAAATGTATTTGGATGTTACAGGATCTCACTACACAATATAGTGATCTTTCTGTTTTCAGCCTCCCCATTGCTGAGATTACAGGCATGTGTCACCACTCCGGGACACTGTGGCCTTCTTAGACTGCCCTGGGGGTGGGGCTGGTATGGCATGTGGTGCTGGGAATCTAACCACTGTCCTGTGCTTGTAAACTTGCCTAAACCATCACTTTAGTCTGCTGAGCTATCTTGCAGACCTCTGGATGATTTCTTGAGAATAGCCATCTTTCCTGGGGTGTGATGGAATCTCGGCATTGTTTTAATTTTTACTTCTTGAATGACCAGTGATGTTGAACATTTTTCACATATTTATTTGTTGTTTGTACTTCTGAGAAGTATCCATTCATATCAGATGAATTGGATTGGGTCTTTAAAATTTGGATTTGTAATAAAATTCAGATTTATATTTTTTTGATTGGGTCTTTCAAATTGGGATTTATAAAGATGGAAGGAGATTTTTGACAATAGGATACTACTTGGCCATAAAAAGAATACTACTCTCATAAAATTGAGAGTACTACTATGAGAGTACTACTGAAATAAACTTGAAGGATTTCTATTTTAAATGGATCCACCTGAGACCATTCTTTCATATGAAATAAATCAGATATACTTATGCAAATGCAAATGTCATATTGCTTCTCTGGTGTGAGAAACCAAAAGTGTAAATAAGGACCAAAATATATGATTGAAACTCTGAAATATGAAGAAAATATTCTAATGGGAGAAAAAACTAGAGAGGGGAAGGATAAAATGAAGTTAAAAGAAAAATCCAGAAAGGAATGGAAACAAAACTTTTATAAATAAGGAGGGGAAGAGGGGTTTGAAGTGAGGGGATGGGAATGACAAAAAAGAATCAAGATATATCATGGTTATTTGTTATGTCATGATTGATGTCCAAGGTATCAATTCTCAATGATGAACATGGTCATTATGCACATCTAACATTTACCAATAAACGTAATTAATTAAAAATGAATGCAATGAAAAATTATGTATGTATAAATACATCTCATATTATTCAGCCATAAAGAACTAAGTTCAGTCATTTGAAGGCAAATGAATGTATGTTAAGACCATCATGTGAGATAAAATAAGCCAGACTTAGAAAGACAAATATTATGGTGTTTTGTTTTGTTTTTTATTTTTTTGGGTGTGTGTGTGTGTGTGTGTGTGTGTGTTTTGCGGAAGGGTCTACGGGGTGTTCAGGGTCTCACTACTAGATTGTACTCATAGTGATCCTCCTGTTTATAGCCTCCCAAGTGCTGGGATTACAGGGGTGCACCACCACACCCAGTCTCAATTGCCATCTCAGTGCACCCCCAGGGTGGGGATGGCAGGGCATGCCCTGGGATTGACCCCCATCCCCTGTATCTGCTTGCAGGAGCTTTAATACATTGGGCTATTTGGCCAACCCTTATATGTTCTACTTGATATGTAGAATCCTTGAAATGATAAGAAAGCAAAAAGGAGACTATTATTAGACAAAATAAGGGAAGGGGATGGAGAAGTGTAATGGGGTTGGTATAAGCATAATTTAACCACTGAACACCCAAAATGCAAGATGGGTGATGCAGGAAAAGATCACACTGTGTACACATTTATAAATCTGCCAAAATACAACCCACTAATTTGTATTATGAATTTTATTATTCTTACAAAAAGCACAACATTAAAACCTGTCTTAAATCTTCATACAACATCAATATCAATTAAGAACATTGTTGACAATACATTGGATAATTGAAAGCTAAATTTACAATAATGGAATAACAAATTAACTTCTATTAGAAGCTCTCCTGAGAATTTGCATGATTGTACTTCTTGAGAGGCTATAATACACCTTTCTCTAGAGCTGTCACTTGCCTTTGATTTCAAGGACAAGCTAAAGCATGCAAGCATATGAAATCTCTGTGGGGATTAGTGGCTTCTCATACATGTTAAGATTATTATTAAATTTTCTTCTTTGTCATGCTCACAAATCACACCTAAACAGAGTGTTTCAAGTGGGATATAAGTTTATTGCTCTTCATGTATCCTATCAATATGGATAGGCAAGCTTTGTTATACTAAGATCCAGGGATCTGCACTGCCAGAGCAGGTCTGCGTTACACATGCAGAAACTTAGATTGCTTCAGGCATAGACAGAAGCACTTAGGTGATGCAGTGGAGAGCATAGCTAATGCAAACACTTTAAAGCAGTACATATTCTGCTGAACTCACTTCTGTTCATATCCACTTGGTACAAAATCTTTACACTGCCAGATCTAGGAAAATATCAGGGAAGTAGGGTGTCTCTTGGACAGCTATGTGCAAGGAAGAATTTCTGAAATATAGTGGAGGCCTTAGCCATCACATGCGCCAGAAAGGGCACATAATCTTTCTCTAATTTGATTAAAACTATAGGTAAGGTAATATAGTTTTTCCCTACTTCATCTATTGTGTTTAACTATAAGAGAATATTAGATATCTTATAAAAGTGGTAACTGCTGCAATGAAGTCTTAATACCAAGTTTTAAGGCAATAGTAGTTATTCAACTTTTACTCCAGAAATATTAATAAAAATGTTCATAAACAATAATAGGACTGTGAACACAAAAGCCAAAATAAACCAAACAACTAGAAGTATGACACTGAGAATAAAATTTACCCTCTTTGTGCTCATGTTAGAAAGCTTATTGTAAATTAAACAAATGGCTGACTTAGCCAAAGTTAGAAACAAACTTTATATATTATTTATTTTCTTAGTTAGCAGTACTGGGGATTGAACTTGGAACCTTGTGCTTCCCAGGTAGGCACTGATGCCACTGAGCTATCTCCCTGGCCCCTAGAAGCAAGCTTTATTTTGAATGTATAGCCTATGAACAATTGGACATTTTGATTTTTAGGTTCTGGTGGATGTATAAAATGTCAATGATGGCGACCAAATGGCAAAATTAATTCATTTATCTCATGGATAGAAACCAAATAGAGAAAGAGACCGGAATCTTACATATCCTCCTCTGTCTACTGATCCTGTCTGTCTGTCTGTCTGTCTGTCTGTCTGTCTGTCTGTCTGCCTATGTCTCTCTCCTCTCTCTCTCTCTCTCTCTCTCTCTCTCTCTCTCTCTCTCTCTCTTCTCTCTCCTCTTTCTCTGCCTCCCTCTCTCCTCTCTCTCTCTTCCCTCCCTCTCTCTCTCCTCCCTCTCTCTCCTCTCCTCTTTCTTCTCCCTCTTTGTCTCTTTCTCCCTCTCCCTCTCTCTTCTCTTTGTCTCTCTCCTCTCTCTCCTCTCTCTCTGTCTCTCTTTTCTCTCTCTCCTCTCTCCTCTCTCTCCTCTCCTTCTCTCTCTGTCTCTCGCTCATCCTTCTCCCTTTCTCTCTGTATCTCTCTCTCCTCTCTCTCCTCCCTCTTTCTGTCTCTCTCCCTCTCTTTCTCTCTCCTATCTCTGTCTCTCTCTCCTATCGCTCTCTCCTTCTCTCTCTCCCTCTCTTCTCTTGTCTCTCTCTCCTCTCCTCCTCTTTCTCTCTTTCTCTCTGTCTCTCTCTCCCCTCTCACTCTCCCTCTCCTCCTCAATATCCATTCTCAGCCATCTTGAAATGATAAGCTTTGCTGTACTTCAAGTCTTGTGCTCTGATGTTCAGCCTCTCCTGAGTTCCAAATGGAATGGACATCAGCCAAGCATGAAAAGAAATTTTTGTAACTGTGAGCCAAATTAAATATTTGCCCCATTAAGACATATCCCTTATGTGTGCTGTCATACAGGTGGAAATCTGACTGATAGTCTTCCAAAAGAGTTAATCATGGGACAATGTAAATTGCAACAATATTTCAGCATCTTCAACTTGACAGTAAGACTGCATATCCCACTGAATTATGAGAATTAATGAGATAATACCGGCCATTAAGAAGCATATGTAGTTCATAATAGACATTCCAAAGGTATAGCTACAATTTTTTTATACATTTGGTACAGGGACTACAGGGTCTCACTACACAGATAAGACTTGTAGTTATCCTTCTGTTTTCAGCCTCCCAAGTGCTGGGATTAGAGGCTTGAGTCACCATGCCCAGTTTCAATCATCCTCTCAGCACACCCTGGGCGGGGACGGCACAGCTTGCCAGAGATCAAATCCCAGCCACTGTGCTTTACCTAAGCAGGTGCTTTAGTCCACTGAGCTGTCTAGCTTGCTCAAAATAATCATTCAGTGGAGTTAGAAGAAAGAAAAAACTACATTCTCAAACACAAAACATGAATATATTTACTGTACGCATTGCAGATAACTAGAAGAGAGGAAATCCTAAGGGAAAATCTCAAAATCCTCTTTATGTTGGAAATCCAACACAACAAACAGGAAGAACTTTGTAAGAAGAGAGTGATGTTAATTCTTTTTTGAAAATTGTATATTGCATACATGTATCATACTGTCATATTGCATTCCACAAAATAAAATTAAATAATTTTTAAAATGAAAAAGAAAGTGCAACTTAATAGAAGTAGAATCGAACAATAGACTATTCTAAACAGTAATTAAGAAAATACCAAGTGTCTGGCTGGTGAGATAGCTCTACAGTGTAAGTGCCTGCCTGGCACGCACAGGGATCTCAATTACATTACTAATGCCATAGGCTGTGCTGGCCTCACCCTGGGCATGCCTAGCTGGCCACTGAAACCAGCCATGGTGGTGCATGCCTATAATCCCAGTGCTTGGGTGGCTGAGACAGGAGGATCACTGGGCATACAAGTTGCATAGCCAGACCCTGTACCAAATAAATAAATATTTTTAAAAATTTAAAAAAGAAAATATCAAATACAACAGCAAAAAATTACAAAGTATTTAAAGTACATTTTAAAAAGGAAGTGAAAAGTCTGCACTCTGAAAACAGTAAACAACTGATAAGAGAATTTAAGGCACATATAAATAAATTCAAAGATGTCCCATGTTCATTAATCAAAAAGAATTTATGTAGCTGAAATTTCCATATTACTGAAAAAACCTTTAAAGGTTCAGTGCAATAGATATTAAAATTTGCGTACTTTTCAGAGAAATAGAAAAGTATCCAAAAATTTGTATAAAGCCTACAAAGGCCACTCAAACACTCAAGCTGTCATGAGAAAGAAGAACAGAGTTGTATATATAGTAAACCTGATTATAGATTATAACACAAAACTATAATAATCAAATTAGTGTGGCATTGAGTTTAAAAGAAATTCATAGAGTGTGTGGGAGAGCTTCCAGCTACTCTGTGCCAGCAGGACCTATCAGTCCCAGCCCAGATGTGGTTTAGCTGAGACCCTCTTTCACCCCACTGGGATGCCCCCACTACTCCATAGCACCCCCCCAACCCTGCCCACCGAGAAGGAATTTCTACCGCTTTCTGGGAACCCCCAGATCCAGTCCTAGCCCAGGCTCAGTGAGTGTGTGGGAGAGCTGCCTCTCCCCTCTACTCCAACTTGTCCCCTTCAGACTCAGCACAGCCCAGGCATACATGCCTGAGGTGAAACTCTGCAGCTTCAATCTCCGCAGAGAGTGTAGGGGACAGAACCAAACAGCTAGTACAGGAGCAGAATATCTTGCCAGAGGGGCAAAGCAGGTTCAGCCCCAAGGGCAGCAGCAGGAACGAGCAGAGCACAGCAGCCAGACATAAGCCAGGTAAAGCTGGATAAATCCAAACTTTGAAGATCTACACTTGCACTTCAGTAGGTGCTATGGTTATATCTGCACCAAAGCTCTACAACAAAGGTCAGAAGACAGTGCTTCACAAAATGCCAATGAGAAGGAGCAAAATGCAATCTTAGAACACAAGCCCACCAATAACAAGTGCAGAGGACACTAACACAGTACAAATTGGAAATCACACAGCTGAAAACAATGAATCAACGGCTTCTATAATAAAGAACCAGCTGCAGAAAGGTGTAGAGGAACTCATTATGGAAAAGAAAAAAGAAATCCCTGAATTAATAATATCTGCACTAAAGAATCAAATGCAGAAACATATGGAGGAAACCCAATGCTGACCCAGAACAAGTGCAGAAGACATTAGCTCAGTTCAAATGTATGAATTAATACTGTTGATAGTAAATAAGCAACAGTAGAGAGTTATAGAGAAGCTCAGAGTGAAATTTTCAGAAATTACAAAAGAATTCTCGGAACTCATAACATCTGAAGTAAAGAATCAACTACAGAAACATAGGGAGGAAACTCAATCTGAAAAAAACACTGCAGTGGAAGAATTAATACCTGCCTTTAAAGAAGATATTGTTTTAAAAAACAAATAGAGGAGATTAGAAAAATGACAAATTTGTTGAATGAGCAATACAGGAAAGAAATAGATCACATGAAGCAGAGTCAAAGAGATATAGAGGACATTAAAATCTCAATCACAAGCTCTCAAAACTGTTTAAATGAAAAATGAAGACACAGTTTCAGATCTTGAAGACAATGATGCAGCTAGTGAAAAGGTAAGAAAGGATCTAAAACAACTGGGATGTAGGAAATAATAATACATCACTTGCAAGAAGATGCAAAGATGAACAACGTGAGACTAATAGGCATCAATGAGAAAGAAGGAGTCAAAACAAATGACATTAAAAAAATATGGGCAGAAGTAATAGGAGAAAACATCCCAAATATGAGGAAACAATCTGACATTCAGGTAACCGAAGCATACAGAACGCCAAGTAACCGCCACCCAATTAAAAACACACCGAGACATATAATAGTTAACATCCCAGAAATTCAGCACAAGAACAATATACTGAGAGCCTCTAGAGAAAAGAAGCAGTTCACATTCAAAGAAAAACCCATCAGAATTATGGCCGACTTCTCTTCACAAACCATCAAGGCTAGAAGAGCATGGAGCAGAGTACTTCAAGTTCTCTATGAAAACAAAATCCTGCCCAGACTACTATACCCTGAAAAACTATCTTTCAACTTTGATGGAGAAGTAAAATACATGCATGACAAAGAACAACTAAAGAATTTTATGATGACAAAGCCAACAATACCCAGGCTACTGAAAGATGTTCCAGTGAGGGACCAAAATGATCACAACTCCACAAATGAGATCAGAAGCAATCAACTAAATAGGGAAAGCAATTAAACACAGGAGAAAAAGACATAAAGAACAGGTAAATAACATGTCAATCATAAGTCAATACATCTCAATTCTAACCATCAATGTAAATGGACTCAATCCACCAATTAAGAGAAATAGACTGGCACAGTGGATTAGGAACCAAAATCCAACAATATGCTCTATTCAAGAAACACATTTAACACATGAAGACACTCATAGGCTGAAAGTCAAAGGATTGAACACAATATTACAAATCCCAGCACCTTAGAATAAAGCAAGGGTACCAATCCTATTCTCAGACAGTCTCTACTTCAAACCAAGAATGATCAAGTGAAATAAAAAAGGCCACTATACACTGGGTAGGGGAAAAATTCAAGAGGAAGAGGTAACACTCAAAACATGTATGCACCAAACATGGGAGCACCCAACTATATAAAGCAAATCTTAATGGACATGAAAAATCTAATATCCAATACCATAATCTTAATAGAGAACTAATACCCCCTATTAATAAAGATAGGTCAACAAGAGAAAAATTTAGCAAAGAAATAAGAGAAGTGAACCAGAGCTTAAAACAAATGGACTTGGTGGACATATACAGAGTGTTCCAGACAAACACAGCTGAATACACATTTTGCTCAGCTGCACATGGGTCATTTTCTTAAATAGACCTCATACAGGTGCATACTCATTCTTAAGTACATGGAAGAAAACAGAAATTATCCCATGCACATTATCTGACCACAGTGCAATGAAACTGGAAATAAACGACAAAGGAAACCACGAAAAAAACCCAAATACATGGAAATTAAATGACACCCTACTCAGGAACCAATGGATCACAGATGAAATTAAACAAGAAATTCAACAATATCTACAGTTCAATGAAAAGTCAAGCACAACTTATTGGAATTTATGGGATACAATGAAAACAGTTCTCAGAGGGAAATTCATAGCTGTGAACACACACATTAGGAAAATAGAATGAGAACAAATAGATACCATAATGCTGTACCTTCAATAACTAGAAAAGGAAGAGCAAACCAAACCCAGAGCCCAAAGACGGGAAGAAATCATAAAGATTAGAGCAGAAATTAATTCAATTGAGATGAAGAAAACAATTCAAAGAATAAGAAAGCAAAAAGCTGGTTCTTTGAAAGAATAAAATCCATAGGCCCCTAGCTAACCTCATCAAAAAGAGGAAAGAAAAAGTTCAAATACAAGCAATACAGAATGAAGGGGTGTAATTACCACAGACACAGTGGAAATTCAGAAGATTATCAATAGCTACTTTGAGAATCTTTACTCTCACAGAATAGAAGACGCAGAAGGAATGGACAGATTCCTAGAAAGGTACAAATTACCATGACTGAATCGACAAGATATAACACTATAAATAGCGCAATAACAGCCAATGAAATACGAGATATAATTAAAACCCTACAGACAAAGAAAAGTCCAGCTCTGGATGGATTCACAGCTGAATTCTACAAGACATTTACAGAAGATGTAGTCCCTATACTCCTGAAAATCTTCAATGAAATTGAAAAGGAAGCAATCCTCCCAAAATCATTCCTGGAGGCAAGTATTATACTGATACCAAAACTAGGGAAAGACTCAACAAAAAACGACAGGCTGATCTCCCTCATGAACATAGATGCCAAAATACTCAATAAAATACTAGCAAATAGACTACAGCAAGTCATCAAGAAGATCATACAGCATGAACAGGTAGGATTCATCCCAGGGACACAAAGATGGTTCAATATTCAAAAATCCATAAATGTAATACACTACATCAATAGAGGGAGAACTAAAAAACACATGATCATCTCCACTGATGCAGAAAGGCTTTTGGCAAAGTCCAACACTCATTCATGTTCACAGTCTTATGGAAAATTGGATAAATGGCCTCTACTTCAATCTGGTAAAAGCCTTTTAAGAAAACCCAATAACTAACACAATCATAAATGGGGAAAAACTGAAATCTTTTAATCTTAGATCTAGAATAAGACAAGGACGTCCTCTATCACCACTCCTATTTAATATAGTTCTGGAATCATTAGCTACAGCCATTAGACAAGAGAAGACATAAAAGGAATATGAATAGGTAAAGAAGAAGTTAAATTAACATTATATGAAGACATGATACTTTACTTGGAAGACCCAAAAAACTCCACCAAGAAGCTACTAGAACTAACTCAGAAATTCAGTAGCATAGCAGGTCATAAAGTCAATACCCAAAAGTCAATAGCATTCCTCTACACAGACAACAAACACACTGAGAGGGAAATTATACAAACAATACATTTTACAATAGCACCTAGGAAAATGAAATACCTCAGAATTAATCTAATTAAAGAAGTCAAAGATCTTTTCAAACAAAATTACAGTACTCTGAAAAAAGAGATTGTAGAGGATTTCAGAAAATGGAAAGATTCCGTGCTCCTGGATATGACAAAACAACATTGAGAAGACGGCCTTACTCCCAAAATTGCTGTACAGATTTAATGCAATCCCTAAGAGACTACCACCAACCTACTTCACAGGGCTAGAGGAATCATTCCTAAAATTTATCTGCAACCAGAAAAGACCTAGAATAGCAAAGGCAATCCTGGGCAATAAAGACAAGGCAAGAGGCATTACAATACCTGACTTGAAATTATACTACAAGGCTACTGTGATAAAATCAGCATGGTACAGGGAACAAAGTAGACCTGAGGATCAATGGAATAGATTAGAAGACACTGAAGCCCGTACAAGCACACTCACCCACCTTACCTTTGACAAAGGGGCCACCCATACTCACTGTAAGAAAGATAGTCTCTTTAACAAATGGTGCTGGAAAAACTGGCTCTCTCATGCCAAAAATTAAAACCAGACCGAGGTCTATCACCATGCACTAAGCTAAAGTCAAAATGGATTAAAGATCTAAACAGTAAACCAGAGAACAATAAATCTCCTGGAAGAGAAAGTAAAAGGAACTTTGAAGACATAGGGGTAGGCAAAAAGTTCATGAATAAAAATCAAATCACACCATAAACAGTTGAAAGAATTAACAACTGGGACCTGCTCTTACTGAGTTTTTTCATGTCAAAAGAAATTAACAACAAAGTGAAAAGACAACCCACAAATTGGGAAAAAATCATGACAAATAAGTACTCAGACAAAGGTCTGCTCTCTAGAATATATAAAGAATTTAAAAAACACTAGGGCCCCAAAATTTAAAGACCCAGTCCAGAAGTGGGCATCTGAAATGAATACACATTTCCTAGAGGATGAAATTAAAGAAGCAAATAAATATATGAAAAAATGCTCCACATCACTAGCCATCATCAAAATGCAAATAAAACCAACATTGACATATCACCTCACTCCAGAAAGAATGACTATTGTAAAGAAATCACGCAATGACAAATATTGCAGAGTCTGTGGGAAAAAGGAACACTTCTCCACTGCTGGTGGGAATGTAGACTGGTGCAACCATTATGGAAAACAGTGTGGACACTCCTTAGAAAAGTTGGACTGGAAATCCCATTTAAACCAGCTATTCCTCTACTGGGAATTTTCCCGGAGGATATGAAAACATCATATCATCGGGATATATGTGTGCCTATGTTTATGGCAGCACAATTTGTGATAACCAAATCTGGAAACAACCAAGATGCCCATCACCTGAGGAGTGATTGAAAAAGATGTGGTATTTTTACACAATGGAGTATTACTCAGGAATAAAGAATGATAAACTCAAAGCCTTCATATTGAAGTGGATGCCACTTGAAGATATATATACTCATTAGTGAAAAAAAAACCAGACATAAATGTGTAAATATGATATAGTTTCCTTAGTATAAGAACTCAAAAGATAAAACACATATAGAAAGGTGTAATACAAGTAAAAGGAAAGCAGGAACTTGAGGACTAACTAATTAAAAGAGGGAAAGGAAAAGAACTAATAAACATGACAGTGACAAGTCATACAGTTACATGTAGAAGATGGGCAAGTCAATGACCCTGAGAATCTTCAGAAGATTTTTGAGTCTAGCAGTTAATTCGAAAGATTCTCACCCTGACTAACTATATATAATCATACCTGTGAACTAAGCAACTGCACTGAAGATGATAATTTGTAATAGTAGTTTCATGCTTGGAGTGCCTGTCATTCTGGTTTTTTAATACGGGCTGCTTGTCATGACATGCCATTTGCTGCTGTGCTGTCTCTCGGGTAGATGATTGTTCAAAAAGAAGGGGGTGGTGAATGAAGGCAAGAGACAGTAAAAGGAATGTTGTGGGACTGTCCTGCTTCAAGATTGTATATGGTTAGATTTTTGGACTTATGTGTAAATATAAGAATTATGTATTTCTTTATGCCTATTGTTAAAATATATTCTAATTTTTAAATGATTTTCTTCCTATTCTGTAGGGAATTAAAGTTCAACTAAACAATACTTGATAAAAATGCCTTTTCCATGTTATTCCTAAGATGTTTGATATTCAGACAGATAGTGAGGTTAAGCTTAACAGCCTAGGTTGTGTGGTACTAATGATAAGCTTCTCTTCTGGAGGGTTAACAACCTAACTTTGCAGACCCAAATTAGAGAAAAAGGAGGGCCACAAGGAAAGCCAACATTTTGGCCCTAGCTTTCCAAGGTCAATTAAGTCTCAGGACATATGAAAACTTGTACTGTAACATCATGTAACTCAGTAGTGTCCCAAATTTTTGATCAAGGAAATTATGGGGCCAAAGCGGAAAGTGATTGATGATGTACAGTGTGCCCAAGAAGAGTCACATGGGGAGGAAACATTCTCTCAGGCTTTCACAGAGAGCACATTGGCCAAGCAATGACTGTGACTCATCCACATGGCTGACACTGACAAAGGTTCTACAATTTGAGGTACAGGATCTCAGGATAAATCCTGAGGGGATTTAATTGACCTTATTAGACCCAAAAGCTACAACTCTTGTTGCATAGGTCCTCTTTACCTTGGTCTTAACTATCCAGTAGAAAAGTACAAAAACGAAATATGAGAAGTAAAGCCATGCTGTTATGTTGAGAAGTGGGGGACTCAGTTCAACAATTTCTGACATTGCCAGTTAAGTGGAAGACCCAATACTATTAAGGGCTACTGGACTCTTTTATAATATTTTGCTTAGCTTACACACCTATAATATTCAAATAATGGAGGTAAACAAAAAAAGTTATATGGATGAATGTCCATTTTGTATCTGTGTATTCAAAATGGTTAGGATAGATATACAGTTACATTCTCTTAATGAATGGAGTTATTTGTTCTAATACTGTTTGTAAATAGGATATCATGTCCGCATCTTGTAGCACAATTAACTACTAGGAAGAATGTATGCAATGTGTTAATTATTGAAACTGTCATACCAATTTGGTTTGAAAAATAATGAATGTATAAAAGTAATTCATCAATCAGTGGAAGATGACAGAAAATGCTAAAAATAAACCCACACAGACTACTGACAACTTTACAAGAGGATAAATGATATTGATGTCAATGAATGTTGCTGAGATAAAAGTAAAGGATTGAAATCATATTTTTACATTAAATCACACACAAAAGTAGAGTGCACCATGGATTTTACTTAAATACGAAATCTAAAACTATAAAAGTTCCACATGAAAGTATGGGAGAAAACCTCCTTGAAATTGGGTTTGGAAAAAAATTTTTTGATAAAATACCTAAAGCACATGTAAGAAAAACAGAAATAAGCAAAAGAAAATACATCAAATTAGTGTAGTTTCATTAATATGAAGTGGCAATCAATGCAGTAGGAAAGATTATGCATAGATATATTGTATAAACATATATA
>NW_004524585.1:3791918-3793044 GCF_000260255.1 Octodon degus | reverse complement strand
ATAAAAAACTCAAAAAAATTCATATCAACAAAGAACCACTTTTAAAATGGTTAAGGAATCTAAAGCGTCCTTTCCCAAGAAGAAATACAACTAGTGAACAGAATGTGATTAATTCAATACTGATTAGGAAAATGTTTATTGAAACCACTGTAAAATGTCAACTTACAGTTCTCACAAAGGCTTAATTACAGAAGACAAAAGAGTAGTATTGGTGAGACTGAGGACAAAGAAATCTATATAACTCTTGGTAAAAATTAAAAATAGGGTAGCCTTCATTGAATATATTATGAGAATTCCTCAAAAAATTGCAAATGTATCTACAATGTGCTCCATCGATCCTTCTTGAAGAGACCTCTGCACTCCCATGTTGATGCATGATTATTTATAATTACTGAAATATTGGAACAATCTAAGTATCTGTGAAGATTTGAATGGATAAATAAATATAAGTTGAGAGGGAGAGAAGGGGGCTGGAGATATGAACAGAGATGGAGACGGTGATGGAGAAAGAGACAGACACAGTGGGAAGAGTATATTTACCAAAGAAGAAAATTCCTCATTGTGGCAGTGTGGGTAAACATTATCCTAAATTCCATAATCCAGACAGAAAAACATTTATTATGTCACACATTGGGAATCTTAAAAATTTGAACTCATACAAAAGGGGCATAAAAAGGGGGTAACCAGAAACTGGGGTTGATGAAGGAAATGGAAGTATTTTGGCCAAAGGATTTTCAGCTATAATTTAAGTAAGCTCCTCAATAAAGGGTCAAGACATAAGCCAATAAGTATAATAGTCTACATAAATGAAATCAAGTAAAAATCATTTGCCTTCCTCAACAGAGGGCAGAACAACTTGTTCAATAAAATTCATCATTCTTTTATGCTAAAAACTCTGAAAAAAGGCATGGGAAGACTTTTATTCAATATAATAAAATTTGTGCATGAGAAATCCACAACCAGCCTAACACTGAATATTTCCTTTAAAATCAGAAATAAGCCAGTCCTAGCCCAGGTCCGGTGAGTGTGTGGAGAGCTTCCTGCTACCCTGCACCGGCGGGACCAGTCCCAGCCCAGGTGCAGTGTGGGCCGGACCCTCTCCCACCCCCTCGGGCCGCCCCCCACC
>NW_004524585.1:3766898-3789198 GCF_000260255.1 Octodon degus | reverse complement strand
ATGGTGTTTGTAAATAGGATCACAAGTCCGCATCTTGTACAGCAATTAACCACTAAGAAGAATATATGCAGTGTATTATTTGTTGAAACTGTACTTCTGATTTGATTTGAAACTGTCTCATTGTTGTTTATCAATAAAACTGTAGAAAAAAATAAAATAAAATCAGAAATGAAACAGGGCTTGAGAGATGGCTCAGTGGGGCCGGGGAGATGGCTGGGTAGAGTAAGTGCTTCCTTGGCAAGCACAATGGCCTGGGTTCAATCCCTGGTCCCGAAAAAAAGAAAAAGAAAGAAAGAAACAATGTGTCCAATCTCATCACTCCTGTTCAATATTAGAATTTTGTATTTGACATTTTACCTGAAGCAATTAAGCAAAAGAGAACAACACAAGTGATACAAATAAGAAAAGAGAGGCAAGTTACAATTTAAGATCCTTTACTTAGAAAACGCAAACAAATTCTAATAGAATTTTAAATATTGCAAAGCAGTAGCATATAAGAATTGATAGCTTTCTTATCCACCAATAAAGAACCCTCTAAGAAAAATAAAAACAATTTTTTTCATCATGATTTCAAAAAGAAATAAAATATCTAGGAATAAACGTGATTAAGTGGATGAAAATCTTGGTAAGACAAATTCCAGAACATTAAGGAAAAGGAAGAAGCTATGATAGGATGGAAGGACCACCCTGGCTCATGGTCTGAAATAGTAAACATTACTAGAGTAGCACATTGCTAAATCAATCCACAGATTATGCACAACCATCATGAAAATAACAAGGATGTTATTCATAAATCTAAAGTAAACAGTCAACACTCTGAGTACGTATATCAATGTACTAATGAAATCTAGATGTAAGAGAGTAATGTTGATGGCACCATATCAGCCTTAAACAACAAAATCATCATAATGAAACAACATGGTAATGGCATAAAAATAGGCATGAATAACAGTGGAATATAAGAATATAGAAAGAAACCCAGGCAACTTTAGTCATGCAGCTTTTGTCAAAAAAGGATAAACTTACAGAAAAGTCTCTTTAGAACATGGTTCTTAGGGCTGGTAAGATAGCTGAGCTGACTAAGTGCCTGCTTAAGCGGGAACAGGGATGAGGGTTTGATCCCTAGAACCACATGCCATGCCAGCCCCATCCAAGACTGGAAGTGATGGTGCATGCCTGTAATCCCAGTGCTGGGGAGGCTGAAAACAGGATCACTGCAAGTCTGAGCTGTGTAGTGAGACCCTGTACCAAATACATTTTAAAAAATGGTGCTAAGAAAACTACACGCCCACCTGTAGACAAATGAAACTAGATCCCTGCCTCTCACCTTTTGCCAGAATTAATTCAAAATGGATCAGTGGCTTATATGTAATATTTAAAACATCAAAATGCTAGTAGAAAACAAAGGGGAAACTTAAAGCAGTAGGCACAGGCTAAGATTTCTTTAATAAGATTCCAGAAGCACAGGAAATAAAATCAAGAATCCACAATATTAAATTAAAAGTACTGTAGTTCTACACAGTAAAACAAAGAGAAAAGACAGCCTACTATTCTATAGGAACAATTTCTTGGCCAACTATTTTCTGATTAATATCTAGACTATATAGAGGACTAAAAAATTAACATTAAAAATCCAATTAATAAATGAGTGAATAAGTTACTTAAAAAGACACTACAGCTTTGCAAACTTCCAATAAGTACCGGAGAGCATGTGCAAGAAGCCAGGTGGCATTTTCCTATAATTCCAGAGCTCTCAGAGGCTGAGTCATTGTGATCACAAGTTGAACTCCTGGCTGAGCAACTTAGCAAGAATGATACCTCAAAATAAAATTTTTTGAAAGCCTGGCTATACTGACTGTAAAAGTATGGGTTTCATCCTCGGAACAACTGGGAGGTGTTCGACATCTTTAGTTATCAGGGTAAAGAAAGCCAAAACTGCATTGAGATTTTGTCTCACAGCAGTGAGAAGAGCTACCATAAATAAGAAAGCAATAAGCAAATGCTGGAAAAGATGTGGGAGAAACTAGTACAGTCACTACAGAAATGAGTAGGAGGTCTACAAGGATGTAAAATACAGATATTATTTGATTAGCAATAGTAAAGGAAACTACTACTGGATAAATACTGCAAAGGATTAATATTATTCTGCATTAATACATTCAATTTTATGTGTTTGGTATAGGGTCTTCTATGCAGCTCTGACTCACAGCGACTCTCCTGTTTTCAGCCTCCCCAGCACTAGATTACAGCTATGTGCCACCACTCCCAGGGTCAGCTAGGTGCACCCAGTGCGGGGCCAGCATGGCATGGGGTAACAGGGATCAAACAAATCAGTGTTTATAGCAGCACAATTCACAGTCACTAAACTATAGAAACATCACATACCCTTGGAAAAAAATGAGTGAATAATGGAAATGTAATACATATGTGATGGAATATTATTCAGTTATAAAAAGAACCAAATTATATCATTTGGAGGAAAATGATGGAAGAGGCCATGGTGTTAGAGTCAGCAACACAAATATTGTATATCTTCTCTCATATGTGGAAACTAAAAAGATAAAATAAAATAAATAAATGAAGAGAATAAAAAGGAAAAGTGATAGGAAAGTAGAAGTGAAATTGTTAAAGACAAGAAAGTACCAGGGCAGGAAGGAGAAGGAAGTGCACACACTGAAAATATTTTACAAGCCATGAGACCCCTATGTCAAAATGAAACACACTTGTAGACAATGCAAGTACACTAACCATTACTTTTTAAATGGAGCTAATTTTGGAGTTCTGAAGTAAAGCATATTTGTTAAAATTAGTAATGTGTACTTGCATATGAAGGAGATGAATGTGAGCTATGGTATAAGTAGAAGAGTCATTTCATAATGTATATATCTATCACAACCTCAAGATGCCTACCTTAAATATACATAGTGCTTGTTTGTCAATAATAGCTCACAAGCTGGAAAAAATGAGGGAGGCATGGTGGGTGTTATGGTTTGTGTCTAGCTGTCCCCCCAAAGCCTCATGCAGTCATGGGGTAGGCTTTTAAACTTTGTGATGAATTCATGATCCAATTCTACAATTATGGGTGTGAGCGCTACACCTGCACTGGCAGCCTGTACACAATGTAAGGGAGGAAAAAGACTAGCTCGCTGCCACTTCCTTCTTCCTCTTGCTGTTTTGCTGTTTTCTGCCCCCATGAACTAATGCCCTCTGCCATGTGCCACCCTGACTTGGAGCCAGCTGATTATGGACTGATATCTAAACAAACTGAGATAAATAACCTTTCCTTTCTTGCTTTGGGTAGCAGGTAATTTGTCCCAGCAGTGAGGAAAAAGTAACAAAAACAGTGCAGTTTAAAAAAAAAAAAGTCCCTTAGCAAAATAAACCTATAAATGCACTGGGGAGAATAAGATTGCACTTTACACTGGGCATAGAACATTTCTTAGCTCAACTCTAATACCTACCCCAGCCTCAGTCCTCAGGAAAGACAGGATATTTTATCCTCCCAGATTTTTATCTATGAATTATCTTTCTACATTTCCATTTTTGTTACACATGAATTAATCACATAACATTTTTCGCTCCTCAGTGGCTGCACAGGTTTCTGAATTTACATGATATCTGTAGGTCATTTGTTATCCCAGGTTAATTTTGAATCTCAAGTTGAAGGAAAGAGAAGAAAGGAAAGAGAAAGGAGAGTGCAGCAGGCAAGGACAGAACAGGGAAAAGTTTTAAATAGCCTACAGCCTTCCAGCTACCAGAAGGAAACAACATTCTCATTCCACAAATCAGCATATTTTGACTCTGTGGCTTATTTGTGCTTATTTTTAACTTTATAAAAATAGAATAAAAAAGCATTACATACTAATTGAAAGACTTTATGGAAATGTTAATGTCTACTAATTAGACAATAGAACTTATCCATGATATCATATAGTACTGAACCTCTCTTTTGGTAAAGATTCGTGTAGTTATATTTGTATGCTGTGAAAAATGTGCCTAATCAAGTTCTGATTCCCTTGCTTTACAAAGAAAGTTTTAATTCCTTTTAAGTTACCGAACTTGTTAGCATGAGATACTTTATAATATTTATTATCCTTTTTATATCTCTGCGATATTATTTTAGTATATTTTTCTTTTCTCTTATTAGGGATTTCTATTTTTCTTCACTTTCTTACTTATTTTCTTAATTTGAGAAGGACTTCATCAAATGCAATAGTTTGATTAAGCTGTTATAATTTTTAAATTTTCTAATATGCACTTATAGAATGGTAAAGGATCATTTTTTTATTTTTCATGTATATTTAATAATAATGTGAATGTGAGAATTAGTGGAAATAGTGCAGTATATACATGAAGGCATCAATTTACTTAATAATTTTCTTTAGTTTTTCTATATCTGTACAGAAACTGAATTCATTTTCTTAGTACCTCTTTACCATGTATGGCATGAAATCAGCTATATTTCTACTTATTATTGTAACTTTGTATTGCTATTACTTCTATCAGTAAATGAATAAATACTTCATAACTTGTATATATAATCAACTGATATTTTTGTATGTATATAACTTTGTATCTTCTAACACAATGTCTGTATCAATTTTATTTTTCTTTCAACTGTCTGCAATGTATGACCATTTCCATCCCTATATGAATCTTCTTTTAAATTATATTTATTCTATATATATAATTTAAAGTATTTTTAGAATAATTTTAATAAAAGCAACCTTAAATTAGTAAATAATTTGTGTTTATTTGATTATTTTTCTTTGTTTAATATTTTATTTTCTTATCAGTAGGTTAATGTTACATATTATTATACTATTCTTGGTGCTTTCTTTAAATCTAGTAATATGATCCTTTATATATCAAACTGTCACATCATATTTTAATTTCACATCTTTCCATATATCACATATATCCTTTATGATATTTTCATTAATTTTCCTCCCTTCCTGCATATAGCAGGTATTATTGTAATGTATTTTGTCCACTGATACTATAAAATTCATGGATATAATTGTTTGTGCTTGCTTACATTTACCTGGGAAATGAATGATTTTCTCTTTATTTTCTTCTGCTCACCTGTTATCAGTTTCTTCTAATTAAGGAATCACTTTAAAGTGTATTGGAGAGAACTAGGTGGGGTCAACCCAGTGACAACTAGGCACAGAGCCTGTGAAGGAAGCTGACAGGAGCAGAGCAGAGAAGAATCTTACAGGTTTTTCTGTGGAAGTCCTGGTGTACATTTTTATTTTAAAAAAATGGCTACTCTTACAAGTTTAAAAACCAAAGTCACCTTACTTCAACCCCAATCAGAGAGGCAGGAGATGGAACGGAAATCGTGGAGCCACCTAAGTCTGTTGAAGTCTCCTCTGGAGTCCAGTCTATAAAACGTCATATACTTCAGAGTCCATGAAAGACAGCAGTTGGAGTTCTTCAGCTGGGGAAGATTCTCACTGACAAAGCAGTGGAGGTTGACGCTGTACGAGTATTTGTTTCCAAAGCTGCTATAACCCACGATATCACCAACAACAATGCAAAAGTTAAGTTCCTGGGATATCATAAAGGAGAATTCCGTGGTCATTCAGAGGGACTTAGAGAACCTAGAAAGGAACTCTCAGAGGTAAAGAATATATTAAAAAAAACTCAAGAACTCTGAAAGGAGGTTACTACAGGACAAAGAAGGTCTTTCAAAGCAGCTCCGGGTACAGACAGAGGTAAATTGTGAGTTGAAAAAGCTGCTTGTGGCTTCTGTTGGGGATGATCTTCAGTACCACTTCGAACGTCTAGCCCGTAAGAAGAAGCAGCTTATTTTAAGTCGAAACACAACTCAGCTCTCTGAACAGCTAGAACATATACCAATACCGTGTGAAGCGTGGCGAAGCAAATTCCTTGCAAGTGGGGTAATGGCAGATGAGCAAACTCCAAAGCAGTTTTATAGCGTCAAAATCACGATGCGCAAAGAGCTATACAAGATCTTTTGAGTGAACTGGAGCAGTTTCATCAGGAAATGATGGCTTCCCAGAAATTTTTGGAGGAGCCCCTGGTTTCCTTGCAGTGTGAAAGAGAGCAGATTTACTGCCCTAGTGCTCAACCCCACAGCACAGCAGAACTGGCGTTAACAAATCACAAATTGGTAAAAGCAGTATGTTCTCATCTTCTGGAAAACATTGGCGTCAGTAATCAAAAGATTCCACCATCACTTGAGTTCTGCAGCACCACAGCAGAACAGATGGCTGAAAAGGTTCTACGCATTCTGGCCCCAGTTACCTGTACAGAAAGTTCAGCGCACAGTCTACTTGCTGACTCTTCAACAACCACATAACTTGCTGCAAAAAATAAATTGGGTGATTCCATCCCTATACTACATATGAGAACATAAATTTTGATTGCTGTAACCACTGCCAGGGAGAACTTGCTGCCCTTTAATATTCAATATGTTGCAAAGGTATTTATTACCGAAAAGTCATTAATCTTTGGGAGCTGGGGTCCTTAGAATGTTCGCAGTAATAGCATGTCCTCTTTACATAATGCATATCCACAGAACTATTTTATATACTGATTTCCACATCACCCTGTCTTAATAAATATCTCAGGTAAGAAAAGAAAAAAATAGTATTGGAAATTAAGAATTCTTTGAGGTCGTATTCATCTAAGACGTTCTTTTAGGAACGTGTCTAGTGTCTATAATAGTCTTGCCCCTATTTTTGTGTCCTAAAGCCAAGGTTTTAATTTTTTAAAGATAGGAATGCTATTCTCATTTTCTTTCTTATTTGGTAGAGAATCTTTTCATCTAGCTGCCTTTAGATTATTTTGTCTTCACTGTATGTGTTTACTTCTGAAATGCTTTGACTTGTGTTTATTTTGCATATGTTGTATCACGGTTTGTAAGACCAAATGCATGAAGAATATTTTCCCTTTAGAAAGTTCAAATTAATATCTCCTTATGCAATGTTTTTGTTTTAATTCTTGTATTCCAGTTGTATGAGTTAGATTTTTTTCTTATTAACTCTTCTATGTGTTACACACCTACCCCCATTTCCCAAAATCTTGTCTTTTTGTACTTTACTCCAAGTACTTCTTTATTATCTCATTTCTATGGTATTACATATTTGGATTTGATATAAACTCAATCTTCCTGAATTTTTATAAAATTTACTGTTTCAAGTTCAAAAATTATTTACTTGCTTCTCTCTTTTTATGAGAAGCCATACGCCTATAGGAATATTCAAAAGTTACTTCTATTTGTTTACTATACTTAAGGCTGTTAATTTAATAATGTGCCTTTAAAATTTTTCACAATATTTTCTGTAGAGTTATATTTAGTAGTTACAAACATTCTGTTACAATACATTTCAATTTCATTGTAAGAAAATTTTATCGATTATTTATCAATATCTAATGGGTAATCATTTTATCTAAATATAGACCTGATTGTCTAACCAGACTTTACTTTGCTATATTCTATAGTATATGCAATATGTGACAATCATATCTCTTCACCACAGGGATAAATTTCTAAATCATTGGGGCTGACCTCTGCGTGCTATGTAACACACTCTAGGCTATAAATGACCAAAAGTACAAAATTCGTTATCTCACTCAAGCTACAAATACATTTGCTGGTGAATATGGATCTAATCTTCCTTATCATTAGTTCTAACACCAGAAGAGAATTTTAAATCAATCATTAGCTAAAATAGTTTCAATTGCTGTGACTCTGAGAATATGACAGTCTGATACATTGCATCCTGACTCCAAAAAAGTCTACTGGAAATTACACATATATTTTCAATGATATTTCATTGACTAAAATACATTACCATGCCTAGGAAATGAGGAAGCTATCTTGCATCTAAAGTCACATACACAGTAAAGACTGCGCTGAGTATCCTGATTCCCATATTTACTAAGTTGTGCTAGGTAGACCTCAATAGTTAATACACACACACACACACGCATAGACACACACACGCGCGCGCACACACACACACACATAAATTCTATGTACAATATTGCTAAATAATAGAAGTTTGGTGATATCATCTCAAATAAAATAAGTTTAACTTGATTGAACAGTTCCCATTTCATAGAAGTACCAAGTTCTTCCTCCTTTCTTTCTTCCCACCATCCTTGCATGTCTTATTCTTATTGTCAATAAATGACTAAATGTTTTGTTTTTAACTACCAGTGTGATGATTCAGCCTGTATCATAGAGATAGGCCTCCTGAAAACTGCTAGGTAGGAAATAAGAACATATACTTTCACAAAACCTGAGAAGGAAAAGATGCTGTAATGAAGAGAACAGTGTAATGGGATGCTGACAAACCAAAAGTGATCGCTCTCAAAGCATATCTGTTAGTTTTTTATGTGGGCTGAAAGTGAAGAACTTATAAAAAGGTCACAGGCCTCAAAATTCTGCTCATGTATGTGTGCATGCATATCTGTGTATGATAAGTGTCTACTTGCATGTGAACATGAATAGTTGTATGCAGACACTTTGGTATGTCTGCATCTCAAGGTTTGTCTATAGTAGTATCACCATAGACACATGTGGAAAGCATATTTTATAAGAAGTAGAGCACTAAAAGGAAGGGGAAGTTTCATTTCCATTATAATCTTTTTTTTTTTTGTTCTGGGAATCAGGCCCTTGTCCTTGCCAGGCAGGTCCTGGGTCACTGAGCTGTCTCCCCAGCTATCACTAAACACAATGCTCTTATGTAGCATGTGGATATCTACATTATTGTCCACTACTCAAATGATTTTCACTATCAGAAATGCATTTTACTTAACATTTCTTGAAAATTAATATGAAATGAAAAATAAATGTGTGTAATAAAGAGTATTTTAATTTCTGGTATAGTGTAAACATTAATTGATTATAAAGAAAAAAAGAAATAATTTGTCAATTAAATACACACTGTCAAGTAATGTTTGCATGCAAATAGATTTTTTCTTAATGCAACTAACTTAAACATGAAAATTTAAAGCAAATATCAAATATATTTTCTAAAATATTATGTTAGCTCCCACTAGTTTAAAGATGTATGAAGTTAACTTCTGTGAATATACCGAACACTGGTTCAAGTTCATACACCTTTAAATATTATCTAAACACTAGAAATGGTCTATTAGAACTTTGCTATTTTTGTGACTGCCATAGTAAGATTAAAGAATACATCTAAATCAATCTGCATATCATTCACTTTTATAATACACTCTTCAACTTATGTAATATTAATAGTTTAAGTGATGTTAGAGAAATGGCTATTAACATGGTTTTAATAACTGAGATGTGAACTTGCATTTATCTTTCTTTTTCTAGCATAGACCAAATTATAATTTTTCATAAATGGTGATAATAATAAATAGTGTAATATCTTTGGTCATTCTATTGTTTGATTATGAAAATTTTTTCATAAAATTAAAACAATATGAAATGATATCCATATCCTTAAAATAGTCACATTTTTAATGCAATTATAATTCTAAGGATCTAAAGAAAAAATATTTGGAAATTGGAAAACAATGAAAAAGTTTTGCAGAATACATTCATTTTCAAACTGTCATTGAAAGGAAGTCTTCCACTTCCAAAATTTGAGTGTACTCACAGGTCTGTTACATGTTTGTTGAAATTTGAGGAAACTCTACCATATCTCCTCCATTCATTTTATTTATTTATTTATTTATTTATTTATTTATTTATTTATTGCAGAACCAGGGATTGAACGCAAGCCCTTGCGCTTGCAAGGGAAGCACTTATTTCACTGAGCCATCTCCCAGGCCCCTAATGAATACAATTTGACCTACAGCTCTGTTTCAAGCTTCATCTACAGAAATATCAAAGAAATTTATCCTTTGGTTATAGTACCTAACTTTTACATTACTTAAATTACAGTATAACTTTCTAATTTCTCTTCTTTTGGAGATATTTGGAAGCTATTCTAGCTTATTGATATTATCTTGTCTTTGTTGATTTCTCCTGATATTACAAGATACCAGAGGATGACTAATTCATTTTTAAAAAGACTTGTATTCTTTATAGTTTAAAGATGCAAGAATGTAGCACCAACCTGCTGGGAGCTCACATTGCACTCTACTGTAACAGAGGAGTAGAAAAGGAAAGAGTGTACATGGAAGAAAGCATGCCTACAGGAAAAAAAAAGCAAGAAAAGGTCACCCTGCTATGTAACAACAAATTCCAAAGCTTAACTTTCAATACCCTAATCAGTTACTAATCCAGGGCTTACTCCCTTGAGGTAGGCATTAATTCCTCTGACAGCCTAATTTTCTCATAAAAGTCATCTAGCCTCTCAGCACCATCTAGTTGAGTACTTAGCCTCAGTGGAAGGGTTCAAGGATCCAACAATATCCCAATCAAGTTACTTTACTTAGTACGTCCCCATGACCACGTACTGCACTTTCAAAAGCTGAAATGACTAATGAGTGATGCATTAATTATTAAAATATGGATTATTTTGATTTTTAGATGGGCTTATTTCAAAACAAGAATAGAAGGCTGGAGAGATAGATCAGTAGACACAGACCAGTAGAGTAAGTATTTGCCTGGCAATCACAGGGTCCTGAGCGCAATGCCTGGTACCACGAAATTCAAAGCAAAACAAACAAAAAAAAGCTAGAATAGAAAATTAATAATAGTTGTTATATTATGTATTGTTTTCAATAAATTTGTTGCTCAGACTACCAGATATAGGTATGCAACATCGGTGAAACAATTAAACATTAAACCTTTTAGTAAACCTTATTTTTTGTCCTTTTTACTCTTCGTTTTTTGATCCTTTTTAAAATTCTTCGTAATCATTTGTTTATTTGGTACAGGGCCTTGCTACACAGCTCAGACTTGTGGTGATCCTCCTGTCTCAACTTTCCCAGTGTGTGCCACCACTCCCAGTTTCAGTGGCCTGCACAACCCGTCTAGGGTTCGGGGTCAGGCACAGCATGTGGTATCGGGGATTGAACCTTGTCCTTATGGTTGCCAGGCAGATGCTTAGACCACCACGCTACCTCCCTAGCCTTATTTTTAATTTATTTTAAAGAAAGTATAATAATTCATTTTGAAATTCTTTACCACTTGTATGTTGCTTTATTTCAGCATGTTTTTATTGCATGCTTCTGTTTTTGTTTTTCCTCTTTAAAAAAACTAAAATTCAAGGAGAAAAAACAGCTTATTAATATTTTCAATGTGTCTAATGGATTCTGAGTAAATTCAGAAAATTCTTGAGCTACTAATAAAATATATTCAATGAAATTATTGAATTTTTTACTAAAATCATGGATCAAAAACAATTTAAAGTTGTAGAAATAGTTAATTTTGCCTATTAGGGTTTTCCTTTTTAGGCTGGGAAACCCTGAAAAAATGCACAGAAGACAGAACCCTATGTTCATTGAGTGTTAAAAATTGTCTAATTTCTTCTTCCATTGAAGATACAATAAATTGCATAAAAGAAATCTGAAGAAGGTCACAATCATACATTTTGAGAAACTAAAACCAGTTTTATCTTAGTGCTGGATATTCCCCTTGTACCTTCACAGGCACATTTACATTCCTACTTCCACTAAGGCTTTGATATCAGTCCATTACCTTTAGTAAGAGTGGTCAAATTTATTAACTTGGTGAACCCAAATAGAATAAATCACAGAGAGAACTACCAAAGCTAAAGCTATCTCTACCTTAAGAATTTTAGTGAACTAAATAAATTATATGACCAGCAAAGAATAATTGATGCTTTCTGCTCTTATTCTTTCTTTCTTTCTTTCTTTCTTTCTTTCTTTCTTTCTTTCTTTCTTTCTTTCTTTCTTTCTTTCTTTCTTTCATGCTTTTTTTAGGGAAGGGTCTACAAGGTGTTCAGGGTCTCACTACTAGATTGGACTCATAGTGATCCATCTGTTTTACAACCTACCAAGAGCTGGGATTACAGGTGTGCACCACCATGCCCAGTATCAACTGCCTTCTCAGTGTGCCCCGAGGGTGGGGCTGGCACAGCAGGCTGGGGGATTGAACCCTCAATCCCTGCATCTGCTTGGGGGTGCTTTAATCCACTGAAATATTTGGCCTGCCCTTGCCTTTCTGTTCTACCAGTAAAATAATTTAGATGTGTATTTTAATGCTTAAATGGGCAGAGAGCTATTTGCAACAGTAATTAACTAAGCAGTGATTATCTCTTCATTCAACTATCTTCTCTGCTCTCAGTATTTAGCTGTTTATTCCCATTTCTGAGAAAATTACAGGCAGATAGACAGCCTTTCCCTCTCACCATATTTGAGAACTATGTGTTAGACAGTGTCCTTCATCTAGGGGCAGACCTGTTTCTCAGGGTGGCTTCATGCAATAAGAGACCCAAGAAAGGGAAAACTTTCATATCCCTTCTCTCCAACTGTAGATATCTTTGTTGAGTCATGTCTTCCTGGGTACTTCGTAAGACTGAACTAAGCTTTCATAGCAAATTTGGTATCATGTGTCCAGAAAATTCAATCTGCACAAGGGCCTGAGTTCAATCCCCGGTTTCACCAGAAAAAAAAAATGAAAGAAAGAAAAAGATAATTCAATCTGAGACAATGTTCAAGGTTTAAGTTCTCAGTGATCACCTAGAATTAATTAGGGATCATGTCTATTTTTTCCTAGACTAAATACACTAGGTATGGCTTCAGTCTATCTCTGACTCTTTCTGTGTCTCTGTTTTTGTCTGTCTCTCTTTCTTACTCTCTGTCTTTCTGTCTCTCTCTCTCTGTCTCTGTCTCTGTCTCTGTCTCTCTGTCTCTCTGTCTCTCTCTCTCTCTCTCTCTCTCTCTCTCTCTTTCTCTCTCTCTCTCACTCACACACACACACACTAAGTATACATTTAACTTGGCTAAATACTTCAATAGACAAGACTGTTAAGTCTAGTAAAGAGTAGCACTGATTATTTTCCCCAAATAACAGTGAAATTATTGTCATATAGTGTAATGTACTGTACTGTTTTCATTCACTTGCTTGTAGTATGAAAATATACTTTTTCTCACATACCCTTATACTAAGATTCTTCTTTTTCAAAAACTGTTGAACAATGGCATAGTGATATTCAAGTACACTTAAGAGATATGGGAGAATTTTATCAACTTTGTTATTATGCGTTTCTTTCCATGCATGCAAAATATTTTGGGCTAAACCATTAAAGTGTGTCAAGTTTTTGATATTATACAAAAATCTCTAAAAACTACTCATATTAAAAATTTAGAAAGCAAAATATATACTTTTTGACAAATGCTGGAGTACTCTAAAAAGTAAGGCTGCTAACAAGGAGATAATTTCAACTTTTATACTGTTAGTGTCATGGATATTATTTCCTATGTAAAATAAATTTGTTCTTTTTATTAGCACACTTTTGTAGTACATAATATTTGTATTTTTGAGAGCAATCAGTATATTTATAAAATACATCTTAATTCATCTGTCTCCTCTAACTTCTTCCTTATCCATTTCCTTTTTCCCTTTGCTTTATTTCTTTTTCATCTTTGAAATACATAATGCTTATCTATCTTATGTGGAGTTACATGAATACAGCATGCATATAGCAAGCATTTTTATTCCTTTTCTCATCTCTCTTTACTCCCCTCCATGTCCTTCTCTACATTTCTTGACCCACTGCCTTTTGAGAACAATTTACCTACTATTTATGTATTATTTTGTTCTTTATTTATACTTTGTGTCTCATATAAAACAATGGCTAAGCTTGTGTTTTTGATTTATTTTACCTAATATTATGGTCTCCAGATGCATCCATTTTTCTACAAATGGGTCAAATTTATCTTTCTTTATGTCAGACTAGTGCTCCAGTGTGTGGAAAGGCCATTATTTTATCCTTTGTTTTCTTTGTTTCTTTGTTTGTTTTGCAGTACAGGGGATCGAACTCAGTATCTTGTGCTTGCCAGGCAAGTGCTCATTCTATTGAGCTATCTCCCTGGTCCTATCCATTCATATTTTAAATGGAAGCACAGGCTGCTCCTGTGATGTAGCTATTACAGATAGTGTTGCTGTAAGCACAAATATTCTTGCATTACTTTATTATGATATTATGATGGCTTGTGTCTAGATGCCCTGCCAAAGCCTCAAGGGGACAAAGTGGGCCTTTTTCTTCCAGAGGTAGCTGGATCCAAAGTGTGTGACTCTTGGATCGATTCATGGTGCAGTGGTAGGCTCAATGGCGCTAAGACTAAGGGTGTGGGTGTTATCTGTCCAAAATAATCTGAAGAAAGGAAAGGGTCAGAGAAATCTATGGTCATCCCTTGGAACTCTGCTACCCTCTGCTCACTATGAACTGCTCACTCTAGAAAAGCACCCTTGAGACTTGGAGTCAGATGACAATGGATTGAAAAGTTTGCAAACCGTGAGCCAGATAAAACTCCCCCCATTTAATTTTAAATGTTGGGTATTTTGTCTCAGCAATGAGAAAAGGAACTAAGACAATGTCTTTATCTCTTTCAAGAAGATACCTAGCAGGGGAAACATTAAATCACATAGTTCACATATTTTAAGTAAGCAGTACTTATTTCCAAAGTGGTTGTACTTTCCAGTAGTGAGGAAGGGTTCCTTTTCCATTCGCAGTCTCTCCAGCATTTGTTATTATTTGATTTCTTAACCATCACCATTCTTTCAGGGAAATAATGGAAATTTAATGTTTTAATTTCCATTTCTCTAATGGAAAATGATGCTTGCACTTATGTATTTACTGGCCATTTGTGATTCTTGTGAACAATATCCATAACAGCTGCCCACCTTTTGACTGGGTCTTCTATTTGGGTGAGCTAGTTTTGTTTTCTTTTTGTATTCTAGATGTTAGTCCTCTGTTGGATGTGTAGCTTGTAAACTTATTCCTATTTTGTAAGTCATCTTTCCACTTTGTTGGATGTTTATTTTGCTGTTCAGAAATTTTAAAATTTTCTATTATCTCATTTGTTGATTCTCAGTGTTATTTTCTGTGCAACCAGAATTCTGTTCAGAAAGTCACTGCTAGCAGCAGCTGGGGATATAGCTCAGCAGTGTAAGCACAAGCATGACAAACACAAGGTCCTGAGTTCAAATTCCCGGTACTGAAAAAGATAAAGTCATAGCTTGTGCTCCTTTTTTTTCCATAATTTTATTGAGAAATAAATAGCAATGAGACAGTTTCAAATCAAATTGCTTGGACAGTTCCAATAATTAACATATTACATACTGCCTTCCTAGTGGTTGTTTGTTGTACAAGATGCAGAAATGATATCCTTTTTACAAACACTATTAGAAAAAATCCCTCTATTCCTTGAATTAAGAGAATGTAGCTATATATCTATCGTAAACATTTTGAATACACAGTTACAAAATGGACATTCATCTGTATCCCTTTTTTTTGTTTAGTTCCATCATTTAAATATTATAGGTGTGTGAACTCAGCAAAATATTCCAAAAGAGTCTAGGAGTCCATAATAGCACTGGGTCTTCCACTTGACTGGAAATGTCAGAAATTGTTGACCTGTGTCCCCTACAGCTCAACATAACGATATGGCTTTATTTCTTGTACTTCGTTTTTATACTTTTCTGCTGGATGGTTAAGACCAAGATAAAGCAAGACCTATGTAACAAGAATTGAAGCTTTTGGATCTGATAAGGTCAGTCAAATCCCCTCAGGTTTTATCCTGAGACCCTGTACCTCAGATTGTAGATCCTTTGTCAGTGTCAGCTATGTGGATGAGTCATTGCCATTGCTTGGCCAATTTGCTCTCTGTGAAGGCCTGAGAGAATGTTTTCTATCCATGTGACTCTCCTTAGGCACTCTCTACATCATCGATCACTTTCCTCTTTGGTCTCATAATCTCCTTGATCAGAAAATTTGGGACACAACTGAGTTACATGATATTACAGTACAAGTTTTCATTATATCTAGAGTCTTAATTGACCTTGGAATGCTAGTGCCAAAATGTTGGCTTTTGTCTAATTTCTTGCGGCCCCCATTTTTATCTAATTTTTGGTCTGCAAAATTAGGTTGTTAACCCTCCAGAAGAGAAGCTTATTGTTATTGCCATATAACCTAGACTGTCGAGCCTAACCTCACTATCTGTCTGAATATCAAACACCTTGGGCATAACATGGGACAGGTATTTTTAATAAATTATTGATATGTTAAACTTTAAGTCCCTACAGAATATGACAAAAAATTAAAATATATTTTAAAAATAGGTATAAAGGATTATATATGTTTACACATAAGTCCAGAAATCAAACTATATACAACATTATTGCAGGACAATCCCACAACACTCCTTTTCCTGTCTCCTGCCTTCATTCACCACCCCCTACCTTTTTAAACAATCATCTACCTGAGAGACAGCATGGCAGAAACTGGTGTGTCATAGCAAACAGCATGTGTTCAGAAGACCAGAATGACAGGCATTCCAAACATGAGCCTACTAATACAAATTGCCATCTTCAAGGCAATTGCTCAGTTCAGAGGTGTCAGTATATATAGTTAGTCAGGGTGAGAATCCTTCCAATTAACTGCTAGATTCAAAAATCTTCTGAAGATTCTCAGGATCATTGCCTTATCCATCTTGTACATATAACTGTATGGCTTGACTCTGTCATGTTTCCTAGTTCTTCTCCTTGCTCTCTCTTCATTGTCTAGTCCTCAAGTTCTTGCTTTCCTTTTAATTGTATTATACCTTTCTATTTGTATTTCTTCTTTTGAGTTCTCGTACTCAGGAAACTATATGATATTTGTACATGTGTGTCTGGTTTATTTCACTTATGAGTATATCTTCAAGTGGCATCCACTTAAATATAAAGGTGCTTTGCTTCTGACTTTAACATTTTAGCATATTTTGTCTTCCAACAGGATAAGTATTTTTGTTTTAAAAATTTATATTTTGTCTGTTTCAGTTTTATTTTAGTACATGGTGGAAAAATATGGATCTGAACTCAATATTCTACATATGGATAGCCAGTTTTCCCAACCCCTTATTAAAGAGGCTAGATTTCCTGCAATGTTTTTTTTTTCCCCCTGTGTCAAAAATAAGTTATTTGAATGTGTTTGGAGTGCTTCTACATTCTTTATTCCATTTCACTGATCCTCGTGTCTATTTGGGGCCAGTACTACGCAGTGCTTATCACTGTCGCTTTGTAATCTATTTTCAAGCCCAGGATCATAATGCCTCCAACTTTGCTCTTCTCACCTATGATTGCTTTTGCTATTCTGGATCTCTTTCTGTTCCATAGGAATTTTAGAATATTTCCCAGTTCTGTAAAAAGGCTGATGGAACTCTGATCGTGATTGATTCATTCCACCTTGGAGCAGAGGATATCTTTTCATTTTTCTGATAGATGAGCTATTCCATTTTCTTTTGCAGAATGCTATATGTTTCATTGTAAAGTGCTTTTACTTCCTTATTTATATTAGTTCCTAAGTAATTTCTCTTTTATCTTATTGTGCATGATATTTTCCCCTAATTTCTTTTCCAGTGGGTCATTATTAGTGTAAAGGAACACTATTGATTTTGTGTGTTGAGCATGCATGCCATTACATTACTGTATTTAGTTATTAATTGGAGGAGTCTTCTGTAGAATTTTTGGTTTTTCTCTGAACAGAATCATGTCATCTGAAAATTATAAAATATTGACCTTTTTCCCCATATATTTTCCTTTTGTATCTTTCCTTTACCAGGTTGCGGTCAACAACAGTTTGAGTACTAGATTGGACAGAATCGGCTACACTGGCTATCCTTGTGTCATTTCTGATTTTAGAAGAAAACATTTCAGTTTTTCCACATTTACTGTGATTTTTGGCTGAAGGTGTGTCATAAATGGATTTTATCAGACAAAGACAAAGTCCCTCTATTCTTACTTTTTCCGAGTTGTTAGTGTGAGTGGTTGTTGATTTTTTTTTTTTTTACAAGGTCTCACTGATCAGCTCAGATTCATAGTGATCCTCTTGTTTTCAGCCTCCCCAGCACTGGGATTAGGGTCATGTGCCACCACACCCTGATTGGGTCTCAGGCTCAGTGTGCCCCAGGGGTGGGGCCATTAGGGCATGTGGGACCCGGTATCAATCTCTGGTCCCTGCACCTGCCAAAGCAGTCACTTAGTCTACTGAGCTATCTTGCTGGCCCTTGATTTTGTTAAAGAACTTTTCTGTAACCACTGAGATGGTTAGAAAATTGTGCCTGCTTGTTAATGTAATGTGCTACTTTTAGTAATTTGCATAAACAAACCAACTTTGCATCCCTTGCATGAATTTTACTTGGTGATGTGTTTCATTCTTTCCTATTGTGGAGAATTTTCATACCTATAATCTATAAAGATATTAGTATATAGTTCTCTCTCTCTCTCTCTCTCTCTCTCAGTCTTTCTTACTCAGTATTTTTCTCTGTCTTTTGAGACAGGGCCTCATGCTGTAGTCCAGGCTGAACTTGAACTTACTAAGTATCCTAGGCTGGCCCTGAATTCATGGAAATCCCCCTGCAACAGCCTTCCAAATGCTAGGGTTATAGGCTTGTGCCACCACATCCAGGATATAGTTCTCTTTTGTTGTTGGATCCTTTTCTTATTTTAGAATCAGCTAGCACTAGTTAGCTTCCAGAAATGACTTGCATTTTGATTTCTTTAAAAACTTGAAGATTATTGATCTTCCCTGATTTTTTTTTTCTAGAACCCATCAGTAAACATTCAGAATTGGGCTTTTTTTAGTTGATACTTTTTTGCTTTTTTAATTATTGTTTCAATTTCATTGTCTGTTATTGGGTTATCCATGTTCTTTAAATCTTCTAGGTTCACTTCTGAGAATTCACAAATATCTAAGAATTTATCTATTTCTTATGAAATTCTCATTTCACTGGTACACGGTTTGCAAGTTCATTGATAATTATCTTTTTAGTTTAGTGTTTTATGATTTCGCCTTTTTAATTCATAAATTCATTGAGGAAGGTCTTTTCTCTCTTGTTTACTCTATAATTGGATTATGATTTGACTATTTTGTGTATTCTTTTGAAAAATCAAATCTTTGGATCTTTTCATTAGCTTCAGTTTATTGATATTTGGTTTGATGTTTATAATTTCCTCTCTTGTACTAGCTGTGGATTTGGATAGTACTAGTTTTTCTAGGACCTTGAGACATATTCTTTTTTTTTGTTTGTTTTTGTTTTTGTTTTTGGCTGAACCAGGGATTGAACTCAGGCCCTTGCACTTGCCAGGCAAGCACTTATTCTACTGAGCCATCTCCCTGGCCCCATTGAGGTGTATTCTTTTGTTATTTATCTAAGCTGTTTTTTGGGGTTGCTGGACATTCAAGGTATAAACTTCCTGCTTAGGAGGGCTTTCATTGTGTCTCATAAAGTCTATTATATTGTAGTTGCATTCTTTGTTGATTTTTTCTATGTGTCATTATTTTAATACTGTATTGGTTGATGTCCATGCATTTGCATAGTTTCTGTGCTTTTTGTCAGTGATTTATAAATTTTCACACTATGATTTGATAATACTTATGGTAAATTTTCTCTCACATTGAGTTAAGCTTGCTTTGTTTGCTAGTATGTGGTCTATTTTATAGTAAATCCATGTTTAGGTAAAAACTATATATATTTTTCTGTTGAGTAAAATTCTCTGTAGATATGTATTAAGTCCATTTGTTTGAAGGTTTTGTTTAAATCTGATAATTCTTTTTTGATAATTTGTCTAGTTGATCTAATTGTGTTAGTGATGTACTGAGATCTCCACTATCATTGTGTTTATAATTTTCTGGTATTTTACATCCAGTATTACTTGTTTTGTAAAGTTGCATGTCATGTTGTTGCTTGTACACATATCATAAAAATTGTTATTGTTCTTCATTCTATTGAATCTTTATCCATTGTGTAGTGACTGACTCTTTTGATCACTTTTGGCTTAATATCCACTTTGCTTGAACATAAGACAGTTATACCTGTGTTTTAGGGGTTTCCATTGCATGGAATACATTTTCCATACTTTTATTTATAGTTTGTGAGTTTCTAAAGTCAGAGGTTATCATAGTGTCTAAGCACATAGATTAACTTGTAGATCAATACATTAAATGTGTAGAATCCAAAAAAAATGCAGCACACCATTGTATTTTGTTTATTGATCCACTCTCCTAGTCATTATCCTTTGATTGGGGAATTGAGTCTGCTTATACTGCGACGCTACTGATAGATACCATCTCATTCCTGTCATTGCCTTGTTTTTTCTGCTGCCAGCTTCCTGTTTTTTCCTTATACTGTCCTGAACTTCTAGGCTTATCTGGAGTATTCATTCTATTAGACCTTTTCTCATTGGTGTTACTCTCTAGAGTACAATTCAAAGTATGAGCTAGTGCTCATGGATTTCTTCAGATGTCCTTTGTAATGAATGCAAATCATTTCTCCATCATTGGTGAAAGACAGTTTTATGGGATATGTCAGCCTAGATTGAAAGCTGCTTTCTTTTAGAGAATTGCTTGAAACAATTCACTCCAAGCTTTTCTTTCGGTTAAGGATTGTGCTGAGAATTTTGCTGTAATTCTTTCATAAATGATCCTTGTTTTTCTCTAATGGCATTTGACATTGTGTTCTTGTGTTAGACTTCTAAGATTTTGAGTATGACATGCTATGGGGGGGATCATTTTCTCACTGTGTCTATTTTATCTTATACCTGCTTCACTTATCTCGTGTTAAATTCTTCCTTATTTGGAAAGTTTATTTAAATGAGCAGGTATATGTGCCACTTGTGCTCTTTTCTTCTCAAAAATTCCAGTTAATAGGAGATAAGTCTTCTTTGTGTTTTCTATGAGCTATGAATCCATGTTTTATTTTCTCTTATCATTTTCCAGGTATCTCTCATTGATCAGTCACCTACAACATCCTTGTATTACTGTTCTGACACTTTGTAGTCACATTGGTCACTTCCACTTCCCATACTTTCAGGATAATTTATAATCTAGATTTCTCTTCAGAGCCTTTGTATCAGAAATGATTCTTTTCTCTGTTTATTATGCATACTTTTCACTTTTTTTAACCTCTTCTAGTTTTTATTATTGTCTTCTATAGACCTGCTCATCATTTTAATTATCAAGTCCAATATCTTATTACTTACATCTTCTGTGAGCATCCGAAACTCTATGCATCTGTTTTGTTATCTCCTCTGATACAATTTCTAATCATTTGTATATGGTTGGGTTTCAGTGTCCTCCCAGGGCCACATGGATCACCTCTGGGAAGGTTGGACTTTTGAGAGGCTTTTCATTACCATGATTTCTCATATTTTGGTTGTCTGTTTACTGTATTATGTTGAGAACTATGGTATGATTTTAGTGAGATGGGTTGTTTCTAGTATGAAAATGTGCTTTATTGTATGCTTACTTTTCAGTTGTGTCATCTGTATGTGACTATTTGCATTTGCTTCTGTCCCAGGATCCCAGCAACTTCTTTACTTGAGATTGGAAGTTACATGATATTTGACCCAGTACCAAGGCTTTTTAGAATGGGTCACATTATTAATTGCCCCAAAGTGTTCCAAATGTTTGCATCCCTAGAAAAATCAATGAACAGCAATAGTTTTTTTCACTTTATATAGTTACAAATTCAGTTTAAATTATAAGGTAAATACAAATTGAAGATTGATAAACCCTACAGATTAATAAAGTACCACTTTTGTATATAAAAGAGATCTATGGTTATAGCATGAATACTAAGACAAACAAAATATTGACCTACTACTGACCTATAGTGTAGCATATCTTCTAAATGAACAACTTCACCTTTACTAACAATAGAGCCATATTTAATAGCAATAGCATAAAGCTAGATAGCTATCTAGAAATTATTAAAGCATATTACTTACACCCTAAATGTTCAGGGAGTGAGTAGGCAGCAATACAAAGATGTAGAATTTAAAAAAAATCATCAGTGAGATATGATAAAAAAAGAGAAAAGTGAGACAGCAGCTCCCAATGAGGAATCAAAAAATTAACAGTGATAGAGAACAGTTCCAAGAAAAAATTATGCAACAAAAAGAAGGGAAACAAAGATAAACTAAGATGAAAAGTGGAAAATAAATGACACATAGCAAAGAAAAGAAAAACTTTGAAAGGGAAGTAGAGAAAAGGATATAAGAGTAATGAAAAGAAGAGGGGAAAAAATCCCTCTGATACTCAATGAAAAAAGAGATAGTGGTCAGGGAGGTGGCTTAGTAGAGTAAACGCTTCCCTGGCAAGCTCATGGGCCTGAGTTCAATCCCCAGTTCTGAGGAGAGAGAGAGAGAGAGAGAGAGAGAGAGAGAGAG
>NW_004524585.1:3761073-3766798 GCF_000260255.1 Octodon degus | reverse complement strand
AGAGAGAGAGAGAGAGAGAGAGAGAGAGAGAGAGAGAGAGAAAGAGAGATCAATTAAGAAAAATGATTTTGATTCAAGGAAAACATTCCTGTGTTATTGAATAAGTAGTTTCTCTACAAGATCTGCAGCCATGAGATACAGCCAGCTATGATTTTGTATGACTACTATTAGGCCTAAGAGTTTTTCTGGATGCCCTCTGTGGACGGGAGTTCTCTCGGTCCATTTCCCTTCAGATTGTAGTAACTGTCCCAGCCATGGCATAGCTTTCTCCCATTGGTACACAGGGAACAAGATCAGTCCTTGGTCTCCTCCAGATGAAGGCTGTAGGGAGGGTTCACTGGGCTGTCGAGCCTGATGTCCTAGGCACACAGGGTCTGGTTGCACTCTTCCCTCCCAGAGCATTGTCCTCACCTAGGGTCAGGTTGCTTGGTTAGCTCTCCCCTCTGCTCACCTGTGCTATGAAAAAGCAGAATGTAGAACCAGCTTGATTTTTGTGGGTGATCTCACTTTGAGTCAGAGGCCTTGCTGTGTGTCCCACAAGGGCCTGTATATCTGTGGGGAGGGTCTACAACAAATTTACCTTGGACTTGTTACACTATGTATGAATAAATTTGGGGAAATGTATGAAAGGGCTTAGTGTTTTCTACACCTTGCCAGATGCTAAGAGTACAAAGATAAATGGTACATAGTCCTTATCTTTACGAATCCTAATAATCCAGAGGAGAAATTCAATTACAAACATACTGGAACTGAGCAAGAACTTTCTCCTCATTCAGGATCAAACATTATACTCATTAAAATGCAGTTGTGTTTAGGCAATATAGCATAGAAAGCTTCCCAGAAGAATGGTAAGGAGAGTAATCTAAAAATCTAATGAAACTAAAGAAGTATAACCTGAATAAATATGTAAAGATCTATTTTTCTCATCTCCCATCTTTCTTCCAAAAGATTAGAAGAAATCCAACTACAAAATCTCAGAAGTATGGCCTGGCTCAGGGGACTAAGGTGTCTACTTAGGCAGAGTGCAGGGGCTGGGGCTGGATGCCCAAGGTGCCATTCCAACCCTGCCCCTTGGGCACACTGAGATGGTGATTGAGACTGGGAATGGTGCACACTTGTAATCCTAGCGCTTGGGAAGCTGAAAACAGAAGGATCACTAGGAGTCTGATCTATGTAGTGAGACTCTGTAGACCCTGTACTAAATACATTTTAAAAATCTCAGAAGTAAAATAAAGAGAAAAATAAACATTAGTTTATTGATTTATTTAATGTAAAGTAACAGAGGAGCATTTAGGAAATTCACTTAAATTGAAACTTTTAAACTGGACATTGGGAAAATTAAAGGTAGGTCTAAAAGCAAAATTTTAATTTTTTCTAATTACTCAGGATGGCACTTTTTTTAAAATTGAGGTATCCGGAAATGGAACTGAAATGATAAGTGAAAGGGTAAATATCCCCAGTAATTTAACCCTGGAGAGTGACTAGAGTCCTAGATCTCACATTCTCCTATAAGTAACCCTTCAGGTAGGCTGCATTACAATTGGAAGAAAAATTCAGCTTAGCTCAAGAAAGCAAATCTTTTTATGGAGCAGCAACTCTAGAGACAAAGATTAAGAAGCAGGTGAAAACTGCAGCGTGAGCCTTTCCTCCTCATGCTTGGGTAGTTGCGAGGTGAAATTTTGTCCCTAGTGAGTAGGGGCCTGCATCCTTCCACATGACAGTCACTGAGAGATTGGGAAGAAAGGGACAGTCTTTTTGGCAAGTGCACTTTAAGCACGGCTCCGGGGCTCCTGCTGACATCTCCATTTGCCCCTTTGCTGTTAATTATGCTCATCATATTGTCTATTCTTATGATTCTCCTAATTTTACTGTGGCTCCTTATATATATATTCAGATTTACAAATATCAATTACCTATGAATGATTTGGGGTGTTTTCTTGTGTTACCTATATTATTGCATATAGTTTATTTTGTAGCTTCATGAATTAGACATTTAAAGAATGTTTCACATACAATTTTAGATAAAGAGTACATTTTGTACCCCTAATAACCATGGTTAATGTTTTCAACTCTTATTTATAATCTTTTATTATCTTTCTTCCTTCAGTTGAATATAAAAACAAGTCTATTTAATTTTTTCTTTTTACTTAAACTGATCATTTAGTTGCTTAAAAGTTACAGTGTGTATTGGTTTTCTATGACTAGCTGATACAAATTTGGAGCATAACAAAGAAACTAACATAATTTGTGAAAATATATTTTCTGATGCATACAGAATGTAGTTCATTTCAGAAACAATTTTGTTTTAGCTCATTTTATGTAAACAGAGAGGAAGATTTTTTTCTTTTACAAACTTATCTGCATGTTTTTAAAAGACTTTTGGTAATACACCTTGCATAAGAAGACCCAGAAATAACGAACTTAGCATGAGGCCATAGAGTGAGATGTGCACCAGGAAATTAAAGTTAACAACAGAACGTGTCCTTCTGTTCTGTAGGCACACCACCTGGAGTTAGGCCAGAGTCAGAACTAATTTCTTTCTAATTACCCACCCATAATAGATGAACACACCTATCAATGTATTAAGCAGCATAATTACATATGAATAATCCACTCTTTTGTCTTCATAGAGGACTGGAGTGGAGTAATTAAAAAGAAGTGATTATGACTACAGTGTAAGAAATTGAAAGGAGAGAGGTGTTCAAAAGAGCAGATACTGTTCAACAGTCCAGAAATAAAATTTCTTGAGGGTGTGAAGTGTGAGCCAATGCTCTAGAGTTCATTTTACCACTGACTTTGTAAACACAAGTTGAAGAAAAGAAAGGACACAATTTCAAATTTTCACCCATCCCTTAAGTAAGCTGAGCAACAAGCCATAAACCGGAAACAAGTATTTCTATACTCTAATCAGAAGTGACCTGATGACAGCGCTCACTTTGTAAATTTTTGCAGTAGACTGATATGCACACCCTCCGTAATTAACATTGGATGTGTATGTACAAACCAGCCCCTACACTCTCCCCACAGCACGATCATTGTTAACTCAGGTAGAATTTTACTTAGACTGTCCTAATAATAGGACAGCTCTCTGTATAAGAAGATTGACTGCTGCAGTGGATTAAAAGCTTTCAGAGAAATCCTCTTCTCATTTATATTAGAGTGAGAGAATTGGATTTTCCTTCCAACAGAAATTGCTGTTTTATCCCCTTTTTGTTTCTAAAGGGCATCCTAAAAATATCATTGACTTTGTGATATTCAAAATGTTATGAAACATTTATCCAACTTAATTTCATAGCTTACTTCCTGATGTTCTAGAATATTTTCAATTTCAAATTATCCTGAGTTGTTTTAGTAGAATTTTGTTAGCAGATAATAATCTATAAACAGTGATGTTTTTGTAACCGTGAATCAATTTACTTTCTTTTCCCTTGAAAAGTCTTCCTATTCAGAGATTGATTTCATAAAACTGCAGCCACTTCAGGTTTCTACAAAATTCATACCATGTCATCATTCAAAAAACTTACCTAGGTTTGAGTCGAGTAATTTTAATATTTCTATCACTATCATGATCAGGTTTTCATCTCCAGTCTTTCAAACTTTAGAGGAAAAATATCGGCAAGTAAGCTGGAATACAGGCTTCAATCATAGCTTAACATGAAAACATTTCTGAAGTAATCAGATCCCAGATAATTCTAAAGTGGACAGGAAGATAAAAAGTTATTCTCTTAGTGTCCTTCCTAGTTTTCATAAAGTGGGATGAGGTTGGTAATAATAACTCTTTCTGTCTTTGTTTTTTTAGTTGCAATGAGTACCAGCGTGTTAGCAAAGAAGGAACACACCAGCGTAGTGGACATGTTGAAGGACCAACAGGCATCAGGCTTGCACTTCACAAAGATGAGTTTCAGTCAGAAGAACCAGTGTATCGTTAACAATGACAGAAAAGTTTGATGTCCTTGGAAAGATTCCCAGAGAAAGTTGCAACCTGAGAAAGTTAAAGCTTGAAAATATAATTTTATTATAACTTTTGTTTCTTCTTGTCAACTGTGTGGGATTGTACTTGTATTCTTAGTGTCTAGCACCCACCAGAACCTGTGAAACTATATTTTAACTGAATGGATGACATTTTCATCGTAGGGTACTTAGGAAGAGATAGGGTCTTGCTTGCACGTACCATAAGCGATGTTAACTTTTGTAAGAGCAATTTTTTCAGGTGAGGTGATCTGACTTGAAGACATTATAGGACCTCTCAGAGGGGCCGGGAAGATGGCTCAGTGGAATATGCGCTTCCCTGGCAAGTGCAAGGGCCAGAGTTCAATTCCCAGTTCCACCAAAAAAAAAAAAAAAAAAAAAAAGATCCCTCAGAATCGCTGCACACCAAATGCATACATTAAATTAGAACTTTGTTGGAATGAGCAGAGAAGACAGCAAGCACAGGGGTAGAGTGTAAATGCTATATTAGTTAATGCACAGGGCAATTTAGTCTACAGGCTCTATGACTATCTCATGATCCAACAGGATACCATGTTGGTGCATTACCTTAATGGAATCATCCTTAAAGGATTCTTAGGGAAGGAATGATTGAGACTTGATGCATATCATAGGATCTATTTTCTGCATGTGGAAAAATAACTTTTGGTTTGCTGATAGTGGAGACTCTCTGATGTGGAGATGATGCATAACCATCTGATCAAAAAGACATAAGCCATTTCTGGCATTATTTCCTCATTACGTACATTTGGTCTGTTGCACTTCAATGTGATAATGCACCCAATCCAACAAGAACACGGGCAGTTTGTTCATATTTCCAAATATATGCCTATATGCAACCTACTGCCATCTTTTCTACAAACCACAGCTACGGTCTCGTACAAGGATCCATATACATGATGGCTTAATACACAGTGTGGGCATTTTTTTTCTGTTTATGACCCTATATGTCCAATGGATTTCAAAGTCTCTGTGGAAGATGATGGTTTATATTTGGGGTTATGATATGCCTGGAAGGACAAAAAATTGTTAAAAACAAAACACTAGATATTTGAAGAAAAATAGAATCTTTAAAACAAGTAACATATAGCAAGTAGCCTTGCTTAACCTGAATTTCCCCACTTACACAGATCTGCCTGTTACTAATATTACACTTTATAAAGCAGCAACTAAAGATGGTATCTATCCTAATTAAAGAAAGAAAAATGTCTGTTGTCTTGAAGCAATAGATTAGAAACACAATTAGCAATATGAATGGATTTTATAAACAACTTACTTCAAGAAACATAAGATGTATAACAAAATTTATAGAAGCAGGAAAAAACAGTATGTGTCCAAGATAACTTCCTGCTTGAAAGAATGTAGTCTAATATAAAGTCAATTAAATGCATGAGTGGTTGCTTTTACTTAAGTGTAGCATAATGGGCGATTGATACAAAATTAAATTACTGAACACAAAGGGAGAAAGAGAGAGAGAGAGAGACAGATAGATAGAGTTAGAGAATAAGACCTGGCATTATTCCTTGGGGATTAAAAGATTTTATGAACATATCAAGTTGTTTGTCTCAGTCTATACATTTAATACCTAAAGGGAATAAAATGATATAACAGCTGTTATAATGAAGAAAATGGTCTGTATATCAATGAAATAAGAGAGTACAAGTAGTGTATGGCATCAAGGAAGTAGTAATAGTAGGTAATATTCTTGGTCACATATATATTTTTAATTATATTGGAT
>NW_004524585.1:3739153-3760973 GCF_000260255.1 Octodon degus | reverse complement strand
TCATTGTAATCTATTAGAACTTTTTACCAAGAGAAAAAATATTATCTAGCTTATACAACTACAAACACTGTAGCTACTATATAAAAGCTATTCTATAGGAAAACCCAAATTTTAAAGAATAACACCCAGGAGCTTTTGATTTCCCTGATGAAGTTGTCATGCTTGGCACCAGGATTCTAGAGCACAGGGAGAAGTGGGTAAAAGTGATCGTGTTATATGCCACACTAACATATGTCAGTTGCAGCCAGTAGTTTTCTCATTAAAGTACTTCAGAGATTTGAATATGCCTATGACAATTCTTCAGTAAATCTGAAATATCATTTCTGAAAGGGGTGTTGCGTTCTTTCGCTTTGTGGCATCTTTTCCCACATTGCTTCCTGAGTTTGAGAAAAATCCTCCCCTCTTTCTTCAGCACGAATCCTCAGATACAGCAGACATTGGCTTCCTCTAAAAACTTTCTTACATCTGCTCACTAAATGTGAGGACTAAAAATAAAATAATAAAATAAAAATAAAATGTAAGGACTTCAGTTTCTTTTTCTTTCTTTTTTTTTTATGTATTTAGGACAGAGTCTCACTACATAGATCGGATTAGTAGTGATCCTCCTGTTTTCAGCCTCCCAAGCACAAGGATTACAGGCGCGTGCCACCATGCCCAGTCTCAATCGCCGTCTCAGCGTGCCCTCGGGGTGGGTCCGGCCCAGCACGCCAGTGATCAAACCCTGGCTGCTACTATCTGCCTAAGGAGGCTCTTTAGTCCGCTGAGCTATCTGGCTGGCCCTACATTTACATGTTAACTACACAATATTCACTAAGAATACTATTCATGTCACTCATTCAGCAAGAATACCTATGGATCAGCAGTTGTGTACACGATACTGCTCACCATCCAAAACAGACAACATGTAGAATATTTCTTTTTAAAGAAGATGCCACTTTTGTAGGTTGAGTAATCGTACCACTTCAAACAAAAGGGACTGTTGCCTTAGGACAAGACCAAATATGACAAGATTTCTTCAAAAGACTGGAAATAAAAAAAAAAAAATTACTCTCCTTTTTTTCTCCGCCTTATCCATTACCATTAAGTCAACAAATGTGTGAAATGCTCATAAGCTGAGCTTAAGCTATTGAATAGATGTGAATGGGGGTGAGTGATTTAACTCAGAAGACTGTCCTTCCTCCCTTGCATGTACCCTCGTGAATGTGGGTGCTGCAATATGAATGGAGGCAGGCAACTCTGAAATATGCTGGATGACAGGAGAGGCATCCTGGTACTGTACAGTCACTGTATGAGGACAGGGCGAGTGGAGGGTATCAAGTCTTGAAACTACACATGTTAGCCTGAGTAATGCAGGGTCTTAAATTACCCAGTTTCCCCACAGAGGACTCTTTAAGAAGCATTGAAATAGAAGTAACACTAATAAGATGTTTTGTTTTGAGGTTTGTTTTTTTTTTTTTTTTTTTTTTTTGTAGTACTTGGGTTTGAACTTCAGACCTTGCACTTGCCAGGCAAGTGTTTATTGTACTGAACTATCTCCCTGGCCAAATAATTTCAAGGTCGTTTTTCTATAAGAATAGGAATAAAACAATTCTACTTATTTATGTCAATAATGATCATCTGCTGGGTATGGTGGCTCAAACCGGTAATCCCAGCAGTCAGGAAGCTGAGCAAGTGAACTGTCATGAGGTTGAGGCCAGATTAAACTACATAGCAAGACACTGTCTCAAAAACCAAAATAAGGATCATCTACAAAAAAAGATAATTCATATGTGTTATCTTTGTACCAACTCTCCTTGTGAAATATGATCATTACACACTGTGAATATGAACTGTATAAAAGTCACTTAAAATGTAAATAAACATAATGGAAAATACACAGTATGTCTTCATTAAAGGAATTAAGTGTGACATGTGTTTTATTTCCATGTTGAAGGTATTTACAATATTGTTTGATATGTTTCTGGTTTTACTATTTTGCTGTAGTTTTAAAATTTACTAGCACTGCAAGTTGTAAAGATAATTTTGTCAGAACATTTCAAAGACCAGTGCCATGTATCTACAGCTCCACTTCACTGATATAACTGGGCAGTATGTGAGAACATCACAAAAAGGAGGAAGTGATAAATTTTTGTTGCAATAATTTATGAAACATAATTTCATCAAAGACTTCTTAGGTTAATTATCTTGTGTGTAAATCTCAGCCAGCCTATTTTATACTTTGCCATCATTTCTTTATTTGCTATATTTTGACAATGTTCATTAACTTGATTCTATTTTACTGATTCTTTTTGTACCATCTGCTACATGTGCATGGAATATTTCTTTGTTAGCATATATTGTTCAGCATTTCTATTTCATTTAAAAGTAATTTTAAGCTCTTTTAAGATGACCTATTGACACTGCCTACATCTGCTATTACACGCCTCACTATTCTGGTAACTATATTAAAGACTTCACCCGAAATCTTAGTTGTCTCTGTGTATTTTCTATGGGCTATTTCCTCTCTAAGCCGTACGCATACAGTGTTCTCTGCATTTCACGTGCACTGTTCTCATTGCATAGCACAAGTGATGCATGAAAAATCACAGAGACATAAGTCATCTGTGCTCAAAATGTTGTTCAATGAGTAGTCATAGTTGGGTGAATGCAGTCTGTAGTTTCTCAGTGTGCAAGATCTGATGCAATTCAGATACATTCAATTTATCACCTGCTGACAGGGAGACCGCTTGTTTTCCATCAGGACTTGAGAATCCACCTCACATGAGGTTCTAGAGTTCATTTTATGTTTAAAACCCACATTACTAGCTTTTTGAACTATGAGATTTATTTCATTTTCCAGTTCAGTTTTCACAGTTTAGCATTCCAGGATGTTCTCTAGTTCCAGCTTTGGAGTCCTCCTCTAGCACTCACTCCTCACCTGATTGTCCTGATTACTGCCTTTGAGGAACTTCAAGTGAAGTTAGTGAAGATCCAAAGTTTTCTTTTGGTGGTTGTGCTTTCTGTTTTTTTTGTTTTTAATATTGGGTATTGAATCCAGAGCCTTTGCACTGAGCTGTATCCTCAGTCCCTTTTTATTTTTATTTTGAGATGTAGCCTAAATAAATTGCTACATTGCCAGTCTTGGCCTCAAGCCTGTGTTCTTATTATCTTACTGGAATTTATTTATCTAAAACTTCCTATGACTGCTCCAGTCATACAGTGGCCACTGCAGTGCAGATGTATCTGGCTCAAGGAATTTTTGAGGTTTATTTAGCATTCAGCAGGCTGGCGATATTCACATGGGAAGACTATATGCAAACCAGGAGAAACTAACTCAGCTTTATTGCCATACTCCTAGTCTGATTCGCTTCCCTTTGCAGTTGGCTTAACCCATGGAAAACTATTATTGGTTGAAGGTAGACCCATTCTGGGGCTAATAATATTCCAGATATTTGTCATGTCAGCATGCACACTACTGATATGGGAAAAATATTATTTTCAAGTTGTTCCCTCAGATACACCCAGTTGTGTTCCCCTAAAGAGTCCCTATGAACAATAGAGATTAAGAGAAGGAAAGATTTATATACTCCTGAGACATAGGAAGGGTCCTGAAAGTGAGTTGCCATAGAGAACACTTTCAAAGAATGTTTTATAGAGCAAAATCATGAGGGGATACAACATAGGTTAAGCTATAATTAACTAATAAGATTACAAGTATAGCTTCTTAGCTGACATTGATCCAGTAGGGTAGTAAGGCACCTAGCAAGAGCATATGGCTAGCATCATTAACTTTGGTTTATCTATAGCTTCTAAAACAGAATTAGTTTTGGAAAGGGATGGGTCCAGATGTTCTGCTCATCCAACCAGACATCTCTGCTGCCTATCTGAACTTAATGGACTAGGTAGCACTAATTACAGTATACTAATACATGCCTCCATAGGTAATAAACAAAAACTTGAGATTATACTATGGGGCTTCATCTTGAGCTCTTGTCTTCTGAGGTGCCTCAAGCCAGAGTTTTGATGTGTTCTCATCTTCTACACTGATTCCCTCCAGGGCCTTGCCCTGTCTGAAGTTCCATTAATTTTTTTTTCTACCTTAGCTATCTGTAAAACCTTTAAAATTCAATCAAAGGGGCCAGGGAGATGGCTCAGTAGAATAAGCGATTCCCTTGCAAGCGCAAGGGCCTGAGGTCAATCCCCAGTTCTGCCAAAATAAAATAAAAATAAAAATAAATAAAATTTAATTAAAGTACACTTTTTTTCTCCTTATTTATCCTGTGATTTTTTTTTCCTGCAGCCACTTTTACCAGGGATTACAGCAGCGATAATCTCTATTTAAAAAAAAAAAAAAAGAGTAACTGTCTTGATTACATATGAACTCTTTGGATCATGAGTAGTAGTTTTTAAATACTATTATTTTTGTGTCTTACATTGATGGTTTCATATCCTAAATCAAAACAGTATTCCATATCACATTTTACATTTAATTTGTATTTATTTTTAGTTTAAAGAAGTGAAGACTATTTATAGTCATATCAAAAACAAACCCCAACAGGAATTTTGCACAATTAAATGAAGTAAGGTATGAAATTAGTGAACTGGGTCATAAGAAAAAAAATCACCAATTCTGTAAGCATTGATAAAACTACAAACATTTGTAGATGTTCACAATGTACTCACGTCAATAAGCTACAAAACTAAACTTTCATCTATGCTTACATGGTCTTTCTAAAATGGATGACATATTATCTTAATTTTAGAATATCATCGCTGAATGGGCAATTAGGGGATGGGGCTAACCTGGAGAAAGGGAGTGAGTGGTGTGTGGCTGTGGGGAGGGATCTGCTCCCTGGCCGTTGCCACTTAGGCCCTGGCCCTGCTATTCTCTTTGCCAATGTCACAAATTAAGCAACTTTCCTGTTACACCTTTCTGTCATGGTAGTTTTTCCCTAGAATCAGCTAACCATGGAGAGAATCCTCTTATATTATGAATTAAAAAAAATTACCTCCCTTTTAATTTTTTTTAAACTTTTATGTATTGGTACAGGGTCTCATTACACAGTTTGGACTCATAGTGATCCTCATGTTTCAGTCTCCTCAGAGCTGGGATTACAGGTACACTGAGCCAGCTAGGAACATCCGTGGCCAGCTGGCATAGCATATGGTACCGGGGATTGAACCCAGGTCCTTGTGCTTGCCTAGGCAGGTGCTTAGATCACTGAGCTATCTTCATAGCCCATCACCTCCTTTACATTTCAGGTGTCAGGTATCAAAGAAAAGAGAAAGTTGATTGGTACAAATATAAAGATATAATTAACTTTTAGGAAACTTAAATTTTTTTTTTTAAATTTATTTTATTTATGTGTGTGTGTGTGTGTGTGTGTGTGTGTGTGTGTGTGGCCAGCTCAGCCTGGGGGCGGGGCTGGCTGGCATGTGGTGCTGGGGGATTGAATCGCGGTCCCTGTGCTTTGCTAAGCTTGTTCTAAGTAGGTGCTTTAGACCACTGAGCCATCTCACCAGCCGGAAACTTAAAATTTTGATGTGATTACAAATATGATAGAATTCAAATATTCATCTCTTAAAATATTAGAAGAAAACAAAGATAAAGAAAACATAATCAAGACCATCAGTATAGGAAAAGGAAAATAAAGATTAGAAATACTATAGGGTAAATAACAACATATTACACATATATCAAAATTACTAATAAATACAATAAATATGACTATCACAAATACTTAATAAAACTTAGAAATATTGAAATCAAATGGAAGTAATTTCAGTTTTATACCAAATTTAAGGATCTTAAACAACATCACAGGAAGTTTAAAAAGATAAAACACATTAGAAGAAGATAATATATATATATATATATATATATACAATGAAAGGCAGAAGAATAAGAAAGGAAAATGAATTATAGGATGAAAAATAGAGCAAAAGGGCTTGGGAGATAGCTCAGTAGAATAAGCACTTGCCCGACAAGTACAAGGGCCTGAGTTCAATACCCCATTCTACCAAAAAAAAAAAAAAAAAAAAAAAAAAAAAGAGCAAGAAAAAGCTAAGTGAAAGCAGTCCAAATAGACAGTTTTAATGGACATGTGTTTAAATCAACATTGGGAGATACAAGCATGTAGAAACACTATGGAATAGCTCCTTTTAAATTTTTAAAGTATGCTATATAATTTTCCACAAAAATGGTTGTTTCAATTTCCACTTCCACTAGCATTTAACAGAAATACTGGTTTTCTCACATTTTTGCCAAGATCAAAATATCAGACCCACATGTGCAAATGTCATATTATCTCCTTAGTGTGAGAACCTGAAAGAAAAAAATGGAATCTAAAATGTACAATAAAAACTGGGAAAAGGCAATGAACTTGTTCAAAAGGAAAGAGTTACTGAATTCAGAGGGAGTGGGGGAAAAAGATTTATCTATGTATATAAACAAGATGGTTTAGACCACTGCACAGTGCATTTCTGCTGGTCTATGGAAAGGAGCAGTTAATGATTTAATTTGTTTTGTCTCCTTTTTTCAATTGTTTGTACTTCTTCTCTTCTTAAATTTTTATACATTTCCTTCTTTTTTTCTTTCTTCTTCTAATTTTACATGCATATATTTGGTAATATGCATAACTGGTTGGAAGACAACACTATGTATTACAACAAATACTGTGAAATTCATATTACTTTGCAAGTGAAATTCTATGTCTGGTAGAGTTTGTGTCTAGTTGTCCCTCCCAAAGCCTGATACAGCCATGAGGCAGACTTCTACACTTTGTGATTAATTCATGATCCAGTGCTGAGACTATGGTTGTGAGTACTACACCCAGCCTGGGGCAGACAGCCTGAATGTAATGTAAGAGAGACGGGCTTCCTCTCTGCAGTCATGTTGCTGCTACTCCTCCCTTTTGCTCTTGCTCTTTCTGCCACCATGAAAGGTTGTCTCTTCCATGTGCTACTCTGCCTTGGAGCCAGTTGAGTATGGACTGAAACCTCCACTAACTGTGAGCTAAATAAACCTTTCCCCTTTCATTTTGGTTATTGGGTATTTTGTCCCAGCAAAGTGAAAAGAGTAACCAAAACAGTATTACTTGTAATTGTTCTCTGTTTTAATTCTAATTTGTAATCTCTTTAAAAAATAAAAATCTAAAAAACATATCTCTTTAAAGACACCTTCTAGTTTTACAGTTTAAAATGTTATATCATTGTCCAAGCTGCATAGTGAGACCTTGTACAAAATACATTTTTAAAAAAAGAATATGAGAATAGAGAATGACTTCACTGAGGTAGACAATACAATGTAAAAATAATGAATAAGAGAAAGAAATACTTGGGAAACACTGAAGCTTCTCTTCCATAGCCTTGCAGTCCAACCCAGAAAATAGATGATAATGTACTGATTGAGCTGCTTAAAAAAGAAAAATGAACAAACAACCCTATCTTTTATTTTCATATCCATGAGTTGGAGTCCCCTCTCAGTCTCTTCTATTTGAATCTGTGCATGACATGACCGCCTGCTCAGCCCAAATTCCTTTTGGTGGAAAATAGATTAAGTGTGGTTTTATTATTTCATACAACTATTAGTTTATGCCTTTTTTTTCGGGGGGGGGTGCGGCACTGGGGATTGAAGTCAGGACCTTGCACTTGCCAGGCAAGCGCTTATTCTACTGAGCTATTTTCCTGGACCATTTATACAACTATTGGTAAGGAAAAAAGATTATTCCCTGACATACACAAGGGCCTGAGTCCAATCCCTGGCTCCACAAAAAAAAAGAAAAAAGAAATAAAAAGAAAAAAAGATTAACTAGACTTCAAAGTACAGTTTGACAACATTGGCTATTTGTCCTTTTACAATACACAGATATTACTGTCATCATCTGAATTAATTCACCCAGGAATTTGATCACATTTGAAGCTGAGAAAACCTCATATGCGATTGAGCTTCCCTTCTTCAGTAAGTTCAGTTCTTAAAATTTAACCCATAAAGTAAATATGATATACTGGAATCTTAAACTTCTGCAAATATGTGCCCAAGTGGTACTTGTCACATTACTCAGTGAAAGCAGTAGAAATTTATTTGCCCTGATAGACAGAAGAGTCAGTGATAAACCTGCGGGTGAGTTTAGAAAATTTCACACATTATCAATGTTGTAGGGGGCTTATTAATGTTCCACTTATTGCTACAATTGAATGAATTATCTTGAAAATGTACATGTTGCTTGTGTGAAATACCAAGATGAAAACTTTTAAGAGATCATTAGGCCATGAAGCCTCTTCCTTTGTGAAGAAAATAGATGTCCTTACTGAAGGGCTGAAGAGGAAGTTCCCCCCATTATCTTCTGTCTTTTAACATAAAATAAACAGCTTTCTTTGCCTGTGAGGGATGGCATTTTAGAAGTCGATATTGAACCTTTGTCAACTGACAGAACTGGTAGTGCCCTGATCTCTGTTTTGCTAAACTAAACAAATGTGAGGAAATGAATTTCTATTCTTTAGTCCCCTAAGAAAATGCACAATATCCAGTGTGTAATGCTTGTTATAGTAACACAAATTCTCTAAGAAAATACTTATCAAGAAAAAACTTAGTGGGACCAGGAAGATAGCTCAGTGGAATAAGCACTTCTCTGGCAAGCCCAAGGGCCTGACTTCAATCCCCGGTTCCACAAAAGAAAGAAAAAAAAGAAAAGAAAAGAAAGAAAGAAAGAAAGAAAGAAGGAAGGAAGGAAGGAAGGAAGGAAGGAAGGAAGGAAGGAAGGAAGGAAGGAAAAGAAAAGACTTAGCAGGCTGGGAGTAAGAAAGCTTCCGTCCAAGAGAAGGACAGAAGGGGTCCTGAGTGGGTTGCCAAGGAACCTGCTTTTTGTGGGATTTTTATAGATCAAATCCGTAATGTATGCTGGATCCAAGGTGGGAAACTTCGGCAATCGCAAGACAGGAATGGGGTGGGACAGAACTATGTTCAACCAATACAATTGCGAACATAATTGTTCAAGTAAAATTGATTAATGTGAATCAGATGAGGAAGCAAGTCATTTAGCAAGTGAGTTTTAATACAGCGAAGGATCTTTTCCTATCAGGGATTGAACTGGTCACTCTCCTGACTTTTTCAAGGTGATTGATAGCCATTTAGAACAGCAATCCCTAATATCTATCCCTAGGGAGGTATATGGCTGCATCTACTTGTCTTTATTTTTTAAATAATTTTACTGAGAAACAAATACCAATGAGACAGTTTCAAAATCAATAGTAGGACAGTTTCAATAATTAATATATTGCATATTGTCTTGGTGGTTATTCATTGTACAAGATGGAGACATGATATCCTGCCCATAGATACAATTAGAACAACTCACTCTATTCATTAAATTAAGAGAATGCAGCTGTATATCTATCCTATTTTGAATATACAGATAAAAAATGGTCATTCTTTTTTTTTTTTTTCTTTTTGCAGAACTGGGGATTGAACTCAGGCCCTTGCACTTGCCAGGCAAGCACTTATTCCACTGAGCTATCTCCATGGCCCTAGTCATTATTTTGTATCCCCCATTTTTGTTTATTTTTGTCAGAGAAGGTTATTCTATTGTCATTGAAATATTGTAGGTGTGTGAATTCAGCAAAATATTCCAAAATAGTCCAGTAGTCCATAATAGTAGTGGGTTTTCCATAAGACTGGCAATGTCAGAAGTTGTTGACTTGAGCCTTTTATAGCTAAGCATATTAATATAGCTTTACTTTTTGTACCTTGTTTTTGTACTTTTCTGTTGGATGGTTAAGGTCAAGATAAAGTAAGACCTATATTAAAAAATGTAACTTTTGTATCTAACAAGGTCAGTCAAATACCCTCAGGATTTACCCTGAAACCTTGTACAACAGATTGCAGACCTTTTGTCAGTGTCAATCATGTGGCTTAGTCACAGCCATTGCTTGACCAATTTTCTCTCTGTGAAAGCCTGAGAAAATGTTTTCTCTCCATGTGACTCTCCTTAGGCACATTTTACATCAACAATCACTTTCCTCTGTGGCTCCGTAATCTCCTTGGTCAGAAAATTTGGGACACAACTGAGTTAGATGACATTACAGCAAAGGTTCTCCTATATCTTGATTCCTCACTGACCTTGAAAGACTAGGACAAAATGTTGGCTGTCCTTGCAATCCTTCTTTTTCTCTAACTTGTGGTTTGTAGACTTAGGTTGTTAACCCTCCGGAAGAGAAGCTTATTGTTATTACTCTACAACATAGGCAGTTGAGTTTCATCTCACCATCTGTCTGAATATCAAACATCTTAGGCATAACATGGAACAGGTATTTTCCATCAGGTATTAACCTGTTACACTTTAAGTCCCTACAGAATATGAAGAAAAAAATTTAAAAATACAGAAAATATTTTTAAATAGGAATAAGCAATTACATATTTTTACAGAAGCTTAGAGATCTAACCATATATAGCATTGTAGCAGGACAGTCCTGTGACATTTTTTTCTTGTCTCTTATTTTCATATATTACCCTGTTTTTTAAATGAGCATTTACTTGAGACACAGTATGGTAGTAATTGGCATGATATGAAAAATAGTATGTATTCAGAAGACCAGAATGACAGGTGCTCCAAGCACGGACCTACTACTACACATTGTTATCTTCAGTGCAGTTGCTTAGTTCACAGGTATCAGCATAGATAGTGAGTGAGGGTGAGAATCCTAAAAATTAACTGCTAGTTTCAAAAACCTACTGAAAATTCTCAGGATCATTGCCTTACCCATCTTGTACATATAAATGTATGGCTTTGCCCCTGTCATGTTTCCTAACTTTTTTCCTTGCCCTCTCTTTGTCTAATTCTCAAGTTCTCACTTTATTTTAATTGCGTTATACCCCTCTATTTTTATTTCTTCATTTGAGTTCTTATACCAGAGAAACTGCACGTTATTTACACATGTGTGTTTGGTTTATTTCACTTCTGAGTATATCTTTAAGTGGCATCTACTTAAATATGAAGCCTTCGAGTTTATCGTTCTTTATAGTTGAGTAATACTCCATTGTATAAAAATACCACACCTTTTTCATCCATTGCTCAGGTGACAGGCATCTTGGTTCTTTCCAAGACTTGGTTATCATAAATTGTGCTGCTATAAACCTAGGTACACATATATCACTATGATATGACATTTTCAGTTCCTCTGGGGAAATTCTCAGTAGGAGTATAACTGGTTTGAATGGAATTTCCAGCCCTAGATTTTTGTCTTGAAATCTGGCCCACAGCAGCAGTGCCTATGTCTCCCAGAGTTGCAAATTGTCTTGTCTTCCATACTGGCTCTGTAGAGGACCTATCCCTCTCTGACTGCCTATAGCATTTCTATTTAACTTAGCTGCTACAACATGATTTATATTATATAAGAAACTCAAAATATAAATAAATTAAAGAGCAAAATAAAACTTTACAGGAAATGAGTAGACAAATCTTTTGCAAAATGGAAGAGAACTAAGAGATGGAGGAAGAATGAAGGAGGAAAGGGGAAGGCCATGAATAAACAGAATTAGGATGAGTTATGAACTCATTACAACTCCTTGCAGAAATATAGTTATGTTGTACTGCAAAGATAAGCTAACAGAGATGTAACTTTGAAAAGATCATTGAAAAAAACAATGGAATGTGTCAAAGACTCATAACAGGAGTATTACTGAGTGCTTACTGTATCCACAGCATAAAGGTTCTAAATGACTTACACATTTATGTTATATCTTACTTATATTTCCTAATAATTGTGAGCTAAATATTCAATTTCATACCAAAGGGTAAGTACATTTGAAGTAATATCTGTTTCCTTGATTCACAAAGCTAATAAATGGGTTACAGTTAGATATGGAAGCTGGCCAAATACCTCAGTGGATTAAAGCACCTGTAAGCAGGAGCAGGGACCAGGGGTTTGATCTCCAGGCCTGATGTGCCAGCCCCATCCCCAGGGAGCTCTGAGTTGACAATTGAGAATGGGCTTGATGGTGCGTACCTGTAATTCCAGCTCTTAGGAGGCTGTAAACAGGCAGATAGCTATGAGTCTGTTCTAGTAGTGAGACCCTGAACACCTTGTAGAGCCTTTCATAAAAAATAAAAAAAATTATGGGAGCCAATCTAAATACTGTGTGATGTTGTCTCTTAAAATATATTAGGATAATGAACTAAGCTGAAGATAGAGGCTTCCTGGAGAATATGATATAAAAGCAAGAGATATTAAAAGTCTAAATTAGCCTAATATATTAATCTCTGAAGGCAGCTGGGAAGGAGGTAAATATAAAACACTTAATTCCAACCACATAAGTGAAACTTTGAAAATACATCAGTAAAACAAATAGAACCTGATGTAACAACAGCAAATACTATGTTTTATTTGGCCATTTTCCAGTAACTCGGACAAGAAGGAGGAGAAAATTATGAAAAATATTAAGAAATATTTTTATTTGTACTTCTGAATTATTGATGATCAGCAGGTTACTTTAAGTCCTTGAATGAGAGACAAGGACACAGTGCTTAGAGTAGCTTCCCTTAGCTTCAGGAGTGGAAGGATTGACTGAATTAGTTTTCAGAATTATCCTGCAGGGCTATCTTGCAATCTGAGGCCATGGAACAGCAGGGAGATGACTGATTGCCTGAGAAGGGAAGGTTAAATTAAAGGTGTGTCCTCATTAGCACTGTCTGTGAAACCGATGAGGTGCCCACCAAAACGAAAGGCTGATACCATCACAAAAGAAGTAGGCTTTCTCTTAACTGTCTAAAAGAAGTCGAGAAATCTTGGCTTTATTGGAAATTATTCATTAGATTGCAACCATGCCTTTTTACCTTTTCAGCTACCCAGTTAAGGAGCTAAATGACTGTGGTAATTGTTGCATCTGGGTAGATGACACACTTTAAAATTTTCAAACCCAAACTCAGTTTTAAGATCTGCTGGATCACTAAGAGAGATCTAAATATTAAGATGAACAAGTGGAGCTTTGAAAGCGTTCTTAACCCTTTCATTATAATACTAGTAGATAAAGATAATTTTGCTTTGATCTCAGTCACTTGTCCCTCCAAGTTGTAAAAAGAGTAGAAAGTCCCTAAAATACTGATTTCCTGATAGTAGAAATATGGACACAATGTAAACTGCTTTTTCAATTTCAAGTTTAGAACCATACGATTATTCAGGATTCCCAGTTTTAAAGCACTGAACATGATGAGCACTTTATTTTTAGCCACTTTTTATGATTTGAGGTGACATTGTTTGACTTAGTAATAGAATCACTGAGGATATGCTGTAACATGTATTTCTACTTCTTCAAGATCATGTATTAATGACACATTTTAATCATGCATATTTTGATTTCCTAAAGATGAATTGAGCAAAATGTAACAGGGATTCTGGTGTCTCTTTTCTGTTAAAGTTTTTATTTTCTTTCTGAATTAATATGAGTAAAGTGCTTTGAAAACACAGTGGGGTGAAATATTAAAGGAAAAATGTCTTACTTAATTATAATCTCCATATGCATCCAAAAGAACAATGATCTCAGTCCTTAGCTCAAAGATTTTTCCCTACAATCATAGACTCTTCATTTCCTCCTCCCTCCCTCTCTTATTTTTTCCTTCCTCCTTCCCTCTCCCTTTCCTCTTTTTCTTTGTCCCTTTCTTCCTTCCTCCCTTTGTCCCTTCCTTTCTGCCTTCCTTTCTTTCTCTCTATCTTTCTACCTTTCAGTCTTTCTGCCTTGTATTTCTTCTTTGTATAAACCATTTTTGACTGCCTTCTTTTTGTGTGTGCCACTCCTTCTAATACTTTCAGCTAAAGAATCCTGAAGAATTAAATTTCCATCTCCAAACCACTGCCCAGTTGTTGCTGGCACACTGGCCTTCAGAGAAGCAGAGAATGGGCAACACATCCACAGAACACGCTGCAGGTCCTGTCTGTAAATCTACCTGTACATGGCACTCTCATCAAGAAATGTTACAGTCATCTTACTTGTTCTCTCCCCAGCTTGAAGGTAGTTTTATAATGGCAAAAATCTTCCTTTATATTTTTCCCTCAATCTGGGTTATGTTATGCATTTGACAGATGCGAGATATTGTAGTAACTTATTGAATTTATCCTGTTATCTCCTTAATTTTTCAAATGAGTAAAGAAATATTTACATGAATAAATACAGTCTCAATGGTTCAGTTTGTTCCTGCTTTGATTGGATTAGTTATACTAGTCATTGAGAATGATGCCTGGTGTAAGATGAGAAGAGAGATCTTCCAATCCAGGCTTTTCATTTCAGTGGTAAGCATACTAAAATTATATTCAATCTAGGTTTTTCTCTGTAGCTATGATTAAAAATTATTATACATTTGGTGACTTAAAAATGTTTTCTATGTGTTCAGTCTCCAATCCAGAAATTTGAAGGGCTAAGTCAACGTGTTGACAATGTCTCTCTGTCTGAAGTTCAAAATGAAAACCATTTCTTTTCTTCTCTCAGCTCTTGTGGCTATCAGACATTCCTTTTTTAATATTTTTATTGAGAAAGAAATAGCAGTGTTTCAGGATAGATCTTGAGGGGATTTGACTGACATGGCCAGATACAAAAGTTATATTTCTTGTTATATATGTCTTGCTTTATCTTGGTCTTAACCATCCAGCAGAAAAGTACAAAAATGAGGTATAAAAAGTAAAGCCATATTAATATGCTGAGCTGTAAAAGACCCAAGTCAGCAACTTCTGACATTGCCAGTCCTGCGGATAACCTACTACCAATATGGAGTACTGGGCTATACTGGATTATTTTGCTGAATTCACGCACCTACAATGTAAGAATGGCAATAGAATACCCATCTCTGACAAAAGTAGACAAAAAAGGGGGATATAAATGAAACCATTCCTTTTTTTTGAATTTATACTTTTATGTTTAAAAACTATAAAAAGTAGTAAAAAGTAAACATTAGATACAGAATTTCACCAAACAAAATAATAAGAATTCAAAAATGATTGTTATATTGCATGTCATTGTTTTCAAATTAGTTGCTTAGATTACCAGATATAAGCATGTAGGATTGGAAAAAAAAGTTGTAAGAAATTTAAAAAGAGAAGAAAACAAACATTAACTATTCTGTTCAGTGGGTAGCCATGGCTCATCCTGTGGCCACATCTTTCATATGAACATGTACACGATCACCAATTCTTCTATGATTTCCAATTTCTTCACAGATCTCACCAAAAGCAGCTTCTATATGCATATTTCTACCAACACTCCTTAGAACAGCTAATGCATTTTTTCCATCATGTACCTACAGATTCTCCCAGCTTATATCTAGGATTCAATCCTAAAACCCATTACACATTTTAACATATTTGTTATGGGTGAATCCCACTTCCCAATACTGTATTTCTTAATGAGACACATTTTACAAGTACCAGAAGATCAGCAAAATGTTCATGCTGCACAACTACTGCTGCTGGAAAGAATTAAAATAACTTTTTTATTTCAGTAAATTTATGTTAAATTTTTAAGCTCATCATTTTTCAAAAGTTTCATTACAAACACAATTTTAAGTATAAACTTTAAAGTACTGAATTTAATAATTAATATAATAATGAGAGAATATTTTAATTTCATCAGTATATATTTTTCCATGACTCGAAATAATTATTTCCATCTCTGAGAATTGATCTATGTAGGATAAGAATATGTCAGCTATAGAGAAAATTAACACTCTATGGATTAATAAGAACAGTAAGACAGAGGAATTTATTGTGCCATTATCTCAATTTGTCCATTTTTATTAGCAACTATAACTTAATCCCACACATGATAAACAGGTCTATTTGTGGAATAAAGAAAATTAATATTTCCTTTATGGGTGATATGAAAGATAGCTGTAACTTTGGCAAAAAATATTAAGAATTGCTTATAAGAAGAGGTAGTAGAGGAGGGTTGATAAAGATGAATATTTTTCAATAAATAACTATTGCTTTATCTTTATCTTAAATATAAATACACACCTACTGATTTAATATTATTTCTTCCTTAAAAAGAACCTAAGTAAAGCCATGCTCTTATGTTGAGTTGTAGGGGACTCAGGTCAACAATTTCTGACAATGCCAGTTAAGCGGAAGACCCACTACTATTATGTGCTACTGGACTCTTTTAGAAGATTATGCTGAGTTTACACACCTATAATATTCAGATAATGGAACTTAACCAAAAAAGGGGATACAGATTAATGTCCATTTTGTATCTGTGTATTCAAAGTGGTTAGGATAGATTATATAGCTACATTCTCTTAATGAATAGAGTGATTTGTTCTAATGGTGTTAGGATATCATGTCCGCATCTTGTACAGCAATTAACCACTAGGAAGAAGGTATGCAATGTGTTAATTACTGAAACTGTCCTACCAATTTGATTTGAAACTGTCTCATTGCTATTTGTTTATCAATAAAATTATGGGAAAAAAAGAATGATAATACTGAGAACCAAGAAAAAAAAAAGATGCTAAGCATGAAAGTGTGGCAGATGAATTTGAGAGCAACAATTTTATATGCTTGAAATCATTAAAACCAAACAAGTTTAAAACAAGCTTTTCTAGAATAGATGAGGAGCACTTAAGACTCTTTCCCAGCAAAACATACAAGCAAACACAATTTTTTAAACAATCATTTAATGCATCTAAAAGTTGTCCTTAGACTATACAATGAATATAGAAACATTTTCTCAAGAAACTATACTAAATCTCTGTAAATACAGTCAGGGTCAGTGACACAGAAATCAAAGAAACTCTAATCCCTACCCACAAACCTGTTCTGTGTGTCTGAATCTCACTTCAAGATGGCACAACCAAAATGAAAGAGAGATCCTTCCTCCAGTCTAGGATTTCTCTGAGTGTGACAAAGTACGATGGTTTCCATCTACCTCAACTTTATGTGGAAGTGGTACCCCGTTACACAAGACCTGACAACAGGTACAGAATAACTTTCTGCAAATAGCATCCATGTGTACGGTAAAAGCTCTAGTGCAGGAACCACAGGAAAAGGACCCAAGGTCTTAATCAAGCTGAGCCAACTCATTTGTATGTTAGGGGCTCCACTATGAGAGAGTAAACCCCAAAACTATCTGGAAATCTGCTTGCAAAGTGGGGATGCCATGCTGCAAGAAGCAACTTGTGGTCCTCATGTCCACTTTTTATGCATTTGCACAAAGATTTCTTTATGAAGGGGGACATTTATAATTTATAATTGCTTGCAGCTTAATAGCAACCAATCAAAAATGAGCATATTGGATGTGAAGCTCACAGAGAGGTAGGACACTTAATGGTACAAAGAAAAGCTTTTAAAAGTCACTACTAAAAATACAGTCACAATTTCTAACTAGTCTGTAATTCAAAGAATAAATCCCAAAAATTAAAAAATAAAAAGTAAAAAGTAAAAAGTCACAAATAAATAAAGCTCAGTTGTATATTAAAAGTCTTAACACTCTGAAAATAACAAAATGCTATTTCAAAAAAATAATAAAAAACCATAAGTAAACAGAAAAATAGATCTCATGGCCATATATTGGAAGACTAAATTTTGTAAACTTGTCAACAGGGGCCAAAGTTTATTTATACATTTAATGCAATATGTATTTAAACTCCAAGTGCTTAATTGTTGGAAACTGATGAAACAGCCTTATATTCCTATGAAAATAAAAGAGAGACACAGAAGCATCAATGATTTTGAAAAAGAACAACAGCAAAAAAAAAAAAAAAATCACACTTCTCAATGTGAAAATGTCCTAATATAGCAATCAATACAGTGTGATATTTCCAGAAGAACAGAAGATAAATTAGTGAAATAAAGTTAAAGAACCACAAATAAACCTTTATACTTGTGGTCCATTGATTTTTGTCAGGGGTGGTAAATGATTCAAGGAGGAAAGAATCATCTTTGCAAGAACTGGTACTGAAATAATTGGATATCCTGAGCCACAGATGGAACTTGGATTCTTCCTTTATGCTATAAATGAAGATTAATTCAGAAAATATAAGAACTAAATATAAAAGATAACATTGATAGTTCTTAGAAGAAACCATAAGATTAAATATTTGTGACAGTGATAAAAAATTAGATAAGACACAAGAGTTCAGTCATATGTAAAACCTTCTGAAGGTTAAAGGACACCTAAAATGTAATAAAAAAGTGATACATTATAAAATAGGAAAATACATTTGAAAATTATGTATCTGTTAAGAGAAATGTATTTAAAAAAAAAAAAACTTTTAAAATGCAACAAGTTGAGCTTCTGGCTACCCTGCACCAGCGGGACAGACTACTCAACCCAGCCCAGGCACAGCATGGGTGAGACCCTCTTCCACCCCCTTGGGACGCCCCACACCACTCTGCAGCACCTCCCCCACCACACCTGCTGAGTAGAAATTTCTGCTGCATTCTGGGAACCCCCAGACCCAGTCCTAGCCCAGGCCAAGTGAGTGTGTGGGAGAGCTTCCTCTGCCCCATACTACAACTTGTCCCCTCCAGGCTCAGCTCAGGCCTGGCATATATGCCTGAGGTGAAACCTTGCAGCTGCAATCCCTGCAGAGAGTATAGAGGATAGAACCACCAATCTAGTCCAGGAGCAGAACATCTTGCCACAGGGGCACAACAGGTTCATCCTTAAGGGCAGCAGCAGGAAGGAGCTGAGCACAGCAGCCAGACCCAAGCCAGGCACAGCTGGAGAAATCCAAACTTTATAGATCTGCAACTGAACTTCAGTACGTGCTAAGGTTATAAATGCAACAAAGATCTACAACAAAGGTCAGAAGACAGTGCTACACAAAATGACAAGAAGGAACAAAATGCAACCTCAGAACCCAAGCCCACCCATAACAAGGGCAGAGGACACTAACACAGAACAAATTGGGAATCACACAGCTGAAAGCAATGAATCAACGGCTTCTGAAGTAAAGCAACAGCTGCAGAAAGGTATAGAGGAACTCAGATTGGAAATAAAAAAAAAAGAAATCCCTGAATTAATAGCATCTGCAGTAAAGAATCAAATGCAGAAACATATGCAGGAACCCCAGTGCCCACCCAGAACAAGTGCAGAGGACAATAGCTCAGCTCAAATGCATGAATTAATACTGTTAATAGTAAATAAGCAAAAGCAGTAAGATATAGAGGTAATAAGAGCGCAATTCTTTTCTGAAATAAAGAAAGAACTCTCAGAACTCATAGCATCTGAAACAAAGAAGCAACTACAGAAAAATAGGGAGGAAACCCAATCTGAACAAAACACTGCAGTAAAAGAATTTATAACTGCTTCTAAAGAAGGCATTGATAAAAAAAAAATAGAGGAGATTAGAAAAATGGCAGATTCTTTGAATGAGCAATACAGGAAAGGAATAGATCACATGAAACAGAGTCAAAGAGATATAAAGGGGGCTGGGGAGATGGCTCAGTGGAATAAGCGCTATGCTGGTAAGCACAAGGGTCTGAGTTCAATCCCCGGTTTCGAAAAAAAAAAAAAAAGATATAGAGGAAATTAAAATCTCAATCACAAGCTTGCAAAACCGTTTAAGTGAATGTAAAGACAAAGTTTCAGATCTTGAAGAGGCTGGTGCGGCTAGTGAAAAGGTAAGAAAGGATCTCTTAAAAACAACGAGGATGCAGGAAAGAATAATTCATCACCTGCAAGATGATGCAAAGATGAACAATGTGAGACTAATAGGCATCAATGAGAAAGAAGGAGTCAACACAAATGACATTAAAAAAATATGGGTAGAAGTAATAGCAGAAAACTTCCCAAATATGAGGAAACAATCTGACATTCAGCTAAATGAAGCATACAGAACGCCAAGTAACCTCAAGCCAATGAAAAACACACCAAGACATATAATAGTCAAGATCCCAGAAATTCAGCACAAGAAGAATATACTGAAAGCTGCTAGAGAAAAGAAGCAGATCACATTCAAAGGAAAACCCATCAGAATTATGGCCGACTTCTCTTCACAAACCATAAAGGCAAGAAGAGCATGGAGCAGAGTACTTCAGGTCCTCAATGAAAGCAAATTCCAGCCTAGACTACTATACTCTGAAAAACTCTCTTTCAACTTTGATGGAGAAGTGAAATACTGTATACCCTATTTTTTCTAAGTTCCATTACTGAATATTATGGGTGTGTAAACTCAGCAAAATATTCTAAAAGAGTCCAGTAGCCCATAATAGCATTGGGTCTTCTGTTTAACTGGCAATGTCAGAAATTATTGACCTGAGTCCCCCACAGCTCAACATAACAGCATGGCTTTACTTCCTATATTTCGTCTTCATACTTTTCTACTGGATGGTTAAGACCAAGGTAAAGCAGGACCTGTGCAACAAGAGTTGTAGCTTTTTGGTGTGAGAAGGTCAGTGAAATCCCCTCAGGATTTATCCTGAGATCCTGTACCTCAGATTGTAGAACCTTTGTCAGTGCAGCCATGTGGATGAGTCACGGCCATTGCTTGGCCAATGTGCTCTCCGTGAAAGCCTGAGAGAGTGTCTTCTCCCCATGTGACTCTCCTTAGGCACAGAAGAATCTCCATTTTGTATCTGTGTATTCAAAATTTTTTATCTGTGTATTCAAAGTGGTTAGGATAGATATATAGTTGCATTCTCTTAATGAATAGAATGATTTGTTCTAATGGTGTTTGTAAATAGGATCTCAAGTCCACATCTTGTACAGCGATTAACCACTAAGAAGAATATATGCAGTGTGTTATTCGTTGAAACTATACTTCCGATTTGATTAGAAACTGTCTCATTGCTGCTTATCAATAAAATTTTGAAAAATAAAAATTAAAAAGAAGTGAAATACTTCCATGACAAAGAACTGAAGAAATTTATGATGACAAAGCCAACACTACACAGGCTACTGAAAGATGTTCTGGAGAGGGACCAAAATGATCCAAATTCCACAAATGAAATCATAAGCAGCTAACTGAATAGGGCAAGCAATTAAACACAGGAGAAAAAGCAGTAAACAACAACAGGTAAATAACATGGCAATCGTAACTCAATACATCTCAATTCTAACCATTAATGTAAAAGGACTTCATTCCCCAACTAAGAGAAATAGACTGGCACAGTGGATTAGGAAACAAAATCCAACAATATGCTGTTTAAAAGAAACACATTTAACTCATAAAACCATTCATAGGCTGAAAGTCAAAGGATACAACACAATACTACATGCCCCATCTCCTCAGAAAAAAGCAGGGGTAGTAATTCTATTCACAGACAATCTCAACTTCAAACCAACAATGATCCAGCGAAATAAAGGCCACTATCTACTGGTTAGGGAAAAAATTCAAGAGGAAGAGGTAACACTCATAAATGTGTATGCACCAAACACGGGAGCACACAACTATATAAAGCAAATCTTAATGTACTTGAAAAATCTAATTTCCAATACCACAATTTTAACAGGAAACCTTAAAACCCCCTTATCTCCAAAAGATAGGTCAAGCAGACAAAACTTTGAAAAGAAATAAAAGTACTGAACCAGAGCTTGAAACAAATGGACTTGGTGGACATATACAGAGTGTTCCACCCAAACACAGCTGGACACTCATTTTTCTCAGCTGCACCTGGGTCATTCTCTAAAATGGACCACATTTTGGTCCATAGGTCATGCTTAAGTATATGCTGGAAAACAGAAATTATCCCAGACACATTATCTGACCACAGTGCAATGAAACTGGAAATAAATGACAAAAGAAACCAGAAAAAACTTTCAATACATGGAAATTAAATGACATCCTACTCAGCAACCAATGGGTCACAGATGAAATTAAACAAGAAATTCAACAATATCTAAAATTCAATGAAAATT
>NW_004524585.1:3737018-3738316 GCF_000260255.1 Octodon degus | reverse complement strand
ACTAGCAAATAGAATACAACAAATCATCAAGAAGATCATACACCATGACCAGGTAGGATTCATCCCAGGGATACAAGGATGGTTCAATATTCGAAAATCTATCAATGTAATACACTATATCAATACAGCGAAAACAAAGAACCACATGATCATCTCCAATGATGCATAAAACGCTTTTGACAAAGTCCAATACTCATTTATGTTCCAAATCCTACAGAAAATTGGAATAGATGGCCTCTACTTCAATCCAGTAGAAGCCATTTAAGAAATCTCAACGACTAACATAATCCTAAGTGGGGAAAAACTGAAATATTTTACTCTACGTCTGGTACAAGACAAGGATTCCTTCTATCACCCCTCCTATTCAATACAGTTCTGGAATCATTAGCTACAGCCATTAAACAAGAGAAAGAAATAAAAGGAATAAGAATAGGCAAAGAAGAAGTTAAATTACCTTTATTTGCAGATGGCATGATACTTTACTTGTAAGACCCAAAAAACTCCACCAAAAACTAGAAGGAATACAGAAATTCAGTAGCATAGCAGGTTATAAAGTCAATACCCAAAAGTCAATAGCATCACTCTACACAGACAACAAACAAACTGAGAAGGAACTTGTAGAAACAATACGTTTTACAATAGCACTGAGGAAAATGAAATACCTTGGAATTAATCTAACTAAGGAAGTGAAAGATCTTTTCAAGCAAAATAACAGTACTCTGAAAGAGGAGATCGTAGAGGATTTTAGAAAATAGAAAGATATTCAATGCTCCTGGATAAGCAAAAACAACATTGTGAAGATGGCCATACTCCTAAAATTGCTGTACAGATTTAATTCAATCTCTATCAGACTAACACCAACATACCTCACAGACATAGAGAAATCATTCCTAAAATTTATCTGGAACCAGAAAAGACCTAGAATAGCAAAGGCAATTCTGGGCAATATGACAAGGCAGAAGGCATTAATTCCTGACTTGAAATTATACTACAAGTCTACTGTGATAAAATCAGCATGGTGCTGGCATCAACATAGATGTGAGGATCAATGGAATAGATTAGAAGACACTGAAGCCCCTACCAACACACTCAGCCACCTTATCTTTGACAAAGGGGCCAAACATACTCACTGGAAGAAAGATAGCCTCTTTAACAAATGGTGCTGGAAAAATTGGCTCTCTACATGCCGAAAACTCAAACTTGACCCGGGTCTATCACCATGCACTAAACTAAGATAAAAATGGATTAAAGATCTAAACATTAAAGCAGAGACACTAAAATTCCTGTAAGAGAAAGTA
>NW_004524585.1:3710187-3736238 GCF_000260255.1 Octodon degus | reverse complement strand
GCCACTTGAACATATACTCATAAGTGAAATAAACCAGACACACATGTGTAAATATCATATAGTCTCCCTAGTATAAGAACTCAAAAGAAGAAAAACAATTAGAAATATATAATACAAGTAAAAGGAAAGCAGGATCTCAAGGACAAAACTAATCAAGAGAGGGAAAGGAGAAGAGCTAGGAAACATGACAATGTCAAGCCATACAGTTATTTGTAGAAGTTGAGCAAGGCAATGTTCCTGAGAATCTTCAGATTTTTTAATCTAGCAGTTAGTTGGACAGATTCTCACCCTGACTAACTATATATACTGGTACCTGTGAACTGAGCTACTGCACTGCAAATGGTAATTTGTCATAGTATTTTCATGCTTGGAGTGCCTGTCATTCTGGTCTACTGAATATGGGCTGCTTGTTATGACATGCCATTTGCTGCTATGATGTCTCTCAGGTAGATGGTTGTTCAAGAAGTAGGGGGTGGTGAAGGAAAGCAAGAGACAGGAAAAGGAACATTGGGGGACTGTCCTGCTTCAAGGTTGTATATGGTGAGATTTTTGGACTTATTTGCAAACATGAGAAGGATATAATTCTTTATGCCTATTTTTAAAATATAATCTAATCTTTAAATTTTTTATCATATTCTGTAGGGATTTAAAGTTGAACATATCAATACTTGATGAAAAATAAATGTTCCATATTATGCCTAAGATGTTTGATATGTAGACAGATAGTGAGGTTAAGCTTAACAGCCTAAATTGTTCAATAATAACAACAAGCTTGTCTTCTGGATGGTTAACAACCTAAGTTTGTAGACCAAAATTAGAGAAAAAGGAGGGCTGCAAGGAAAACCAATATGTTGGCCCTAACCTTCTAAGGTCAATTAAGACTCAGGACATATGAGAACTTGTACTGTAACGTCATGTAATTCGGTAGTGTCCCATATTTTCTGATCAAGGAGATTATGGGGCCAAAGAGGAAAGTGACTGATGATGTAGAGTGTGCCTGGTGAGAGTCACATGGAGAGAAAATATTCTCACAGGCTTTCACAGAGAGCACATTGGCCAAGCAATGGCCGTGACTCATCCACATGGCTGATACTGACAAAGGTTCTACAATCTGAGGTACAGGATCTCAGGATAAATCCTGAGGGGATTTCACTGACCTTGTCTACCCTATAGCTACAATTCTTGTTGCATAGGTCCTGCTTTACCTTGGTCTTAACCTTCCAGAAGGAATGTATAAAAACGAAATATAAGAAATAAAGCCATGCCATTATGTTGAGCTGTGGGGCCTCAGGTCAACAATTTCTGACATTGCCATTTAAGCGGAAGACCCAATACTATTATGGACTACTGTACTCTTTTAGAATATTTTGCTGAGTTTGCACACCTGTAATATTCAAATAATGGAATTTAACAAAAAAAGGGTATACAGATAAAGGTCTATTTTGTATCTGTGTATTCAGGATGGGTTAGGATAGATATGTAGTTACATTCTGTTAATGAATAGAATGATTTGTTCTAGTGGTGTTTTTAAATAGGATGTCGAGTCCGCATCTTGTACTCTCATTGCTATTTTTTTATCAATAATATTGTGGCCAAAAATAAATAAATAAATAAATATTTGTCTATGTCTCGTGGAAAAAATGCAACAAGTGAACTAAATTTTTAAATGGTAAATAAAATTCTGAGTAGACATTACTAAAGAGAAGACACATTACTGAATAGTCAGTACATGAAAATATGCTTGAAGACATCATTGACCTCTAAAATGTAAGTAAAAGACACAGTGCAAAATATTCTACCCACACAAGTAACAATAGAATAAAAACTAAAATAATAAGCATTTGTAAGAATGTGGAGAAATTTCAGCTTTTCTAGATGGCTAGTAGAAATAAAAGTAGAACCACATTGAATAATAGTTGAACCGTTTTTCATTCAAACATCAAATTACCAAATAATCAAGTAATTCCATCCTAAGAATATATGTAACAGAGAAGAAAATATACAAGATAAATAAAAATTAAAATAAATGAAATACTCATACAGAGATGTTCATAGCAACATTATTTATAGTGGCCCAAATTTATAAATAATTCAAATACAACTGATGAATAGATAAATAAAAAGTGTCATAAAATATTATTTACTAATTATAATAATGTCCCATGAACCATGAACCAGAGCAGCTCTCAGTAGTCCCAGCAGAAAAAAAGCCAAGGGGATTTATGAAATAGAGATAACAGACAAAATCTGAGATCAGATGGAGGGGTCTCTCCAGATGTCAAAAGAGGACTGAACAATAGGGTTGTTTATAAGGTAGGGAGTTAGATGACAGTTTTAACCTCTCTGTTGAGCAGCCAACTTGCAAGGTAAAACCGCTTGTTTATATAGCTGGAGGGGCTGGCTTTGTCTTAGACCAGAACCTGTGGTTCATTTCCAAATTCACTGTTCCCAACAATAATGATGGTCATAATAATACACAAAGAACCTTCCAATTCCTTTCTTTCTTTTTCTTTTCTTTTTTTTTTTTTTTTTTTTTTTTTTTTTTTGTCTTTTTTGAGACAGTCTTCCTATGCAGTTCAGGTGTACTGACCTTAGGCTCACTCTGCAGCCAGTGCTGGTCTCAAACTCACAACTGTGCTCCTGCCTCCACATCCTTAGTGCTGAGATAACAGACATGCACCACAACTACCAGCTATGAACTTTCCAAATATTATGTTAAATGTAAAATTATCACACATTGGAGCATCACATATATTTTTTATTACATACATCTTTACCAATGTATATTTTCAATATGTAATAATAACATTGCCATATACAGAAATTATATATATATATATATATATATATATATCACACTTTAAACAATTTAATCCCTTTTCTTTCTCTTCTGTCTCCAATCTCCCACCCCCTGATCTTGTTCCTAATCTCTGAAAAGTATATTTCCCTTTTCCTATCATCTTTACATTATTTTGCTTTTTAAGTTCTGTATATACAGGGTTTCTCATATGAGAGAGATCGTAAAATATTTATCTTTCTTTGTCTGATTTATTTCATTTAGCATTTTGGTCTCAAGATATGTCCATTTTCCTTTTAATGACTCAAATTTATCCTTATTTATTCTTGATTACTACTACTACTCTCTCTCTCTCTCTCTCTCTATATATATATATATATATGTATATATATATATATAAAATTTACTTTATCCATTTATCTGTTTATAGGCCTATTGTATTGGGCACTTCAATAATTTCATTATTGTGAGTTGCATTGCTGTAAAAATAGATGTCTGTGAATCACTATAGCATAATGACTTGAATTTTTTAAGGAAGATATTAAAGAGATTTATATTTGGGTTGAATTGAATTATACAAATATTTCTGAGGAATCTGCAAACTGATGTCTAACTAAACTGGTTGAACTAGTTTACATTCCCCCCCAACAATTTAGAAGTATTTCTTTTAAGTATTATAGCATTCAAAGAATACTGAGATCCATATTTCTCTATATTACTAAGAGTTTCAAAGTGTACACCAGAACTAGGAGGAATTGTTAACTAACTTAGTAGATTCTACTTAAGAAGGTTTTCTTTTTTAATCAGCCAGTTCTGTCCTAGGCCCTGATGTTCACTGGCTGCCTACCTATAAGTAACTGGTCAAACTACTTTTTATATTTATACAAATAAATATAATAAATCTCTTGAGATATTTAGCAAATAAAAATTTGTTAATAAAATATAAATTCTTCAATGAGATAAATTCTTATTGAATAGAAACTTCAGAAATGTAGATATTTCACAACTAAGTGAAATAAATTTAAAATAACATCATAATATTTTCCACCACTCCCCAAATGCTACACTTCAAGGTTTGTATGAAATGTTTCTAAAGAATTTGCTTATGTAACAGATTATTTATTTATGCATAATTAATAGCCCCTAAAATCTTCACAAACTTATCTACATATTCCAAAAATCTATGACTATGGTTAAACATGTAAGTTTTGTTTATAACTAGAAAGTTTAGAGAAATAAAATTATCAAAATTCTATCAGTGTTCATTCATCCTCACTAAAACAAGAGCGGTTAAAGATGAAATTGACTTTTTACTGTTGAATGAAGAAACAAATCTTTCTTACACGAAAATGAATATTTCACTAGGCTTAGACTTATAAGAAAGTTTAAGATGAGGTGTCCTTCTAGGTAACACATGAATGACCATGTTGTACTTTAATCCTTCATCTACTGATTTTCCTTGAACTATCACTAATATATTCATACAGGAAAGAAGATGGGCTTTCTTCTTAATTTACTTTCTTCTTGATTTACTTGGAGAGTAAATGTTTTTCTACTCATTAGTTAATGCATAGTTACACAGCCTAAATTGCATGAATATCAAATGAAAATTATTTTGCAGGAAAATAAAAACTGACATGAAATTCCCCTATGCTACTAACTTTCAGAAGCCAGTCATTGTTCTGCATCTCATTGTTATACTTTGGGTTACATATGCTTTTCCCACATGAGTGGACATAGGAATGATTGTACTAATTCTAGCATGACAATTCTCTTTTAGACTTTCTTGACTTTTGTATATTTCCTTATGTTTTGTTTTGTTCTTACATTGATGGGATAAGTTTTTCAAAACAGAGGACCTGCCATAAACGTTTGAACTTTCCAATTATGACAGCAGGCTCTTGATACCTGAAGCATCCCATTTTGATCTTATACAAACATGTCATTAGTCCTATAATGAAAGGGAACTGTCAAGCCAATGGTAAAGTGGGCAGAAATGGGATTATGTTTATACACAAAACAATCTTTTAAATCGGTATAGACTTAATAAAGAGATGATTAGGTTTCTTAAGAGCAAATGGAAAATAAGATATTAACACAAATTGTGTTTTAACATTTTGTATTTTGTATTCTGACTTCCTAAGTTTAAGAATGTTAGAAAGCAGAACAGTTTCATCTAATTTAAGTATCACCACATTGTCTATAAACTAATGGCTTACTCTATATACTTAAGAATCAATGTCTTCTAATGGAATGAAATTATTCAAAAAGTGATACTCTTCTCAGTGACTATATAGACAATTGAGAAATTGCAAATGCTCAAGTAGACAAGTAAATAAAGACATTTAAAGTATCACTCTGTTTCCATAATAAGCTGAAAGTATTTAATTTAAAGCACTTAATTTAATTTATTAGTATACCACACTTAAAAAATATTGAACTATTTCATTTAAGATTGAATTGACTGATATAGCAAACACAAAAAAGGAAAGGAGATTATTTAGTTAACAAGAAGCAAAAATACTTAAAAAATGCTTGCATCAATTATTCAAATGAATTATTTTTTTCTGTTCTGGCTAAATATGGATATAACAAATTTCTACATATCTATATATGTGCACATGCCTGCATTTTTAAAAAATATTGTAATACAACTGTTAAATATACAATGTACATGTATATTTTACATAATAGACTTTTCACAAAATGCTTTGTGATATACATTATTTTCCTTTATGCATGTTACTGTTATTGGGGTATTTCTCCTTTTGTTTCATCTGCACAGATCACACATTCACAGGAGACCGTGAAGATATAAGCATCATCCAGAAGTCATTCTCTCTGAGTTCATATTCTTTGCTAATTTAATTGTTTGTTATTTTTTAAAATTAATTCTTTTGAGAAAGAAGTTAAAATGTGACAGTTTCAAAACAGGTTAGTAGGATACTTACAATAATTAATATACTGTGTATTGTTGTCTTTGTAGTAGCTATTCATAGTGCAAGATGCAGACATGATATCTTGTCTAAAGTAAGTTTCTACACATTTTGCCAGATATTTAAATTAAGTTCATTGGTATGATTTAGATATATGTAACCAACCATATTATAAGGAATTTGTGCCTCTGCGTGATATATCCTGGTTCCCCCTCCACTCCCTTTACCCTTCCCTCAACTCCTCTTCCCTTTCTTATTTACAAAGCTTTGTTTCCACTTCATCCTCCTTTTCCCATTTTTTTTTCCCTTCCTTCCTTTGCTCCTCACATTTCCTAGGTCCCCTTTACTTTGAACAATTTCTTCCTTTTTCAGAATACCTTTTATACAATTTGCTCCTTATTTTCCTGTTCAGTTTCTCACACCAAAGGAACAGACTCTTTTTTCCTTGTGAGCAGAATATATTTATTGAGAGAAAGAAAGCTCCTGTCTCAGACAGGGACAGGAGGGGAGCCCGAGCAGGTTGTCCCCCAGAAAGGAACAGATTCTTAAGGGTTCTGATACGATGAAGATAAAGAATCATTGGCCATAATTATACTCTAAAAATTTGATGAACATATCAAATTTTTCCTAAAGAGTGGTTTACTTGTAAAACAAAGTGGTTGCAAAAAATTTATAGCTGTATGGATAAAGTTCATGTAAGTTATAAAAAAGAGCTTAGTCAGGTATTTTTTACTGTTATTTTTCTCTATCTTAGATTTACTGAACATAGGTGCATATGGAAGCAAAAGCTTTTATTTGCCTTTCTTTCCTTCCAGTGTGTGTGTGTGTGGAGGGGACAATAGTATCTCTTACATTGCTCCAGCATTACAACCACATTGCAGAACATTTACTTACAAACTTACAACGTAAGCTGAAGGAACACTAGGCTACAAAAGATGAAGGAAAGAGCAAGAATGAAAAACAGGTATGGTTTCCAAAATATCATGATGACTGCAGACTATAAAGTAAAATTTTGATAAAAATAGTTGTTGTAGTATCTGACTTTCTTATAAAATACATCTTAAAAATACTACCTAGCAAGTGTATTTATATTTATTTTATTTTATGTTATTTATTTATTTTGGTGGAACCAGGGATTAAACTCAGGCCCTTGTGCTTAACAGGCAAGCACCTATTCTACTGAGCTATCTCCCCAGACCCCTAGTAAGTTTATTATCAATATTGTTCTATTTGCTCTCTCTATATATGTGTTTACCTAAATCTAAATATCATATCACTATAAAATTGATTTACTCTCATGATATTCCTTTTTTTTTTTTTTTTTTTTTGTATTTTAGGGAAGGGTCTACAGGGTGTTCAGGATCTCACTACTAGATCGGACTCGGAGTGGTCCGCCTGTTTTCAGCCTCCCAAGAGCAGGGATTACTGCTGTGCACCATCACACCCAGTCTCAACAGCCCTCTCAGTGTGCCCCAGGGGAAGGGCTGGATGGCAGGCCTGGGAATCAAACTCGCAGCCCCTTCATCTGCCTATGCAGGTGTTTTAATTCGCTGAGCTATTTGGCCTGCCCTTGTCTTGTAAAATGAAACTATTTTAAATTAAAATACTGAAGTACAGTAAGCACTTGCTTTTGACTTCATAAGCATGAAGATCCTTTGCTACAGTTATCTGCCTTAACAGAATCCAGATCTAGAATGGATAGAAACAATAGTAAAATTATTCCCAGATTTTCTTCTCCATAGAGCAAATATGAACAACTCATCAAAATACAGCATTCTTTTCTAAACAGGGGTAAACCAGACCCTCTCTGACTTGGTGTCATTTTAGGTAACACCATGAGCAAACATAACACGTTTTATTTTTCTTAAAATGATAAGGATTTTATTAATCTCTTTAATATCTTAAAAATAGAGTTGATTTCTGTACATAAATTTGAACATAGGAGTTGTTTCTGCTCTTTGGTGAAATAGAAGTAAATTGATGTCTGAATAAATGTCAGGAGCATTAGAATATCTGTTTTGGTCAATAAACAAAGAAAAGGTGACACATATGCCCACTGGGATAGTATTGGGTCAGAAAACATATGAAGCACTGTCATGCATGCCAACAAGCATAGTAATGGAGGCCATGGTGTTAAGGGCAGTATGTAGCACACAGGGAAACAAGTCCATCGTGACGTTCACGTGCATGCAGTGTGAAACAGCTGAACTCAGAAACAGAGACTAAAATGTGATCTTCAAAAGCGAGGGCATATGGGACGAAACCATGATAGGGAGGGTTTGATCCGTAGGTACTATGTTGCCATCAGACACAAGCAAGAACATAGGTGGCATGATTTTACTGTAAGTGATTACAGATAATGATCATATACTATATATTTCAAAGAGCTAGAAGATGGAATTTTTTAATCATAAAAGCTGATAAATGCTAACTTGACCTAAATATTACATGATGTATATCTGCATCAAGACATTATAGGATATATATTTTTGATAGGTTTTTCATTTGTCTAAATAAATTAAGTTTACTAAACAATTTTTGAAAATCATTTGACTGCAGCCAGTACTAGAGATAACATTTTTGCTTTAACCTTCAAAGATATTTCTCCAAAGTGCTCTCAAACATAAGGGAGAAAAACTCTCTGGATATCATGACTTAAATTTCAATACAGGCCAGTTCTTCATCTATGGGCATATCACTCAACAGCTGTATAAAATGTAAATGTGCTGTTCTTTGAAGAGCGTATTTTAGTTGACTTGCCTGAAATTATGTATCCTTAAGCAAGAAGAATTCTTTTAATGGTGCAATAAAAGCTCAAAGAAAAATTTTAGTTATAAAACTGAAATCAATAAATATTGTAGTTTGTAAGGTGTATTATAAGACACATACAGAGTAAGAAAAATTTAGTTATCTCTATTACAATCACCAGCATTCAGCTTCCTCGACTTACCTTTGATCTGTCGCTTCCTTAACAGCAAGGTGATTTCAAGAAAATTTTACTATTTTATATATCAGGAGTTATTGTAAGTTTTTATAATTCCATCAGTATCACTTTAATCTATTTAAATTACTCTGTATCTTTAATTCCAAAGCAGAATCAATTTAACAGACTGCATCGATGTATTCATAAGCTCTCTGTTGAACAAGATACAGTAATTCCTTCAATTTACTTAAATTATGGCTTATTGTGGAATGAAAAAAACTTAAGGAATTATACTCAAAATTTCCCCCTTTGAAATTTTAGGTACTTCAGAAATTCTGTTGTCTTATTCTGCCAATATTATTTAAAAGTTACTTTGCTATATTCTACCAACCTGATTTTGATGGAGTTTAAAGTATAGGCCACTCCATTCAATGATTATCTCAAAATTAACATTCTCATTGTGATAAGTACTTGTCATTTCCACTCTTATTTGATTATTTTATTTGATTTAGTCATGTCTAATCATTCTCTATTATTCTGATTATTAAAGTCTTCACATTTCCAAGATTTTTCATTTTAAAACTTACATTATCTGGGTTTTGTATAATAATACTAAAATTTTAGAAGTTAAAGCTAGGAAAAAATTTAAATGGAACATACTTAATCTATTAAGCATTTCATAAATAGGAACTTTATACAATAATGAATATAAATAATAGAAATATAAAATATATTACCGCAGAAAGATTCAAAACAAATGAAAAAAGCCAAAGCACGTCATTGTTATATGTCTGCAAATCATTCTATTGTTTGGCTGTGTAACACATAGATAGATTCGCATTGTACTTCTGCATTCAATCTCTGCCACAATTTGTTCTTTTAAGTATATGGAAAGGATCTAGACTCACACAATCAGTGGGACAAGGTAGAACTTTGCAGATCCTACAGAATACCTTGGGAAAATGTAGGAGTCTTCAGAATATCCTGGGGTAGTACTACTTTAAATTTATAGTTAGGACCCCGCTCTCCACTTTTATATCTTTCTGTTAATGTACACATTGTGTGCAGTGTCATTGACTAAGAGTTAGATGCTGCCCTCTGATATTTAAACTATGTTGGGTCTGTTCAAATGTACACACTCATCCAAAAAAAATTACACCACGAAGCTACTAGAATTGATACACAAATTCAGATTCATGGCAGGATACAAAGCCAATACCCAAAAGCTAATAGCATTGCTCTACGCAGATAACAAACACACTAAGAGGGAAATTAGAGAAACTATACCTTTTATAAAAGCACCATGGAAAATTAAATACCTAGGAATTAATCTAACTAAAGAAGTCAAAGATCTATTAGATGAAAACTACAGTACTTTAAAAAAAGAAATGATAGAGGATTTCAGGAAATGCAAAGATACTCCTTGCATCTAGAAAGGAAAAGCAACAAAGTGAAGATGCCCATACTCCCAAAATTGTTGTTCACATTTAATGCAGTCCCTTCAAACAACCACCAATATACCTCACAGAACTAGAGAAAAAATTCCTAAATTTTATTTGGAACCAGAGAAGACCTAGAATAGCAAAGGCAATCTAGGGTAACAAAGATAAGGCAGGAGACATTACAATTCCTGACTTGAAATTACATTACAAAGCTACTGTAATAAAATCATGATGGTATTGGCAAAAAAACAGACCTAAGGATCAATGGAGTAGATTAGAAGATGCAGAATCCTCTGAAAACGCACTCAGGCATCTTATCTTTGACAAAGGTGCTAAATATGCTTACCGGAAGAAAGATAGCCTGTTTAACAAATGGTGCTGGAAAAACTGGCTCTCTACATGCCAAAAACTAAAACTTGACCCAGGTCTATCACAAGGCACTAAGCTAAAGTCAAAATGGATCAATCATCTAAATATTAAAACAGAAACATTAAATCTCCTGGAAGAGAAAGTAGGAGGAACTCTTGAAGACATAGGGGTAGGCAAAGAGTTCATGAACAAAAGTCAAACTGCATGGGTAACACTTGAAAGAATTAACAACTAGGACCTCCTCTTATGAAGAAGTCTTTGCACGTCAAAAGAAATTACCAATAGAATGAAAAGACAATCACAAATTTGGAAAAAATCTTAACTGATAAACACTCAGACTAAGGTCTTCTCTCTAGAATTTATGAAGAACTAAAAAATAATAATGTCCCAAAATTTAAAGACTCAATCCAGAAATGGGCATCCAAGATGAACACACACTTCTCAGAGGATAAAATTAAAGAAGTGAATAAATATATGAAAAAATGGTCCACATCACTAGCCATATGAGAAATCCAAATTAAAACAACAATGAGATACCATCTCACTCCAGAAAGAATGGCTATCATAAAGAAATCACCCAACAACAATTGTTTGAGAGGCTGTGGGGAAAAAGAAACCCTTCTCCACTGCTGTGGGAATGTAGACTGGTGCAACCGTTATGGAAATCAGTGTGGAGACACCTTAAAAATTAGGACTGGAAATCATATTCAAGCCAGCTATCTCCCTACTGAGAATTTTTCTAGAGGACCTGAAAACTTTATATCATAATGATTATATTCGCAACTATATTTATAGCAGCACAATTTGTGATAGTCAAATCTTGGAAACAAGCAGGATGGCCATCATCTGAGGAATGGATGAGAAAGGTGTGATTTTTTACAAAATGGAGTATTACTCAGCTATGAAGAATGATAAAATTGAAGCCTTTATATTTAAGTAGATTCCACTTGAAGATACACTCATAAGTGAAATAAACCACACCCACATGTATAAATATGATATAATCTCGCTAGTGTAAGAACTCAAAAGAAGAATTAAAAATGAAAGGTATAACACAATTAAAAGGGAAGGAAGAACACAAGGATTGAACAATGAAGAGGGCAAGGAGAAAAGCTAGGAAACATGACAGAGGAAAAAACATATATTTATATGCACTACATGACCAAGGCAATGATACTGAGAATCTTCAGCTGGTTTTTGAAACTAGCTGTCAATTGGTAGGATTATCACCCTGACTAACTATATATGCTGGTACCTGTGAACTAAGTAACTGCACTGAAGATATCAGTGTGTGATACTAGGGTCATGCTTGGAATGCCTGTCATTCTGGTCTTCTAAATATGTACTTCTTGTTATGACATAGCATATGGTTTTTGAAAAAAAAGGTGCTAATGAAAACATGAAACAAGTAAAAAATATCATAAGACTGTCTTGCTACAATTCTGTATATGGTTAGATTTCTATATTTCTGTGCAAAAATTTAATTGTTAATTCTTATTTTTTGAAATATATTTTAGTTCTATTATTTTTTTTCTTCAAATTGTATAGGGATTTAAAGTTTAGCATATCAATACTTGATGGAAAATACCTGTTCCATGCTACATCTAAGATGTTTGATAATTCAGACAGATAGTGCAGTTAAGCTCAACTGCCTATGTTATAGGGTAATAATATCATTAAACTTCTCTTCTGGAGGATTAACAACTTAAGTTTGCAGGTCAAAAATTGCAGCAAAAGAAGAGCTGCAAGGGCAGCCAACACTTTGGTCCTAGCCTTCCAAGGTCAGTGAGGACTCAGGACATAGGTGAACCTGTATTGTAACAACCTATATCTTAGTCATGTCTCAAGTTTTCTAATCAAGGAGATTATGGGGCCAAAGAGGAGAGTGATTGATGATGTAGAGTGTGCCTAAGGAGAGTCACTTGGCAAGAAAACATTCTCTCAGGCTTTCACAGAGAACAAATTGGTCAAGCAATGGCCATGACTCATCCACATGTCTGACACTGACAAAGGGATCTTCAAATTGCAGTGCAGATTTTTAGGGTAAATCCTGAGGGGATTTGACTGACCCTGTCAAATACAAAAGTTACATTTCTTGTTTTATTTTTTTATTTATATTTTAAATTTTTATTTATTCCTTTATTTATTTTGAATTAGGGTCTTTCTTTGTAGTTCATACTGGCCTTGAACTATGTAGCCGAGCTATCTTTTTTTTTTTTTTTTTTTTTTTTTTTTTCTGGAAGAACCAGGGATTGAACTCAGGCCCTTGTGCTTGCCAGGGAAGTGCTTATCCCACTAAGCCATCTCCCCGGCAAAGTAGGGATGGGGGCATGAACCGGCAACCTCGCGCTCCACAGCCCGGCGCCGAGACCGCCGCACTAGGTTGCCGCCCTTCTTGTTTTATAGGTATTGCTCTGTCTTGGTCTTAACCATCCAGTAGAAAAGTGTAAAATTGAAGTACAAAAAGTAAAGCCATAATAATATGCCATGCTGTAAAATGTTCAAGTCAACAACTTCTAAGATTGCCAGTCCTATAGATAACCCACTACTATTAAGTACTACTGGATTATATTTGAATATTTTGCTGAACTCACGCATCTACAATATTTAAGTGGCAATGGAGTACACATCTCTGACAAAACTAAACAAAAAAAGCAGCTGTAAATAAAGGACCATTTTTAATCTCTATATACAAGATAGTTTGGGTAGATATACAGGTACTTTCTCTTAATTCAATGAGAAGAAAGATTTATACTAATAGTGTTTGTACCGGATATCATGTCTGCATTTTGTAGTATGAATAACCACTATGAAGACAACAATGTGCAATACATTAATTATTGAATCTCTTATTAATCGGTTTTAAGCTGTCTCATTGCTATTTGTTTCTCAATAAAATTTTTAAAAATTGGTAAATCTCCTCGGAGCTCATCCATTGACAGGCTGACAGATGCAAGCCCTTATACAGGCTTTTTCCTTTATGAAATAAGAAAAAAAATTTTCACTGGTGTTCTCCCCTCTGTACCGTCTTTCTTCATAAATAGATAAATAAATTTTAAGGTCACTTTCAACATAAAAAAAAAAAAAAAAAACTAATGTACACACATACTCACGTGCACACACTCACACACAATTGGCCCTAATGAATTGCTTTTTTCTTCTCTTTTAAAAACAATTCAGCAAGAAAATCATAGTATGTTTTCAGTAACAAAATGACAACTATATTATGTTCTAATTTTTATTAGCGATAATTTTTTAATATTAGATATTACAAATTAAAATTCATAGCATTCAAAACTTCGAATGGAACCTCAATTTTGAAAAATACGCTATCAAATTTTTAAATGCAGTCATTCCTGCATGGGCATAGAAGTTCATCACCTCTGAACTTAATTATAGACAAACATTTATTTAATGAGACTTTTATTTCCATTACAGAAAATATTCAGTCTTTCATCCTTGTCCCACGTTTCCACTTCACATGACAGTTAAAGTGCCTGCAAAAGCTTAGATATATCTTGGATACTGTTCTCTTATTCCGGGGACAAAACACCTGGCAAATAAAAGGAAGGAAATATTTATTTATTTTACAGTCAGTGGAGGTTTCAGCCCATACTCATCTGGCTCCAAGGTAGAGTGGAAGGTGGAAGAGAGCAGCCATTCATGGCAACGGCAAGGAGCAAAACAGCGAAGGGAGTGGCAGCAGCTCAGGCAGCTAGCTTGTCCTCTCAGTAGTGTCCCAAATTTTCTGATCAAGGAGATTATGGGGTCAATTAGGAAAGTAATTGATCACATGTAGTGTGCCTAAAGAGAGTTACATGGAGAGAAAACATTCTCTCAGGCTTTCACGGGGAACACATTGGCCAAGCAATGGCCGTGAATCATCCACATGGCTGACACTGACAAAGGATCTACAGTCTGACGTACAGGATCTCAGGATAAATCCTGAGGGGATTTGACTGCCCTTATCAGATCCAAAAGCTACAACTCTTGTTGCATAAATCTTGCTTTATCTTGGTCTTAACCATCCAGCAGAACAGTATAAAATTGAAGTACAAGAAGTAAAGTAATGTTGTTATGTTGAGGTGTAGGGGACTCAGGTCAATAGTTTCTGACACTGCCAGTCAAGTGGAAGATCCAATACTATTATGGGTTACTGGACTCTTTTAGAATATTTTGCTGAGTTAACACACATATAATATTCAAATGATGGAACTAAACATAAAAGGGGATGTATAAATGAATGCTCATTTTGTATCTATGTATTAAAAATGCTTAGAATAGATACATAGTTACATTCTCTTAATGAATAGAGGGATTTGTTGTAATAGCGTTTGTAAACAGGATATCATGTCTGCATCTTGTACAGTAAATAACCACTAGGAAGACATTATGCAATGTGTTAACTTTTGAAATTGTCCTACCAATTCAATTTTTAACTGTCTCATTGCTATTTGTCTATCAATAAAATTATGGAAAAAAAACATTATGATGAAGAGAATCTGCCCCAGGGCAATCACACACAGAAGCCCACCATTGGATCAAGAATTAATCACAGACTCCAAAAGCTGCCCAAGGAGTGCATGAGGCTTGGGGGGACACCTAGACACAACCAAACAGCCATAAAACAAATAAGCTGCCAATTAAACAATGCACTCAAATATCTCAAACAGTGATATTGTGTTAGAATAAACTTGAGATTTACAAAATTAAAAAGTGAAACACTATAGCTTAAGAAAGATAATTGTGGGCAAGGGAGATAGCTCAGTAGAATAAGTGCTTGCCTGGCAAGGGCAAGGTCCTGAGTTCGATCTTCGGTATCTAAAAAAAAAAAAAAAAAAAAAAAGAAAGAAAGAAAGAAAAGAAAAGAAATATAATTACCCTTTCTGTATTCCCAAGGAGCCTCTTCTATTTGAATTTTATCAGTGGTCACTGAGAACTATGGTTTACCTTTATATTTCAGGCTGTCAAGAGCCTACAGACAGTTGTAGGGTGAGGCAGGAGACCTTCCTTGTTCCTTTCCCTGTTAGGCACCACAGGAGGCCACACAGTGCTAAGTCACTCACTCAATATTCTTTTCCCAATTCTTGTTTTTGTTTCTTTGTCTTTCAGATTTTCTGTTGTTAACAATTCTGGGAAAACTATCCAGTTGTATTTCCTTTCTTTCCTACAAACTGGAATAAAACGAAACAAATAATTCAGATTGAGATTTTTCCAAAATTTATTTCTTGCTGAAATTCCACGACCTTTGGAATTAAAGCTATGTACAGTGATAGTTCAGTAAAGAAACAGAAGACATTTGGACTTTCTTTTCACTAATTCAAAATGGTAGAGGAATAGAAAGTACAACTAAAATGTTTACCCTTAGACTTACAAAATAATTTTATATGGTTATGATTTAGTTATATGTAAGAATTTAGGAATAAATAAATCAATATGGGGCCTGAAAGGTAGCTTAGTAGAATAAGTGCCTGCCTGGAAAGTGTAGGGTTTGAGTTCAATCCTGAGTACTCCAAAAATTTAATTAATTAATTAATTAATTAATTAAAAGTAATTATTTCATTTATCCATTTTAATTTTAAATTGATAAGGCAATTTGAGGCCATATGTAGTGGTACATGTCTATAACTACAGCTCTGGGAAGGATGAAGCAGGAGGATCGATGTGAGTATAAAGTCAAACTGATTTAAACAGAGTTCAAGGACAGCCTAAAATATATAGCAAGACCCCGTCTCAAAAGAAGAGGAAGAAGAAGGAGGAGGAGGAGGAGGAGGGTGAACAGAAGGGGGAGGAGAAGTGGTGGGGTGAGAGGAGGGGAGGAGTGGGACAAAGAGGAGGAGGAGGAATGGGGGAAGAAGAGAAAGAAGAGGAGGACAAGGAAGAGAGAGAGGAATTCTTTGTAAAATTAACTTCAAGGTGCTATCAACAGTTTGTCTTAATGAATAAATAGCCAATTTGTCATGATTAACTTTGCGGATCCACTCATAAACTAAATAAATGTCATAAGACTTTTGCTGGAGATTTTCTATAGCATCCTCAGTGTTGAGAAGAACCTGGACAACTACTCATTGAAACTATAGAAAACAAAGACTGAAATACAAAGATTCTCTGCCCTCAGTGTTATCTGTAGGAAAATATTTTCTCATTGCTTCCAATACTCACCTTTGAGGTAAGACCGAATAAGCCAGAATAAGCCAGTTTCTCTTTAGCATGCTGTATTCAGCAGCTTAACTATACCAAAATATATACAAGATTTTGCATATTGATTTTTAAAGTTAATTTTTCTTAAATATATTTATGTAAGAATGACTACTTTTAAATGGCATGCAAGGCAACGTTTTGAAAATTTAATAGTTACCTATAGAAATCATTCTACATTGACATGTGTACACAGTACATTAGGCATGGTTCTCAAGCTTAGGTGAGATCTGTAACAAATTTCTGAAGAGAATAAGTAGTGCTTCATTGTGGCAGGTTTTTCTCTCTTAAATCAGACAGCAATGTATAGATTTGGAGCCTCTTTATGCACAGTCTACCCAGATCTCTTTAAATATCTTTATTTAACTTTTACTGCAATTCACCTCAGATGTTATCTATAAAAGTCAGATATGTCTTTTTTGATTCCAGTCTGCACGCCTCTCTAATCATTTCATAAAGCATTCCCCAAGCCTTGCTGACATCTTTTTATTATCCTTATCTGCTTGTACTACCAGTCACAGATAAATGACTGGCGATGCCTGTCTGCAGTATTGAAGAAGGCTTAGTTTCTGCGTACATTTGAAAAATGATATACTCAGTCATGACTTCATGAAGTTTGAACTTATACAACAGACTCCTTTGATTTTTTTCTCTCTTTGTTAGAAAATATGCTTCTCACCTAGTAGGAAAATACTTTAAAAGTAATAATGGAAGCCATCAAGTCTACTTGCGCTTTTATCAATCGTTCCTCTGAAGTTGAACGACGCCAAGAAAATATTTTGCTCTTGGAATGTCTGCCAAGTTGAAGTAGCAAATTTCTTTCTAGTCTCAGATCACACAGCAGCATCTTCAAAATTCCACAGCAGTATCATAGCACTTATTTCAAAATCACCTATTTTCATTCAAATAAGCACACAGCTCCAGACTTTTGCTTACATATATTTATAGAGAGAAGTCAAAGAGATTGCTATGCTGTTATCGGTTAAAGAGCAGTTATGGAAAATCCAAAAGTTCATCTCAATTTTCTCTTTTTGTGAAGTACCTTATACCACTAAGTGTTTCAAATTTAATTTCGTAAGTTGAAACCCATCCCCCCACAGAAAAGGAAATAAAAATGCCATGTATTCATGGATTAAATCAAATGAGAGGAACTTCATACACCAAGTATAAGGATGTATGACTCAGAAGAAGCCTGCAGGTTTAATTAAAAGAATAGTTGAAAGACTCATGGTGAAGTGAATTTAAAGAAGAATGATTCCAAACAGATGATCAGGAAGGGAGGATAGAGAACCATTAAGATAGATCTGGGCCATCAAACAGAATAGGCTAAGAGAGGTCTGCAGGATTTCAAAGAGTTACTGTTCTTGATCTTAGCAACCTGTAGGCAAGAAAATTCATGGTGTGTAAATTGGCTGAAACAGGATAAAAGGTGTGAGGGGAGTTTAAGAAAATAATTGGCATTGTAGAAAATGTGAAAAGTGGCCAATTAGGGATAAGTGAAAAGATTGTTGAGTAGTACTGAGTGAGCAGGCAAGGTTAGAAATCATAAATTTTGATGAGGCAATTAACACTGTTATGTGATATCTCCCTATTAGGCTTCACTGCCCAGGGGTGGGAACATTAACCCCATGAAGGGGCATTCAGGAGTAATGAGAGAAGGCAAAAGGAAAGTATAAGAGGTTGTATTGAGTGTTTTCAGTGAGTTAAATTATTCTTTGTGTGGTTTCGAGGGCTTCAGTATTAATAACTATGCATGTTATTCAGAGTCTCCACATTTTGGCTTGTGCTCACATTTCACAGTACTTTTTTACCTTAAGGAGTCTATTCTTATAGTAGCCCTTTTCATCACACTGACCTGTGAAAAGTTACGTGCTATTCCTATGTGACATAGTCACCGAGTGGCCTATCCAGACGCAGCCACAAATATACTTCAAGCCAGAATCCATAATGAGACAGTGACTCCTGCTGTCATGCAGACCGTTAGAAGATGACACCTCAAGACTTGACATTCACACTGAGGACCCACAATGGAGTGGAGCCTTTACACAGGGGTATGCAGCTTGGGAAAATGCAATGAGCTACAGCTTTCTCATAGGTAAACCTGTCTGAATGTATCTTACACTTCAATAGGAAGCTTTAGAAAATACACGGAAATGTTCACCTTCTTACTCTGCTTAAAAGGTTCTGAAACATGTTAAGTTCACTTTAGTCACAGATGTGATTCATGATATTTTTCACTTACATTGTCACATTTCTCTGCAGCACTATCAGATGGCCTCAACTGCAAACTAAGGAATTAAAATTGTTAACATCTGAGGAGTCTTTGCTTGTATAATCTTGTATGGCCTTTCTGGATTGTGTCCCACTGCATCTCCAAGTTTGATGCTGCATTTGTAAAGACTGTATGACAGAGCACTTGAGCTCTCTCAGAATGTACAATGACTAAAGTTTTATTTCATGCATCAGTGAGAAAAATATATAATCATTCCATAATGTTCATTAACAAATAGTATTTCATTCCTTCATAGATATGTATAATGTAAAATGTAAATAGTATTTTACATTTCAGGAGAAACAGCTTATGTATAATATTTTAAAATTAAGGTTGAACTAAGGTAATAATACTATCAGATAAAATAATACAGATCAAAGAAGGAGTAAAATTAATTGTAAAAGTTTTATGACGCAGAGAAAGACAGTATTGCAATAGGAAAAATTATCTGACTGTAAAGTGAAGGATCTCAGATGTTAATCAAACAATTTTTATTTTATAGAGAGTAGTAACTAGGCCAAAGGGGATGAAAAGTTAGTATGATAGGATAATAGATAAGAGACCACTTAATCCTAGAGTCAGCATGTTTTCCAATAGTTCCTGTTGAGTAGGGAGCACATTTAGGTTCAAGATGTGCATGGGATAGAAATTCAAGGGTGTGGAAGGAGTCTCTTAACCAAATTTTGATTAATAGGCAACAAACAAATGAAATAAGCAGTGAAGGTCAATTTTTAGAAAAATGGGAGGTGAATGTTATGTGTTTGACCTTGTTATAAGTATACTGAGAGGATACCCAGGAATTTTAATGGAGTCATATGAAAAAAGGAGTTTGTAGTAAGCCACTGTGCAGAAATAAGACTGGGAAGAATTGTAGTCTTAGCTGTTTTTCAGGATGAGAAGGCTCAAGAAAAATTTAATATTGTCAGTGATCAAATATATTTATCATACAAGCAATAGTATTATTGGGAAAATATAAATAAAATATGTAGAAATATTTTAAAACAATTTTATTCCTTAATCTTTATGTTGTATTGACTCCAAAACTGTGATTCAGGGTTATTAACATATCAGCTACAATTACATTGAAAAAAAGCAATGTGTTTGTGTGTCCAAGCTGAAATTGGTATAATGCAATAAATTTTTAAGTTAAATGCAAATTGAGATCTATGCTAAAGAGATTGTGCAATAGTATACAATCAGAATACATTTTGTCTAATTATGAATAAAATATTTATGTGGAAAAATAATTATAAAAAATAGCATAATGCAACTTGAAATAGAATGTCTACCTCTACTTAACTAGCAAATTTTTTATGCAAAGTGTCTTTGCTGTTGCCATCAAGCAACCAAGACAAAAATGCAAATTAGTAGTAATATACATGATCATTTTAATATTTTATGGTTTCATGTCATACATTTGTTTTCATTTTCTCTTTGTTTTTATGGCTTTACTTTTCACTTTTCAAGATTAATATTTTCATAAAACCAACCTTTTTTCCTTTTGCATTTACAAAGCAATTTCTGATTCTGCTTAGCTTATCAAATGGTAGCCAACATTCTGATGAGCCTCTGGCAACAGCATACATAAAACTCTTCATTGTGAAACTTGATCTATGATATTTCTGTCTCCTCAAGATTCTCCAATATTACAGAACAAGAGAATTATAAGTAGTATCTGTATCTACTGTATGAGTATCATCATTCACCCATTATCACCTAGAATCTTGAAGTCCATGTCTTTAACTGTCATGGAAAAGCAAATCAGGTTTGATAAAGAAAGCATGACTGTAAAGAGGAATGTCAAGTAATGATAAACATTTTGCATCTAATCATTTAAATTTTTGCAGTATGTTTTTGACTGTAACAGAAGAGATTTTATTTTGAATTTTCTTAAGCAAGGGTCTACAGGGTGTTTAAAGTCTCTCTATTAGATTGGACTCATAGTGATACATCTGTTTACAGCATCCCAAGAGCTGGGATTATAGACATGCACCACCACGCCCAGTCTCAATTACCATCTCAGTGTGCACCAGGGATCAAACCCTCTGCCCCTGTGCCTGCTTGCAGGCACTTTAATCAGCTGAGCTATTTGGCAGGTCCAACTGTAACAGAAGAGGTATTTTTCAATATTAGAAATTTTCCATGGATTAAAATATATTTTATCTAACATGTCTTTACAATTTTACTATGACAGGATTAGAATTGTGAACAGCTTGAAAAGCAGTATTGAAGATGGGAGAGACTAATGAAGTTTCATATCCTTAGAGTCAGATCAGGAACTCAAATCTGGAGTTCTTCCTTGCGTGACACATATTCTCGCACCACATTTTTTTCTATACGTTATTTACAAATAGACATTGATGACTTATATGCCAATAAAATTTATGTAATCACAGCAATTATTTTGGGTACATATCACTGACAGCAGTATTCTAAGTGAAATGTAAATTGGTTATTATTCAACTCTCATAACCATCTTAATTTTTGCTACTGGCATTCTTCCCCATTTTGCAGAACAAAAAGGTACAAAGATTAAATTTTCATTGCTGATGAGCACTGTAGGTGATTAAATGGGATAAACCTAAGAAGTTTTTTTTTTCTGGGACGATGTTCAATGATCATTTAACAAAATGAAACTACATTTAATGACAAATACTTAACAGAATAACTATACTAAAATAGATTGTGTAGAAAACAAATACTATGGTAACAAATACTACAGGGAGATATCCATTCTGCATGGAATATATGTTTTATATTATCTAAACCTTTATAAATCTCTACTTAGTGCATGCATGTACACATTTCTGCTCAACATATACATCTATGGAATTGCTGAATCTCAGGTAGCCATTTTTCTCAGCATCAGTGGACTTCAAAACATTATAAATCATTTTGGAGGCTAAAATTTGCTCAGATTGTCTGAGACACATATTTTCATTCAGCAAATTTAAACTTAACTGTATTAGTGTACACATAGCCATCAATACCCCAGTAGCTAGTGAAATATTTTACAAGCATGGCCGTATTGGGTAAAGTCCTACCAATAGCAGAAAATTCACTATTTAACAGTGTGAGCAAATGTAGAAAACTCATTCTCTGTATCAGATCTGCCATGAAGTAACTGAAATACAAGTCAGTCACTCTGGAATTTAGGATTAATATGAACTATCATTGTGTTGGCATTTTGTATGCATTTTCTTTACCTGCACCCATGTGCTAGGAGCAGGGTATATTCTATTTATTTTATTTTTTTGGTGGAACCGGGGATTGAACTCATGCCCTTGTGCTTGCCAAGCAAGTGCTTATTCTACTGAGCCATCTCCCCGGCCAAACAGGGTATATTCTAGAAGGTGAAATGCAGCTGAAACTTTCTTCTAAGAACTTGAAGTGATGTCCATAAATATTTATATTAATTATGCAATTTGTATCCCTAATATATATTTATATATTCCATTGTCTGACATTTTTTGCCTTTTATTTATATTTTGGATTTCTTATATAAAAGACACCATGCCATGTTTATGCTTGTATGTTTTATTTATTTCACATAACATGATATTCCCATCAATAGAGGAATTGATAAAGAAAATGTGGTGTATATATACATATTAGAGCACTATTCTTCCATAAAGAAGGAAAATATAAAACATTTTATAGAAAAACGGAGGCACTTTCTACGTTCATTTTAGAACTATATATTGCACACATTTCCTCTATTAGGTAAGCCACAAGGCACTATTGATGCAAAAATTTGAATGCTTTGCATCACTCAAGAAATTCATAGTCTCCGTGTCAAAATTATTAACAGTACTAAAAATAGAAGAAATGGAGATAGAGAATTTCTAACAGATAGACAGTCATTATTGAGTATATTAAAAAGTTTAGAGTATGTTAAATGTTTCAATTAATATTTCTAACAATATATGTACAGAAATTGTCACAATTCATAGCTAACATTGAACGAATTTTCAGGCAGTGAACACAGCAATTTAACCAAAAGCCAAATGCAAGTATATGCTGTCAATCACATCTCATAATATTTTTATGCATTGTTTTAAAAATTGTTTATGCACAGAGCTGCTTGGCATGTTCTTTTATTTCTGTTGCATTAACTTATAATTTATGTAATTCAAGGATATGTTTTTGGTGCACACATGCATATACATCTGTATTTTTTTGAAACATGGTAGCATATTTTTAACTTTAATGCCTTTTAGAATTATATTCCAACAACACAATCATTTGATTTATTGAAGATGAATCAATGTTTTCCATTATTCTTTCTCTAAGATGAAAAAAAGTCATGTCTGTGCATTATAGAATCTTATAATTCCCACTTTAAAAAGCCTCTTTGCTTAGAGCTTTCTCTAAGAAGTATTTGTAAAAACATTTTAATGAACTATTCAATTATTTTCCAGACTGCCATATCATGGAAAATATAGATAATATTTTGACAATTTTATTGAAGATATATTCAATCAAATGATTTGCACTATATGTTTTATCATAGTATCTGAAGCAAGAATAATCACAGGAAAATGACACTAAATGTGAAAACGTTCTTTGTTTTTGTCTTTTTCATTTTTATCCCATATGTAGTGACTAATTCTCATAAACTAGAGAAAGTATCCATCCACTTCCCCTCCATCTTTTCTCATTTTTGGCCTGTGAACCCTGGTTCTGCTTTGAGGCAGAGGAAAAGAGAAGAGAAACAGTTGCAGAGGAAGCTACAAATATTAAGAGGCAAAGGTGCAATTGTTCAATTTGGAATGTGACCAGGAGAGTGGCAGTGCTTTTGTTCACTTCAACTTTATACACTGCTAATGGAAAAATGCTCTTTGTACTTTAGTTTTTCTCTTTCTTCCAAAACAAAACAGACATATAACCAGTATCTCTCTCCATTTGTTTTCTAAGGCAGTATTGAAAATAGCTTTTCAAATAAGATTACATATGCAAGTACAAAGTACCAGGATTATTCTAGAAGGTTTTCAAAAGTGGTGTTTGAATGATTGTATGTTTTCTTAAAGAAAAATATCCTTCAAATAAAAGTGATTTATGTAATTTTTCTTCATCCAAACACTGAAATGTAGGTAAAATGAATGAAGGGCTTGATCTGTACCATTACATTCTTCAATTTTGTGTTGGGATATTTTGTAATTTTTAAGTAGTAAAAACTTACAAGAAATAAGGAATCACATCAGAAAAAATTTACCAAGAAGACTGTAAATAATAAACTAAACAAATTCACTCTTACATACTTTTAATTTTTTTATACTTCACTAAACTGAAATATATGAGGACACATTTTTGTTGTCATTTCTATGGTAGCAAGAATATTTAAAAAATATTTAATGTGGTTTCAAACCACATTAGGAACACTAACAACAGTGTCACTATCTCTAAAGTAAAAGCACTCTAATTAATTCTGGACATCATGGTGACCTTGTAACATAAACTCTGATTTCAATCCTCTTGAGCTTCTAACTTGGTTGCATTATCTTGAAAAAACTGGGCCTTTACTAATAAGTTTTTTTTTTTACTTTTGCATAAATGACAAAGAAAATGAAGCTAATTTTTCCAGCAAGATTGTTTTATAGGCAAGAATATCAACGTCTGTCACTTGAGAGGTGAAATTACATTCACAATTTCACTTACTGGCAATAATTGTGATCAAAAAAATGAATGATGATCAGATTTTCTTTTTTTTTTTTTTTTTGAGTCTTCATTAACTGCCAAAACTTCCTTTCAGCTCTTCTCCGAAAGTTTCCCTGACGTGTTTTACCCAGAAATACTATTTAATCCCTACTACTCCTTTATTAACATGAAATCTTTATTATACAACTGGCAACTCCAATGTCAAGACATACCAACCAGCATATGATAGTGAGTCTTTAAATTTCAATGACGTACTCATCTCCTCTCTCTATGTTAACCATGAGAACCAAGTTGTCCATACTTTAGTCAGTATTTTCCCTTTAATTTTTACTTCAATGCAGTCTCATTAACTTGTGGTGGAAGCCTATTCTTTACCATTATTATAACTACTAGCTAACCTTGTTATATTTATTTTTATTTATAAAGTAGAAATCCCTGGAGCATTCCACTTCAGATTTCTTTTGCTCATTCCACACATCAGAATTGAAAGGCGCAATCATGTTTGTTAGAGCTGCAACTTAGGTAAGCTATGAAAATTTATAGTTACCTGGCAGAAATATACCCCAGATTTTCATATAATGTATGTGTGGCTTTCATAAATTGAAATACCAACTGAACTACCCAAGCAAAAAGTGTGACTGTTATTTTTTTGCCACTTTCTCCCCAAAGTCTTGCCTGATTTTTGTGGAGTCTAAACTACATCCCGATGGATCTCCAGTTAAAAATGTGAACATAGAATTTTGAAGTTGTGTGTATTAGCTATGAGATAGTTGCAGCCTAAGCCGACTCTAGCAACGATCAGAAGCCTAATATCAGGAAAGCTCTTCTATGGCTTTGTCAGTGTAGTTCTGTTTACCGTGATCCCTCCTGCCCTTCGTATGCTATCTTTTCTTGCTCCCTGTGTCCCAGATAGAGACGTACCTTGGCTCTTATGTAATACTGACCTTCATCCCTTCTGTATTTTCCAATATGTGTTATGCCACTGAATGAAAAAAAACTTTCCTCTACACTCTATCAGTAATAACTTCAGGTCACATATTTAAAACGTATTTCTGTAACTATCTTCTCTTACTTTCAAAAAGGATCAGGCACCTTTTTATGCCCTTATAATATCTTTTATTTTTATTTGTTTTCCATAATTTTATTGAGAAACAAATAGCAATGGACAGTTTCAAATCAAATTGGTAGGACAGTTTCAATACCTTTTAAACCATTATTAATAGAATTGGCTTCTTTTATCAAACACTAACATGCAAAATTAAAATCTAATAAAACATTAGAAGACAACATAGGAGAAACACTTCAGAACACGGGTATGAACACCTATTTTCTTAAGTAATATTTCAGGGCTGGAGAGATGGCTCAGTGGTCTAAAGCACCTACTTGGAACTAGCTTGGCAAAGCATCAGGGACCGCGGTTCAATCCCCCAGCACCACATGCCAGCCAGCCCCGCCC
>NW_004524585.1:3693044-3710087 GCF_000260255.1 Octodon degus | reverse complement strand
CTCTCTCTCTCTCTCTCTCTCTCTCTCTCTCTAATAAATAAAAAATAAATAAAAAATAAATAAATAAACTGTTAAAAAAAGTAATATTTCAAAGCAGGAGAAACAAAAGCACAAAGTACAAAGGGGATTATATCATATTTAAAATCCTCTGAATAGCAAAGAAAATAATGAATAGAAAAAAGAGACATTATGCAGAATATAAGAAAATAATTATAAACTCCTATATAATAATCCCTTATGGATTATCATTTAAAAGACATAGATATAGATACAGATATATTAGAAAAGTGGCTGAGGAGGTAGCTCAGCAGAATAAGTGCTTCTGGCAAGCACAAGAGCCTGAGTTCAATCCCCGGTTCTGCCAAAAATAAAAATAAAAAAAAGAAAAAATAAAGCCCTGAAGATGCTTTGGGGCGGGGGAGATGGCTCAGTAGAATAAGCACTTCTCTGGCAAACACAAGGGACTGAGTTCAATCCCGGTTCTGCCAAAAAAAAAAAAAAAAAAAAAAGATATATTAGAAAGCCAAACAAGTAATACATATTTAAAGAGAGAAGAGGGCTAGGGAAATAGCTCAGCAGTATAGGTGCCTACCTGGCAAATGCAAGGTTCAGAGTTCGATCCTAGGAACCAGACATGGTGGTGCACACCTGTAATCTAAGCTCTAGGAGGCTGACATAGAAGGATCACTATGAGTCTGAACTATATAGTGTGACACTGTATCTAATAAATAAAAAAGAGAAGAGCAGGAAAGTATCTCATTAAAAACACAGCAAAAGATTGGAACATAAGTCATAAATAAGCAAGAAGTATATGTTAAATAAGATCAACTAATCTCACTAACTTTCAGGGAACTACAAGTCAAAACTATGGTTAAGGTATCATGATACTGTAGTTACACTGGCTATTATCTGAAAGAAGAAAGGTGATTAGAACATCTAAGAATGTGGAAAAAGGGGACACTTCTGTGTTGCTCATGAGAAAATAATCCCATGTAACTACTATGAAAACCCACATAGATATTCCTCAAATAAGTTAAAGTAGAACTCTATCTGATCCTCTATAGTAAGAGAAATTACATATGCAAATAAAATAAAAGTAGTATGGTAGACATTTGCTTTCTGATGTTTACTATTCCCAACAGCTTGGAGTATATTATGTGTGAATGTGGTACAGTACAAAAGCTAGACATTTCTTACAGCTATTAGTCATTCTAAAAATAAATCTATAGTTTACTTTATTCTTTAAATTAAATTTTTAAAATAAGTCCCTGTGTTCCCTGCATGCAATTTATTACACTACCAGAGCTAGGTAATTTATTTTGCTTTGGCCTTTTAAGTAGGTGCTTTAGACTACTGAGCCATCTCACCAGCCCCTTAGTTTTTCATAAATATTTTTTTTTTTTTTTTTTTTGTTTTTTTTTTTTTCCTTTCCCAAAGCAGCTAACAGAAAGAAGAAAACAAGATTTATCTTATCCGGCTCTATCCAAAACAAGGTGCTACGCTTTCTGTGACTTCAATTTGACAAGTAAAGCCCTGGGCAGGCATATGGCATCACAGCTTGTCACTATAAGGCAACAGAGTGGAAAAGACACGAGATAGTGTAGAAATAAGCAAGTGTGGCAGGTAAGTAATTAAGATTAGGAGAGAGCAGTGAAAGATTTCCTAAATCCAAGACACCCAATCCTTCCGTATCTACAGTAATACAAACCATACGTAACCACCATGCAACTAGCTCATCTTGGGAAACATGTAAACCTTTTATCTGTACATTTTAGAGTAAATTTTGTAGAGAAATGAAAGTATCACATGAGGCAAAAAAACATAGAGCAACTATATCTTCTACATAATTGTCTCCTACTAAAATATGCTGATTCACTCTAAATTGGGAAAATACATGCTATTTTTCTAATATTTTTATGATACTAAAATTTGTTTTCTCTCCTCCCTACCTGCCCTAAGTCTTTCTCCTTTTTCTCCTTCCTTCCCAGTGCCTAACATATATACAAAATACGATGTGTGGAAAATTGACATATAAAGGTAATTGCATTCACGTTGGTTTGTGAGCTTGACTACTAGAGTTGTGCCAAGAAATACAAATTAAAACACATATCAAAGAGCTGTTTCTTGCATCTCTTTGCAACTCCTTTCCTGTTTGAATTTACTCCCAAGTCCAGCCATTTTCTCATCTCTAGCTCTCAGTTAATTTTATGAGAATCAACAGGTATTTAAAAATTTGTCAAAATTATGAAATATGTTTTCATTTTCAATTAAATATAGACTTATTATTCAATCCAGGTGACCATGTGCTCCAAAATTAAAATGAGAAAATTACGTATTTCCTGTCTTCCACGCTCTATTTTATTCCATGTTTTTATTTTCTCATGTGTGGTTCATAATTATACTGATGGACATCCTTGCTAGGTTGCTGATGAGCCAAGAAAATCATTTGTGTCATCGATGACTACTGAGTTCAATGTCAGTGTACCTGAGTTTGCAAAGAAATCATGTAAGCAGCAGCAGTAACATGAAAGAATTAATCACACTTAGCAGACAGGTGACTCTCAGTAGAGAGTATAGACTGATTTGTCTTGGCTTTGTTATTATTCATCAGTTTCTGAAACTATTCCTGTTGCAATTCAAAAGTCATATTTACCTACAGACTCAGGAAGTTATAGTTATTTAGAGCCAATTGAGCACCCATCTTACCATGTAGAGGTGGTCATAACATGGTAGTGGTGAACTGTATAAATTTTTAAAAGTTATTTTGGTCATTAGAAGTTACCTTGCCAGTTTGAAGTCTGTGGAATAGGGGATGATCATGTGTTACAGTATGTTTTAAACTTCTTTCAGGCTCCTTAATTGGTACATGTATGTAATATAATTTAATCCTTGTTTTTCAGCCCATTTCTCCTTCCCTCTCTACCCTTCCATATATTCCTTGATCCTCTTCTTTTTTATATGTTTACAATATGTAATATTTACATGATTCATGTGGGATTGATTGGTACATCTACATAAGACACCTTAATTCTTTTCTTCGTACCCCTTCCTTTCCTTCCTCCTTCATCTTTTGATCCTCCTCACCTCTGAGAAAGATCTAGCTCCCAACATACTATTGTGTGTCTCTTACTTTGTTCTTTATTTACACTCAGGATAACTATTATTGACAATGCTCTTGTATGGATCAAATAGTAAAGACATTCACACGACAGATATTGCTTAGGAATGGGAAATGCTGGCAGTGTATATTTTGTGTAATTCTCAAACGTCACACTTACTACTCACAGCAGTAAAACTACCAAAATATAAGCTAGCATCTCAATTTTCCACAGTGCTTGTAATCTTACTGCCTTCATCCTCCATGATTACTTCCTGGTTTCTCTTGCCTTTTTCTAGATTTTCAGTTATTTCAATTCTCTTTCCAGTACTGAAAATTTAACACCCTTTCCAAGTAGTACATTTTGTGTATAATTGGCATAAAACTTATGCTTTCACTGATAGAGATGGAAGCCATGATGAAAGGGAGCCAGAAAGTTCAGAATATAGCCTAACTCTCTGCCTCCTAGGCCTTTAGTATAATAATGACCCTGAAATTCCCTACTCCTCAGGGCATTTCTACCAGAAACCATAAAGCTTATAGATCATCACAACTCATAATTCTGAAGAAGAACTAACTTGTTTTAAAAATGGATCATTTAACATGATTGACTATCACTAATTGCAACTTCTCATACTCAGGTGTATTCAGATTACAAGAGAATAAATATGATGTAATCAGTCATTCAGTGAATATGATTTCCTTTAACAGAATATCTGTGATTAAAACCTGAATAAAAATAAATTGTGAGTTCCTTTATACCATCAAATTCTGGATAACGATAGTGAATGGCAGAGTATACTACTTTGCAATATAAGTTTTCACTAACATGGTTTTTCTTCTTACACAATTAGAGCAAATCCTCCAACTCCAAAAACAATTCAATTCCAGCCCTTACCACGACATCATATAAAACAACACAGACAGTATTATCAAGTTTTATCAGACTTGAAAAAATACAAACACACCTAAATGTGCATGAGTTGATGACAAAGCTGAGAAATCGAATCATGAGCTTGCAACATTTTCCTTGTGTAATGATGGAGTTTTATCAGGAGCTGGGGAAAATACATTCCTACTTTGAAGATCTTAATATCAAATTTAACACAAAATTGGACAGTTAACTTTAATTTTTCTGTTACTATTTATGGCAGTGCAATACTAATAATATATTATGAACATTTTGGTAATGGTCGTTTTTCAGAGCCCAAGTGATTGGCAAATTTGATTTTTCTAAGATGAGCTTCTTGACTGCTACGATGATGTTCTTGCCTACGGATTCCTTCAAAAGTATACAGGATAAATGGTGCAAGAAGCAACCCTCCACCATCATTAAAAGAGACATGTATAACTATTAGTAAGACATGATAATTTACCTGTAGTCTTTGGATACCCCAATTGCCAGGTCTGCTTGTTTGCCACAACATCCCTTGAGTCCACTGCATGTGTCTGTGTGCATTTGTCTGCACTGTGGGTCTAAAGCAGTGTCTAAAACCTACTCAACACGTGGTTCTTAAAATATGTAGTATTTATATTTTTAATTTTTTCTAATATATTATTGGATGATATTTTATATAACAAAAATAAAATATTTGGTGAAGGCCAAATAATATATATGAAATGCAAAAGTAATTCAGTAGATTATTAGCGGATTCAACAAGACTGTCATTTTATAATTTTCATTAGAGTTATTAGTGAAACCTCTAATTTGGAATTACAAATGTTTAATTTATAAATACACATTCTGACAAGCAACAACAGCACTTATATTTGATTTTGTCAGCCTTTTTAAAAGTTTTAGCCATTCCATTGGTTGCATGTATGGTGGTCTCAGATCTGATTTTTTATTTACACTTTGTCATTTGTTTAGGAGTAGCATTTGCTCTAGTAAAACAAGAGATTTCAGAAATAAACTCACAAAGTAGATACAGACTTTCCAATATAAAACTAAATTATTTTTCCATTTCATAGTGTTCTGATGTAACTTATTTACAGAACAGCATGAACTGCTTTATATGCAGGATTTGGAGCTATTAAAAAGGATCTGTGCATTTTCTTCTGTTTAATTCCTAGAAAAAAAATATCTACAGTATGTGCATAATAGACAAGGATGCATAATTTTATAACTAAGTGATATTTTAATTTCTGTAGATAATCTAATAAAGGTTTTTGCTACAATTTTATAGTATGGAAAAGTTATCTTCCATGTGCTCTAGATATTCTGACAAATAGAATGTATTTAAAGAATTCCTTGCTGTTCTCTGAGTTGTGCGTTAATGGAGAATCAATAAACACTTCAATTACTAAAATGTAAGGCATGCTGCGATAATGCCGTAATGGAAGGATGAAATTTCACAGGAGTTAGAGAAAGATGTTTTGTATTGGAGGAAATAATTTTGACAGGGCAGCAGTGCCAACAAGTAGGATATTCACATTTGTATAGTGTTTGAGGAAGGAAACTGAGAAAAATCAACATCTATCGATCTTGTTCTGACACTTTGTAAACCTACATTTCATGTGTTTGAAATAGGGATTTAAAATTTCATTTAGAACATAGGCTACTTAGACCATAGTTTGGATATAAGATTTCAGAAGCAGTTCAGAAATATTTTAAATTTAAACTTACAGAATCTTTGCCCCCCCAAAGTGGGGAGGGCTCTAAGTGGTGGACAGAGGCTTCCAGGAATTTATTAATATAAATTAATATTCCTATAATATTTATATTAATATAATGACTGCTGCTGGAGTAATCTTGTTCACTGAGATTGCTGCTCATGTGTCTTTGGCTTTTTATCTAAGAGCCAAGAATGTAGTTGATTTTCAATGACATATGACATTCCCTAGGGTCCCAATACAAAAGTAATACCTTCTGTTAAAAAAGTCATACTATTTTTCTTTTCCTGAAATATGTACAGATTTTTAGTGAGCTCTTTGTTTAGGTATATATAGATACAAAAATATAGATAGGGCTGGTGAGATGGCTCAGTGGTCTAAAGCACCTACTTAGAACAAGCTCAGCAAAGCACAGGGACCACGGTTCAATCCCCCAGCACCACATGCCAGCCAGCCCCGCCCCCTGGTGGGTTGATCTGGACACACACACACACACACACACACACACACACACACGCACACACACACAAATAAATAAATAAAAATTAAAAAAAAACAAAAATATAGATATAGATAGTGATAGATAAATTCACAAGATATGGATATAGAAATGGAGAGATTGAACCAAGGCATTAACATGATTTAATTTACTTTATCTTTTGTATGAAGTTAGTAAGTAGTTGCCAATTATTGTTTAAGTTGAATTTAAGACACAATGTAGCATTGACTAGTTAACAAAGCTACACTCAGAGCCTAGTGGGCTTGAATCAATGTAATACATATGGAGAATGAAGAAAACGGTTATAAAAGAGGATCAACATTAAGGTGAAGTTTGTTGGCTTTAGTAGTAATGAGAACTGAACAGAGGGCTCACAAGTGTTTGGCTAATTCCCTTCCTCTGAGCAAGCCCTCACCATAAAAGAATTGCTATGTACAGTAAATAACAATTTGTAATCTGTTGGTTGAAGAGCGTTTTCTTAAAAATGGCATTAAGAAGATGGATCCTGAAAAGGACCTAAAAGAATCACATGATTATGGAGCTACAGCAGAGTAAACATATTTCCACATTATCACTTTGAGAAAGAGAGGAGCAAATATTTAAAGGTCAGTTAAAAAGGAGATGTGGGATCCTTAAAAAAGGTGTGGAAGTGTGGGGATATGATCATAGAAACAATAACTCAAGTTATGCAAGAAAAAGAGTGTCCTGATGCTACACATCACAAATAATAAGGAAAAGGAGATCTCTGAGAATGGTGCATTGATGTTGTTTACGTTCAGTAAGTGCAGATGAGTCATTCAAAAATTTACATGAAATAAAAATGCTTGGGACAGCGAGATAGCTGAGCAGACTAAGGGTCTGCTTAGACAAGCACAGGGACAGAAGTTCGATTACCTATACAACACGCTGTGCTGACCCTGCCCCAGGTGCGCTGAGCTAGCAACCGAGTCTGGGCGTGGTGGTGCATGACTGTAAACCCAGTGCTGGGGAGGCTGTAAAAAGCAGCTTCACTGGGAGTTTGAGCTGCATAGTAAGACCCTGTACCAAATACATTTTAAAAAATTGATAGCAAACTTATGATTCATAATTAATACTACCAATTTCTACAGCAGGTTATCAAGAATTATTACTATTCCAAAGGAATTTTGACATTGAAATTAATTTAAAATATAATAAAGCCCTAAACTGAGCAACTTGAGGTCCATTAGCATATTGGTGAGGGTGAAGTAAAAAATGACACGCTGAGTGTACAGAAAAGAAGAGGTTTGCGATGCAGACTTCTGATTCTCACAGGCACTTCCAAGTCAGAGGAGGCTGTACTCCACGGCATGGCAAAGTCTTGGAAGGATTCAATAGCACACTTCCTCACTGTCTCTTCTCTGCATGGGTCCAGGTGTGATGTGTGTCACTTTCTTACTGCATCTACTCTGGAGACCCCTTTGTCAAGTTCTGATCAACTTAAAGGTTGTAGGGAAATGTGAGAGAGCAATTGTTACATGGGAGGAGGCTTGCTGCCTATTCTGAAAAAAACACAGTCATGGGGAAAAAAAACTGGCAAGCTCTAGGGCCTGAGTTCAATCCTTGGTTCCGCAAAAAAAAAAAAAAAAAAAAAAAAGAAAAGAAAAAAAAAGTAAGAAACAGTAATGGGTGAAGACCCTGATTAATATCACAGATGGGAAAGACCTGAGCAGAGTAATCAGAAGATGAAATATTTGTCAGACACAAAACACGCAAAGATAAAATGATGTCTTGAATGAGACTCCTATTTTTGTCCTCTTTTACAAAATAAATACTTCTTTAAATGATAACACCTGTAGTCTCAATAAAGTTTCTTTGAATCTAAAATTACAGGCACAAAAAGTATAATTAGCCCATAATGCTCAGTAAAATTCAAGACTAATTTTTCAAGTAGATAAATGAAGCATGTAATTAAGTTATAAATGATTTAATAACATATTTGCTGTGTACAGCTGTGCACGAGAAATCATAACTTCATCAGAGCCTGGGAAAATTTTTTTTTAAAGTTTACCCCCATAAAAATATGTGAAGTTTGCAGAAACTATAATTTAGGGGTTGGAGAGATAGCTCAGTGGTCTAAGAGCCTGTTTGGCAAGCATAAAAACCCAGGTTTTATCATACCTCATGACATGCTGGACCCAAAGCCATGGGCACTCCATGCCACCACTGAAATTGAGCATTGTGATGCATACTTGCAGTCCCAGCACTGGGGAGGGTGAGATGGGAGAATCACTACCAGTCTCAACTGAATTTTATCTAATAAAGAGATAAATAAATATTTTTAAAAAAAACTATATTTTAGTCAAAGCATCTAGATTTAAGTTATAATATCAAATGAAATAGTGATTTCCAATATTATATATACAATAGCATATATACAAAAATGTATACCATCTGGAATACAGAAGTAATATGTATAATCACTTAATATACTGATCAACTTTTGGGGAATGCATATAAAATATTTTTAATTTTTTTCTTTTAATGACTTAAAATTTATTTTCTGAAAAATAATAGTACTCTATCCTATGCCAGTTGCTCTTTCTTTTCTTTTTTTCTTTTTTTTTTTTTTAAATAGGGTGCAAATTAGAATTGAAACCAAAAAAATTTGCAAGTGGTACAGAATTTCACTTAACAGAGTAATATGAATTGCACAGTATTTTCTGTACTGCATAGTGTTATCCTCCAACCAGTTGTTCATATTATCAGATATATGCATGGAAAAATGGAAAGAGAAAGAAAAATCAAGGAAATTAAGAAGAGAACATGGAGAAATAATTGATAAAAGACTTTTCCAGCCAGTTGCACGCCCAGCGTATGAGTGGGGCCACTTGGGCTCTCCAGATCCTCACTCCATCCAGCATCCAGGCCCACTCTACATTTTTGTACATATGCTATTGTATATATAATATTGGAGATCACTATTTCATTTGTTAGTGTGGAACCGCCTGGAGCCTTCTGAATCCTCAGTGCAGCCAACACCCATGCCTGGTGTGTGCGGAGGGGAATGCCTGGAGCCCTCCAGATCCTCATTCAAGCCAGCACCTGGGCCAGGCGTGTGTGTGTGTGTGTGTGTGTGTGTGTGTGTGTGTGTGTGTAACTTCCTCCATCAGAGAAGACCGGTGTGGAACCCTGCAGCAGAACTCCCTGCAGAGAGGCTAAAGCCAAGATACACCCAGCTAATCTAGGAGCAGAACATCTTGCCAAAGAGGCACAGCAGGTTCACTTCCAAGGGCTGCAGCAGGAAGAAGCTGAGCATAGCAGCCAGACCCCAAGCTATACCCACCTGGATGAGTTTGAACTTGGTAGATTTAGACCTGGTGCTAAGGTAGTAACTCTACCAAAGCTTTATGCAAAGGGCCTCTCCATATTGTGAACTTCTCAATAAACTATACGTCATTCATATTGTGCCTACAATAACATTTAACATGTACTTGGAGCTAAAACTTTTCTGAAAAATACATGAGAATATTATTAAATCAATGAGTGAATGACACTTTCATAAATCATAAATAAAATCACTCACCTCAAAGTGGGAAAGCAAAAGAAATAAAGAGGAAGAGGCCAGCATCCCAAAGTTCCCTTCAAGGGCACATCCATCACCAGTGACCCAATAGTTCCTATGAAGCCCTCCTCTTAAAAGTTCCACTAGCACTAATCCAACAGTGCCAACCTGGGGACCAAGACTTTAAAAGGTGGTCTTTTAGGAAACACTATACACTCAAACTACAGCATTCACTCACTCAGTTGAGTTTGGACAAGCATGCCAAGAACGTCAATATCTTTCATATGTATTGGGGACAACTATTTATCTAAAAGCAAGAGATTATTTAAGCTATTATTTCTCATGATGTGTAAAAATCAAATGAAGCCAAAGTTCTGCAAGCATAAAAGTACCAAAAGAAAACAAAAGGGAGGGCTGAGGAGATACGGCGGTGGTCTAAGCGCTTGCTTGGGAAGGGCAGGGATGCAAGTTCAATACCCATACCGCATGCCTGCTGGCCCCAGGAGTACCAAAATCCCAATGTGCTGTTCCAGCCTCAAGACTGGGCATGGTGGCACCTGCCTGTAATACTAGTGCTAAGCAGACTGAGAGAGGAGGATTACCACATGTCTGACCTGCACAGGGAGACCCTGTACACAATAAATTAATTAATTAACTTTTTTAAAGGGAGAAAATCACATGACATTGTGCTAAGCAAAGATTTTCTTAGATATGAATCCAAAATCACTTAGAAAACCTATCTTAAACACAGAAAGTTCATTTAGTACATACATGTGCAGTTCACCCAAATGTTATTTTATTATTCTTGAACTTTCCCTGAACGAACAAGGCTCAGTGTTCTGGCCTCACCCTGACTCACACTTACCATATACACTATTCTCTCCTAGTCAGTTGCCTGAAGATTTTAGGAAATGTTGAGAAAAACTAATCAAGAGAATAGTGATTTAGAAAAATACATGCCCTAAAGGCACAATCCCCAAGAACCACCTCTGACTGAGCACCAGTGCCTAAGGACATATCCAGCTATGCATTCGCCATAACCCACTGAGGAGTGCAGCATCGCATCATGGTCCAATTGTGTTCTGAAATTGCAAACTCTGAACCCAAGAATTTAGGGAGATATTTTAGACCTGAGCCATAACAGTGCACAAAGTTTTGACAATTTTCACAGGCTACTCTATAAATCTTCCTCCCGTGAATGATTCACTTTATTTTACTTTGCCTAGCTCTGACGTTATGATGAAAGGCTTATGTACTCCTATGTCCTTCAGCCTCCCCAAAATTCCTGGCCCACAAAGAAAATTGCGTAAATTTATAATACCTTAAAATTATGCATGCAGGCACTGGGGAGATAGCTTGGTGACCTCAGCACCTGCATGGCAAGTGCAAAGTCCCTGGTTTGATCCCCAGTACTGCCTGTCATTCCAGCCCCAAAACCCTAGATGCTCCATGCCAGCCACCAAAACTGCATGCCTGTAATCCCAGCACTGAGGAGACTGAGACAGAATGATCACTACAAGCCCAAGTTGCATGGCAAGACTCTTCACCAAATAAATAAATGAATAAATTAAAAAGGTTTTTAAAATTATGCATGTAGCAGAAATTTGAGAATTGCAAAGAGATTTTTTTTCAACAAATACTCATTAATTGAGATAAAATGGTCTACTGCTGATGCTTGTATTTTGTAAATCTACTTTGGAAACCGAAGTTTTATTTTAATGAGCATATTAAAAAAGAAATATTTACAGTGCAAAGAAATATCTATTCATTTTATTTTAGTATTGTTAGTTTATCAGACAAAGTTCTTGATTTGCTTTTACTCTTTTATTCTAGATAAGATTGTTCATTAGTCTTCATTTGTAAAAGAGACTATACTGTAATTTATAATGCTCAATTGCCAATAGCCCTATTTTATCAACAACACAAATGTGCATTGCAAGGTGCATACTTATTCAACTACATTTGTCATTTTGGAGAGATATTCACATATTTCAAAAAACCAAATACAGTTATTCAATTCTTCTGCATATGATATACATTTTATAAGTATTCTCTCTAGCACTTCTATGAAGAAATGTAATCATTTATGTCATAGATTTATCAGGCTTAAAAGGTTGGCTTGTCAAGTACAGTGATTAAGAAATAATAGCTTCAAAGAATACTCAGGAAACATTTCTTCATAAGGATTCAATTAGACACTTTAACTTCATCTCCCAAGGGGAGATATTTTACTTTCTGGAAAGCCATAATAAAACACTGATAAGGTAACAAATATAATGCTGAGAAGACTTTGCTAATCAACACTATCTGAAAGTGGGATGGTAAGATTAATTTTAGTTCTTTAACTCATAAGAACAATCTGAGGAATTACTTTATAATATAATAACTGATAGGTCCTTGACAAGAAAATAATTACCTTTCATTACAGATGCCATAAGTCATTTTCCCTAAAGTTTAAAGTGAAATATATAATGATTATTATGCCTAATTTCCCATTCATTGCTTACAAGTTTAGTATTGAAATTTAAGTATATCTAGAAATTTAGCCTTTGAAGCAAAGCTAAAATCAAGCACATGCAAATAAAGTTCATGCTTCTAAAAATAGATTTAATAGAACTATATGAATAAATTGTTGCAAAGGAAATTATTAATTTGAAACCATTATTATTATAAAACTAATAGCAACATGTGTTATACATGCACTAACAGTTCCTTCAAAAATATGAAAACAAAGTTAATCCAAGGTGGATAAACCAAACACTACTCTGCACTTTTCTATTCGTCTAAATTCTACTCAGTGGGGTAAAAAAATAATACGAAGTAGGATGTCAGAAAATTGGTGGAGTAAGAAGTGTTAGCAATTGTCTACCCACAAAATCAATTCTTTTATATCTACACGCTAATGAAAATAAAAATCTGGAGCAACTTGGTGGAACCCAGAGACAGGACCACTGTACAGCAAAACATTTTACCTGTGCTGCTAGGTTTCCAAGTTGGCACAGCTTAGAAACCTGAGTAACAACCAGCTGCAAATGGGAAGCAGTTTCAGCACATGCTGCTTGCCAAATTCTTCGAGTCTGCTGAAACATCACGTCTACACACAGCAAGGTGCACAAAGTAAGCAAGAACTCACCGTTATCAGTAAGGAAAAGGGAATCGTGGGATTCATGCATTGCGAGATGGTCACCCCAACCCATTAAGGCTGCCTTGGGCAGATGGAGACTTCTCTGTGCATGCCCTGCTTGTGCCACCGCTGAGCAGAACTAGAAGTAAGAAAGGGGGAAAGCTAAATGAGTCCAAGGTAACCTTGACAATTTGTTCCATTCTATATCAGACACGAGTGGTACCCTTAGGAAAGTCAGACTGTTCATACGTCTACCCACTTAGACAGATCGAGAAGCGGAGGTTTGCCTTGTCAGAATGATCTAACACCTTCATGGCCATAATCTCAGTGAAACCTCACAGAGCCAAAGCCAGACTATACTTAACTAAGTCCAAGAGGGTTATTAACGCAAGTGTAGCCATCAGGCCTGCCTGGAGCAGTCACATAGCCCAAGATATCAAGGATCTATCTGTAAGAAACTGTTAGAATTTAAAGAAGAATCTTGTAGGAAGTACAAGATGTGTGAATCACTCAATTTTCCGCATGTGTAATACGTCAAGAAACTATGCAGGAACCGTGGTCACTCAGGAGCAAGCATGGTGGTGTGACTCAAAATAGGTCCAGTCGTGCTTAAGCGAGTCCGTGCAGCATGGTGACTCAGCCTGTCTAAAGCTATCACCTGTCAAGGCACCCATTGCCCGTTTTGCTTACTGCGACTTTCCAGCCACTATTACCTAGTACAGGAAGGAGAGTCTGATTTTGTACAAATGTGACATGTTTGGCAGCATCTGACTAGCGGGATCAGATGTTCACAACAACACGAGAGAAATCTTATACCCTGATACTCCTTGAGCCTATCCTCCACCCCCGGGGGGACCCATGGGAGACAGGTATCAGAGAATTCTATTTCTAGAGGAGAAACAGCAGGTCCTGTCTAAGTTATCATGGCTTCCTGTCCTCTAAACTAAAACTGTGAAGCTAGGTATTCTAATATGGCCACAGAATGAGTTAAATAAAAAATCAAATGTACAGAATAGTTCACTTAAAAAAACTACCAAAAGTTTAAAATATAAAAAATTATGTGGGTACAATGTTTTTTATTCACAAAGAAGGTTTGGTAATAATTATGATAAAAACAAAGACATTTTTGAAATGTAATTATAAAACTCATTATTTGAACCAAATAGCAGAAAAGTACAACTACAACTTGAACATTGGGTAGCAAGTTTGTCATTATTTTTCTTTTAGTTAATTTTATGTGGCAACTTGATTGGGTCGCAGGAAGCCTAGGTATCTACTCAAATTGTATTTTTTGAGGACTGCGAAATAAGAAAATGAATTTCTACGGGCTTAATCTTTGAATTCCTGGCCCTCCTCAGTTGGGCTTGGAATCAATCAATTCACATGAGTCTGAACAGAACAAAAAGTAGAAGATTGGATTCTCTCTCCTTCTGGTTGCTTCAGCTGGACCATCAGCTTTCTCAGGCTCCTAGTTGGGATTTATGCCATCTAGTCCTCCAGTTCTCAGGATTTCAAACAAAGACAGATCTATACCATGTTCTCTCTGTTCCCAAGACTGTAGGTTCAGCCTAAAACTAAACCACTGGCTTTCCTCCAGCTGGCAAGATCAGGTAAATCAGATAATAGTTATACCTTCTGTGGTTCCTCATAACACACACACACACACACACACACACACACACACACACACACAGACTTGTTTTTCTCTAGAGAAATCTAATACATTATTATTATGAAGTGCTTCAACATGACAGTATACTATTAAAAACTAAACACATTAGCAAAACAAATGAATTCTTAAAAATTGAAAAAAAACTTAAATAAAATGAAAATCTCTTAACACAGATAAAGGCTAACTATAATAAAATATGAGAAGAGAGAATTAAAAAAACATAGAGGAGAAATCCAGTAGAGGTAAAATCAGTTTGTCCAAAAAATATATACTTCTGTTTTCAAACTGCATAGGAGAAGCAAGTACCCAGCCACATAAGACAGAACTCTGAGAACAAAAATAAGAATTAGAGAGGCTTGATGAAATTTTTTACACGTCAAAATTGTGGTCAGGGATATAGCTCAGTGGCACAAATTTTTTTGTACTTTTTTAAGGGAAGGGTTTACAGGGTATTCAGGGTCTCACTACTAAATCATAATTGTAGCAATCTGCCTGTTTACAGCCTCCCAAGAGCTGGGATTACAGATGTGCACCACCACGCCCAATCTCAATGGCAGTCTCAGCATGCCCCTGGGACGGGGCCAGCACAGCAGGCCCTAGGATTGAAGCCTCAGCCCCTGCACCTGCTTGCAGGTGCTTTAATCCACTGAACTATCTGGCTGACCCTCAGTGGCACAATGTAGCAAGCAAAAGGCTCTGAGTTTGATTCCTTGTTTCAAAAATCAATCAATCAATCAATCAATCAATCAATCAATATTGTAAGGAAAATAATTTGCATTATCTTTATAATAAGATATCTTTGCTGGTTTAATTTAAAAAGACATACAAGTTAAGATAATTATAGTTATTAGGAGAAAAATACATACCTGTAGAACTAATTCTCATGGGAAAAGAAAAATCTAAAATATAGTCTGATTTTGAAAAAGTGATAAAACTAGAAAACAAAACTATTTGAACTTGAATTTAAAACAGTTCTGAATTAAATTATATGTCGTGAAATAGAGTAACACTTCAAAATCTTGGATAAGCATTACTACGTATTATAAATAGACTTTTAAAAAAATTATGGCTTTCAGTTATAGGCAAAATGTAAGCTATTTATTAACAATTTACCAAAGTTTGTACATATAATAAAAATAAAATAAAAGCAAAATTAAGCCTATTCATATTTTACTGTGGACTCTAATTAAACAGAATTTAAAAGAAATGTTCTTTCCATCAAGATTTTGTGATTAATTTAACTGAAAAGCAGATGAATGAATTCTAGTAGTTTTGATTACCTTTTATCTAAATTCAAATAGGTACATAAGGCTCTGACTACTGCATTACACAATAAAGACCTAGAATATTGTTATTTTGTACCTTTTCCATAAATATTTACATAATACACTCTGTTAAAACTGATTTTTCACAGTAGATTGGATAGTTACTCACATTTTTCTATAAGTTTAAGAACTAAGATTCTCATTGTGAAAAAGAGAACTTTCTTTTCTTTTCTTTTTTCTTAATTAGCAAAGCACACAATTTTACGTAAAAAACTGAGGAACTACTGGTTCTACGTAGTTTTGTAATTTAATCATATAAAACAAAAAACTGACAAGAGCCCGAGTAAGATCATCTTGTTTAAAACTTTAGTTAAATGATACGGCATGGATAACAAGGAAAGTAAAGGAAGTATAGTGTTTTTTTGTTTTGTTTTGTTTTGGCTTGGTTTGGTTTTGGGTTTGGGTTTCTTTGTTTTGTTTTGTTTTGTTTTGTTTTGTTTTGTTTGGTGGAACTGGGTATTGAAGAGTATAGTATTTTTTAATGGCAAAACCAAAGTATGGGAAAATTCACTAGTCTTTAATAATCACTTAGAATTCTAAAAGGTCCTTTTCTGACTTGTCCTTTCATTTATTTTTTAAATTTTTTATTCATTTTAATGAGAAAAAAGATAAAATAGTAATTAAACAGTTTCAAAATAGTTTAGTAGGATAGTTACAATAATTAATACATTGCATATTGGTGTTTTCATAGAAGTTATTCAGATGACAAAATGTAGACACGATATGTTGTCTAAACACTACTACTACACACCTTTCTTCTCAGACATCCTGTAATTCAGTAGTGTCCCAAATTTTCTGCTCAAAAAGAGTATGGGACAACAGAGGAAGGTGACTGATGATGTATAGTGTGCCTAAGGAGAGTCACTTAGACAGAAAAAATTCTCTCAGTCTTTCATAGAGAGCAAATTGGCCATGACTCATCCAGATGACTTACACTAACAAAAGATCCACAAGGTGCTGTACATGGTTCCATGGTAATTCCTGAGGGGAGTTGACTGACCTTTCAGATAGAAAAGTTACATGTTTAGTTATATAGGTCTTGTTTTATGTCCTTTTATTAGCCCCATACTTTCTCTTAAGACATTATCATCAGGGCTGGAGAGATGGCTCAGTGGTCTAAAGCACCTACTTAGAACAAGCTTAGCAAAGCATCAGGGACGGCGGTTCAATCCCCCAGCACCACATGCCAG
>NW_004524585.1:3683958-3692944 GCF_000260255.1 Octodon degus | reverse complement strand
GCGGTTCAATCCCCCAGCACCACATGCCAGCCAGCCCCGCCTCCTGGTGGGCTGAGCTGGCCACACACATACACACCACTCTCTCTCTCTCTCTCTTTCTCTCTTTCTCTCTCTCTCTCTCTCTCTCTCTCTCTCTCTCTCTCTCTCTCTCAAATAAATAAAAAAAAATTAATAAAAAAAAGACATTATCATCTTAGAGCAAAAGATTAAGGGACATAATCAGTCCTCACAGAGGACAAAACAATAGAATGAAGCTTCAATTATAACACAAAATGCAGCCATGGACTCTTCCTAAAAACAAAAACACGCAGGCCTTTGTTCCTCATCTGAGCAAATGCAAACTTGTTCACAGAAGGGGGAAAAGTAACATATCACTAAAGGGCAGCTGCTCCTGTGAACAGTCGTGATGTCTGAGTAAATATGAGGTGGAATAAGAATGAAGAATTTGGGCTTGAGAAACATCAAGAACATTTGAAAGCAGAAGAAAGTTAAAGTGTTCAATTATATTGATATTTTTTCTTTCGAATTCTTTCTTACACATAAGTACAATAACAAAAATTATCTTTACATAATTGAATCATAGTAGTATAAAAATTCAGAAGGAAAATATACAATCCTTGAAAGCAAAAAATAAATATCACTAATATTGATTTTTTTCAAGAATTATTACATAAAATCTATGTTTTGAAAGTGGACATAGAAGCCTGGTATGATAGCTCAGTGGACTGAATGCTAGCTTAGGCAAGTGCAGGGACCTGAGTTCAATCCCTAGCACCACACACTGCACCAGCCCCAACCCCAGGCACAGTGAGCAGGCCACAGAGACCAGGCCTAGTGGCGCACACCTGTAATTCCAGCACTAGGGAGGCTGAAAACAGGAGGATCACTACATGACTAGCTGCATAGTGAGACCCTGTACCAAAAAAGAAAAAAGTGCACAAAGATTTATAAGTGATGCCATCAATAACTATAGCTATAAAAGAATGCCAAGGTTCCAGCACAAAGTTAAGGTAATTTTTTAAAACAAATAATAATCTTTTAAGCTCTGAAAATACTCACAATCTTATCATTACATAATCAAATTTTCTAGTAAATATGAGGAAAACTTTGTAAACCTACGTAGTACATTTTTAAACTTAAGAACAGAAGATTCTTTCTGGGAAAATATATTAGTCCCAAATGCTGAATGCAAGATTATCATATCAAAAGTTTTCAAAATAAGACAAGTATATAGACCCTGGGCCTGTTGTGCCTGCCCTGGCCACGGGGAGTGCTGAGACAGTAATTGAGATGGGGCGTGATGACACGCACCTGTAATCCCAGCTCTTGGTGGATTAGGAGCTGAAGTCTTCACTCCTATTTCACTCTAAACAGGCGGATCACTGTGAGTCCAATCCAATAGTGAGACCCTGAACACCCTGTAGACCCTTCCATAAAATACAAAAAAGCAAAAATATGTATAGATATAAATATGACATTATAGATAATGTGAGCCAGAGATAGATAGAAGGAGAGATAGACAGATTTTCATTCATCACATAAAGACATTGCAGAGAAATCAAAGATGCAGTGGTGCCTAGCAATTACATATGATCTTACCTTGCTTAAGTACATCCAGTGATATTTGCACAATAATGGAATCTCCCAACTTTATACGTTATAATATCTAATCCTATCATTAATTATTATGTGAGCATATATAAATGTGTATATTATAATCTGTGAATGGAGAATGTTCCACATGAGAAAGGTAGCTAGTAAAAAATCAAATGTTGAAAAAAGGATGAGAAGTTTACTTTATCAATTCTGAAAGACAAATCACCTCATAATAAAAGACAGATATAAATGCTAACATGCTGATGTCATGTGATTTAGAATAGAGTGTCATAATAACAGGCAGAATTATTATTGTTATTTGACTTTTATGTAGCTATTAATATCATAATGCTACTATAAAAATAATGTCAGGTAAGTAATCATGCTATTGGATAGAAATTATTAGTTAAACTAATTTGGTAGTTCTCATATATTATATTCCAAATTAAGCCTCAGACTTGTACTCTAGTCTAACTTTTCATATCAAGTATCAAAGTAGTCTAACATGCATACCTGTGTCTTAGTTGATTTATGAATCTATCTAGGCATTCTTCTCTAACCTACCAAACTTCTGGATTTAATTGTCATTTCACTGCACTAAAATTGAGTTCTAACAATCACCCACGTAAACATTTATTACACTGACTAGCATACATTCTATTAACAATTTTTATCGGGGCTGAGAAGCTGACTCATTGGAATAAGCTCATCCCTGGCAAGCTCTAGGTCTTGTGTGTAATCCCCGGTTCCATAAAAAAATAAAAAAATACCAATGTTTTTTCTTACCTCTTCAATCATACTGTATGTTGTGGCCATCATTAGAAGAACCACACTGTGGTGATGTCTGCCACTCGTAAACATTATAATTTCAGCATATATAAAACTCCATTTATCACTTAGAAAATAAAGTTTGTGATGGTTTTCTGAAAGATAATACTCTTTGTGATGGTTTTTCCAAAAGATAGCAATGGCAAAGGTTGAAACTGTAATAATATTAAATTAAACTGATTTATTAATTTATCCATTAAATAATATTTTCTTACAGCAGAAATTGTTTGAAATGCCAGGAAAATCAAGATGATGAATTTGTCTTTTAGGAATGTAAAGTAATATGAAAGAAACTGGAAAATAAGTATACAATATCATACCATGTGTGAAACATACCAATAGAACTTGGGCATAGCATTGTCTCCCTATGGGGCCAGGAAATAGCTCAGTAGAATAAGTGCTTTCCTAGCAAGCACAAGGGCCTGAGTTCAGACCCTGTTTCTGCCAAATAAATAAATAAATAAATAAATAAATATTTTTAAAAAACAAAATATTGCCCTCCGGTAGTTCAGCAATCTGGAAAGCTGAAGTAGGAAGACCATAAGTTTGTGCTCAGACAGGGAAATTTAATGGTTTAGCTTAGTGGGACCCTGTCTCAAAATAAAATTAAAAAGGTCTGAGAATATAGGAGAGTGCTAAGGACCTGGTTTCAAACCACAGATAATTAAATAAAAGCAACAAAAAAACAGTAAAAAGGCACCAATGGACCTATAAATATAAAATTAATCAAATGCAGAATATAGACTGAGGAAGTCAAAAAATCAATTGGACATGATAGTATCTTAGCTGAGTCATAATGCCTTTGTGGTCAATAAGATAAAGAAGTTCTAGAAACATCAAAAAACAAGGAGGAATATAAACCCAATACACAACACACATAGATAAATATGTATAGCTTGTTGATACCAATATATAAACTTCGAGGGAAGGTTATTAGCAAAACAGTAGTTAGGAGATCATTCTTATATGATCTGAAAAAAATGTCATGATCCTAGAGCTTGATGTTTCTCAGATGGTAGATCTAAACCACAGGGCTTGCTAGCTGAACAATTGTTCAGCCACTTGAGTCTGGTAAATGAGACTCTTACGGAAGTCTATAGTATACATATGTGACAAAGCATAGGAAAACAGATGTGCGATTTATATGTAGACTGGGCATGTATAATTGAATGTAAAATAGGAGTAAAAGATATCATAGAAGAGGCAAAGACTGGAACCATGTAATTCAATTAGTAGCCTAACTCTGAAATAATAATAGTGAGGACCCAGAGTATGGCAGTGAGAACTGAGATGAGATGACAGAATGTCAAAAACTTGTTTGTAAAAGTCTAGAAAAATTTAGAGCTACAACAAAGTTTCAGAGAATATGGTATTCTATTGTGTTTATTTACTCGTGAGAAGAAAAATGATCCCTGATGATCGTTAATTCAATTAAAATGAAAACCTTCCTCCAAAAGTTTGCAGAGTTATGTTTAGATATAGCCCTATGAAGATAAGCATCAGGGAAGTATCCAAAGAAAATGTAAATTTCTAAAAATAGTCTGGGTGAACTCTTTTAGAAACATGTTATGCTGTTCTTCAAGTAGAAACAGATTAAGGATAAAAGGAAGTAATACATCTTGTAGAGAAGGACTGTGAAGCAGAAGCATTTTAAGTAGTCCATAAATCAAACACTGGGCAAGGGCAGCGCATAGAGAATACGAGGGCTTCAGAGCCCAGAAGGAAAGGAAGTTTTGATCTCAGCAGCATCAGTGTGTTCCTGCCAGTGCCCCAAAGAGATAGCCTAGAGGTTCTAGTTAGGCCCAAAGAGTTCAATGCTGGAAAATGGGTCAGAGGCAGAGACCTTAGCTCTGGTGTTAGGGCAGAAACTGTTTCCTCTAAGATTAAGCTGCTCTGCTTTGAAGACTGTGAGTGGTCACACAGTTAAGTTTTGCACCTCTGAATGCTGGTGCCCCTGATGGCAACAGAAACACTGGAAAGGGGTTGGGGTGAATCAGTTTAGTGGAAGATCCCACAAAAACAATAAACATGCTTGCTACATAAATTATACATTGAGGAACCATCACTGACATATAGCTTCAAAAACAAATTTTATACTTGATGCAAATGTGTGCACTCATTTATTACTACTTCCTCTGTTGACAAAACATGTTTAGTGAAAAATAAAGCTTGAGTCTTCATCAGCTGGGGGGGGAGGGGGCGCGAATAACATAACTAGCCTGTGTTTCCATCTGTGCCCCTGCTTTCTACAAAATAATCAGATTTCGCCAATAGAATTAAAGAGAAGTACAGTGTTCAGTAATGACTCATAGTCAGAGAAGAGAATCCACAGCAGTGGCACTGAGTTAATTATGAAGTAGATTTTTATATGCAAGCCCAACAGAAATGTCTTCTTGAGTCATGTCGGGCCCAGAATGAAAGGTAAGACATGCATCTTCTAGTGCTAGCTTTGCCACTTAGTCAAAGATGAAATCCCCTCATCTGAAAAATGCAGCCATGTACTGAAGACTTCTAATGTTCCATTTAGTTAACTCAATAGATCGAGCTTTGTTTAAGGCAGTAGCATAATATTGACATTTCCTTGTTTCCATTCTATGAAACACAACAAAGAAATATTCAGAAACAAGAGCCTACCTATACCTTAAACCCTGTCGGTGCTCCACTTTTTCCAGGGCTGTGCTGACCAAAACATTCTCTCTGCACACAGTGCCACCTCTGACAACAGCAGGTAGACAGAATATAGGTTATGCAATTGTGTCTTGCACAGAAGAGCACATACAATATTTTTTTATTAAAGGTTTCAACATAAGTTTATCTACTCTTTTTCAAAATAGAACTTTAAAAAACAACTTCAAAACTTGAAACTTACATGAAAAACAGGTGGAGAAAGAATGAAATTAAGAGGCCAAATACTAAAACCTTCAAGAAATCTTAATCAAATGTTAATTGAAAGGGAGGGGAAAACCTGAGAAAGTTCATGATTAATAAACCTTATCAGAGTTATAAGAGTTTAAAGAGGAATAGTGAGCATTGATTGTAGCATCTGTCCTATAGAAAAGTCATGTAAAAGCAGTTAGTATTAAACAGCATTGAAAGTTAATTAATAAATATCAAAAGAAAAAATACAGGGAAACAGGATATTAGACTTAAAAAAATTTAACAAACAGAAAGGAGAAAGTGATTATATTAAATTATTATTGATATATTACATAAGTATATAAATAAGACAAGTGAGATTTAGTGTATTGTATAGACAGAATAAAAAATGGGAGAGAAAAATATTCAATATTTCCTCTTTGAGGGAAGAAATATTTATTGACTTAAAGAAAAAGTTGTAGTGAATGTTTCACCATGTATCAGAGGAAAAAAAGTATTCCAGGTGAAGTTATCATGAGGAAGTTATTAAATGTGTGTCTAGACAAAAATAACTAATAATAAATTAACTCTACATAAAACATCAGTTAAGTCTCAGTATATTCGTGCCAACCTTCACTATAGATTAGAATGGAGCAATTTCAAAAGAAATTTGAGAATGTATGTTGTAAGTATAAAATCACTTATGGAATATGATAATAAAAGATAGATGTTTGCATCAGGCCAGAATCCAGAAAATTTAGTACATATAAAAATTCAGTAACAATTTATTTAAATATCAGATCACAAAATAGGGTATGATTTCAAGTAAAACAGAATGGACAAAGCATAATAGCAAGATTGCTGGCTTGTATGATTGTATTCAAAGTGAAACAAAGACAAAATAACCTTTGGGAAAAATATAAATGATTATAATTTTAATTTAACATTAAATCTAACGAACCACATTGATATTAATGTTTATTCTAAGTTTTACAATTTTTAGAGGAAGCACTTGATGTACAGAGAAAACTAAATTAAAAGTTAAATGTAATACTATTGATATCTACTTACTATGTATTTTTTCTTATTTGTGAAGAATTTTTGTCAACATATTTTATGAAAAAATATTTTAATATTCCACTTGCTTATTTCCTTGGGTCAAAATAAACTTAGCCATAATATTAAATATTACATTTAATATATATCTATGCCTAAATATTACACACCTATATATTTTTGATTTTTTTTCCAAATTGATCATATTTCTAGAGAAATTAATACTCTACAAATGTTAGTTATATTTTTCTGGGCATTGGTATTGATGATTACTCAGCATCTGAAAAATTATTCATTTTCAAAATTTAATTAAGTTTGTTGGTACATAATGACTACATTCATCATAGGGAAATTTTTTTTTTCTGAACTTGGGATTGAACTCAGGCCCTTGCTCTTGCTAGGAAAGCTCTTATTCCACTGAGCCATCTCCCTGCCCCCCCGGGAAATTTTATCTATACATGATATATCTTGCTTCCTTTATTCCCTATTCACCACCTTTCTCTTCAACTCTTCTGCCCTTTTAACTCACAAAGCTTTGTTTCCATTTTATCCTGTTTTTCTCAGTTTTTTCCCCTTCCTTGCTTTAACCTTTCCCTGTTTCCATTTCCTTTGAAACATTTTTTTCTCATTTTACACTATCTGCAGTATGTGTTGGTTCATATTTACACTTTCATTTTTCTCACACCAGAGAGAAAATACAATATTTATAGGCATGGATCCAATTTATTTAACTTAGGATTATGTATCAATGTCCATTCATTTGGCTAAAATTGTATCATTTATCTTTCTTTATGACTGAGTAATAATCCGTTATATAAAAAAATCTGTTTTTTTTTTTCATTCATTGGTTGATGTGCATTTGGGTTATTTCCAAGGTTTAACTATTACAAACTGTGCTGCTATTAGAAACTTCAATTAAAAAGATGAAAAACACATGGGCCTGGGAGATAGCTCAGTGGTCTAGGCATCTGTCTGGCAAGTGCAAAGACCTGGGTTCGATCCATGGTACTGCATCTGGCTCTGCGCTGAGCTAGCCAATGATACCGGGCATGGTGATACATGCCTGTAATCCCAGCATTGGGGAGACTGAGACAGGAGGATCACTGTGAGTCTGAGCTGTCTAGTGAGACCCTGTAGCAAATAAATAAATCTTTTTTTAAGTTTGTATTTATATAAAAAATGAAAAACACAGAAGAAATGGAAAGATTCCTAGATGCATATGAATTAGTACAGTCGAATCAAGAAGGTAAAAATTCTAAACAAGCCAATGTCAGTTAATGTATTTGAAAATGTTATAAAATTGCCACAAGGGGAAGTCCTAGTAGATTCACTGATGAATTCTACAAGAATTTCAAAGAAGATCATATGTCATTACTGATTAAACTTTTTAATAAAAATGCAAAGAAAGCAATACTTCTGAAGCTATTCCTGGAACCAAGTGTTGCCCAAATATGAAAACCAAGGAATGCCCAAACCAGAAAAAGAAAACTATCCCTAATGAACATAAACATGAAAGTACTCAATGAGATACTGGCAAACAGAATACGGAAAATCCCCAAGATGATCATACACAATGACAAAGTAGGATTCATCCCAGAAGCGCAAAGATAATTCAACACATTCAAATTAGTAAATGTAATGTATCACATTAATGGAGCCAAAGACAAATATCACATGATCATCTCAAAAGATGCAGAAAAAGCATTCGACAAAACCCAGCACTTAGGGCCAGGGAGATATCTCAGTGGTCAAAGCACCTGCCTGGCAAGTGCAGGGACCCATGTCCAATTCCCCGCACCACAAGCTGCACCAACCCTGCCCTTTTTCAGCACTGGGGAGGCTGAAAAAGGAGGATTACTAATGAGTGTGAACTGCACAATGAGATCCTTACCAAATACACAAAATCCTTAAAGAAGTCCAGCACCAGTTCATGATAAAGACCATACAGAAAATCAGAATGGATCACCTTCATCTCTATCTGATGAAAAATTATTCTTAAATTCCTATCTTATTACACTGTGAAAATGAAGTATTATGTGACTATTTTTCCTTCAGGTTGAATCATAGGAGACTTCTCAATCTTAAGCATTCTCTTCAGTTCTTCCCTTACGTCAATATGCTTAAAAAATGTTTACCACCCCCCCGACACACACATTGATTTTCTTCCCTTGGAAACACATGGATTATAACATAAATGGGGCTTAAAGAAACAAATAGCTGCAATATATTGAAGACAGTGTGCAGATAAATTATCATGGTGAATCGTTTCTAATAGAAAAATCTAACTTAGCTTTACAACAGAGAAAAAAGTTTTCTCTGCAAAAGATGTTGGCATTATTTTCTTAGGCATATTGTCTAGGAATTTTAAGCATTTTCTTGGACAGTCTAACACATCCCACATTGGGAGCAGACAACTGAGCCACGGAGCTGGTAAAGGAGATTTTCCAATGACTGTTAGCAACTACATTCCAAGAGAGGAAAGTGATGATGCTGAGCAAGCAACTGTTGGATTTCTAACCCTGCCTGAAGAAATCCCTCTTCTCTTTAAGTGCCTTCAATGGAATACAAACTAGGGTTTTTGTTAGGTATTGACATGAGAGAATTAAAATGAGAATCTCTCTCTCTCTCTCTCTCTCTCTCTCTCTCTCTC
>NW_004524585.1:3681014-3683858 GCF_000260255.1 Octodon degus | reverse complement strand
CTCTTTCCCTCTCTCCTTCTCTCCCTCTCTCCCTCCTTCCCTCCCCTCTTCTTTTTCTTCTTTCTCTTTCTTTCTTTCTTTCTTTCTTTCTTTCTTTCTTTCTTTCTTCTCTCTTGCTTTCTTGCTTTTCCTCTCTCTCTCTCTCTCTCTCTCTCTCCTTTTGATCTTTCCTTTGCCCCACTATCTTACAAAGTTTAGGCACAATGGCACACTATGGATACTAGTGGAGCAGTCTAATCATTTGTTATGCTGCTGGGACAAAGGTGAAGTGTCAACTAAGAAGTTTTTTAAATAGATAATACAAGAATCCCTCTATGTCAGTTAAGTCTGAAACTTAAGATACTTGCTTGATCCTAGTCTTTTCTCTACTCACCTCCTGAGTAACTTTCAAATAAATGTATCTTATATGTTTTTCCTTGCTTAAATCCCTCCAGTGCTTTGAAAGCCTGTTAGACAACTTAAAGCTCCTTAGTGAAGTGATAGTCATTCTGACAGATAATCAATTCAGACCTGAAACATCATATTTTCAACCAGTCACCTAGTGCCAACTTAGTTTCACAAAACGAAGTTCTGAGAGTTTTGTGTTTCAGAACAATGTTCTCAAACATATAAATTGTAAAAACTTTAAAGTTTTCAAAAGTTTTCTTTTGATTAAAACCTTTGCCTAACGCATAGGCCAGATAAGTTAAATCTCTTGAGTTTACAACTTACAATGCCTAACAAATAGCTCTTACCACAACCAGACAGTAATGATTCAAATGTCTGATACAGATCCTTAACTCAGGAGCAGAGCAAAATCATCCCCAATCCAAGAGTTCATGTTTTTTGAAGGCAAAAGTAAGGTCACCAAGGTGAAGGAGAACAGTGCCCTATACAGAGCACAGATCCAAGCTGCCACTCCAGGTCATACCAGAGTTGACTGCCCTTCACAGTTACTTGGTGTGTATGTAAGCACACACAGGTATGTACACATATGTATGTGCGTGTAGAGGGCAAGAGTCACATTTTCTTATATGTGTATTATTAATTCCAGAAAATCTCCATCTACAATCCCTGGGGCTATTTCCTCAAATCTCTGTTAGTATATTAGTAAATTTGGATATATATATATATATATAGTTTTAATCTTACCAAAGCCGTAAAACAAGATGCAGTGTTCATTCACTAGTTGAGAATGATTTTATACCTACCAAATTTAATTATAACTTCAATTAAGAATATGTTTTAGCCCATATCCTTGATAAGTCAATTTTAAAAATTCAAAAATGTTACAAATGTTTAGCCTTATTGAGCTAAAACTTTTCATTCTTCTTTATAAATTTAATTAAAAGGTTCATAATAATAAAGAGTGCTTTGATTCAGCATTTATCTATGCACATCACTAGCATTTAGCTTTATGCTGAACTGGAGACAACCTGATCCATTAGGTTCTCTAGAACTTGGCAAATCGTGATCCCTGACTCTTATAAGGTACCATGAATCCAGACTTAAATTGACACAATATTTAAGGGAAAATGAAGAGAATAAAGTACTTGTTTTTCACCACTAACATCTAGAATACCTGGTTTATATTAACAAAAATTTCTCTTTTCTACTGATTTACCAAGTATTAATTATTTGGTAAATAATTAATTATTACCAAATATTATTTGGCAATAATTAAATATTGCCAAATCTTAATTATTTTTACTGCCCCTACTCCTGATTGCCCTAACTCCCATGTACCTGTATGATCCCTTCTCCTCTTCATCCTGATAAATGTCTCTTGAAATCCCTCTGCCTTTACTTTCAGTGAAGTGATTGAACCTTAAAGCCCATAATCCTCTGGGAGTCCCTACATTTTACTTAATGTAATTTCTTTCATTAGGCTATATGGTCCTTGGAGCCATAGCTCCTGAACTTTGTAAGTGGCCAACAAATTTTTGAGATTTTCTGAAGGTAGCAAGTTACAATCTCTGATTACAACAGATTTGTAAAATATTTATTAGAGATATATTTATAAAATATAATGTCATATTGAAAATTCTAAGTTTAATTACAGGAACTAGTCAGAGTTAATACCAAATGCAGCCTGATAGTTTAACATTCTACTTGTACACACATCAGAGAATATGAAACAAATGATACTGAGATTTTTTTATCTAAGTAAAATAGGTAGCATAATTGACAACTTAAGTCCTCAGGTAATCAAATGTGTTTAAAACAAAATCTCACATCATATGCCTTAGGAATAAAATATAATAAATAAATTTACCTCCCATTATTGTAAGGGTGTAACCAAGTAATAGAAAAGAATAGCATTTTTAAAAAAAATGGATTAGTATTTACCAATGTTTTCAAATTATGGCAACAGGATAAAAATTTTAAAATGAAAATATTTTTCAAAATATGTTTTCTGATTTCACGATTTAATCTACATTACATTTCATCTCATGTATTTATCAGTAATAAACAGGTGAAAACTGCCAAAAATAATGGCTAAAGAAAGAAAATGGTTAAATAACTATTTGTAATCTAAATACTTCCTTGAGGATAAGTTGCAAAATTTTCAGTAGCGTGGCAAATCAAAAAGAAGAATTTTATTTTGAAAATGACTTTGAAATCTGAAAGTAATTTATGTTGTATATCTATCACTTCTATTCTATAATGTTGGATATTTAGTCTTAAAACTAAAAGTCTAATTGACCTCTAAGTGTGGTGAGAATGAATAGTAATTGTTGAAGTAGAAGGCTAAGGAGACTGAATTGTAGTGTCCCATGAATTCACTCTTACGTGTTATGACATTCACTGAAGAATAATTTTATTTAAATAAAATCTATTGGCTACTTTATATTTTCTTCTTAC
>NW_004524585.1:3667574-3673042 GCF_000260255.1 Octodon degus | reverse complement strand
TATTAATTCATGCATTTGAGCCGAGCTAGTATCCTCTGCACTTGTTCTGGGTGGGCATTGGGTTTCTTCCATGTTTCTGCATTTGATTCTTTAGTGCAGATGTTATTAATTCAGGGATTTCTTTTTTCATTTCCAATCTGAGGTCTTCTACATCTTTTGCAGCTGTTTCTTTATTTCAGAAGCTGTTGATTCATTGCTTTCAGCTGTGTGATTTCCAATTTGTTCTGTGTTAGTGACCTCTTCACTTGTTACGGGTGGGTTTGGGTTCTGAGGTTGCATTTTGTTCCTTCTCGTCATTTTGTGTAGCACTGTCTTCTGACCTTTGTTTTAGATCTTTGCCATAGTTATAACCTTCGCACGTACTGAAGTTCAGGTGTAGCTCTACAAAGTTTGGACTTGTCCAGCTGCGTCTGGCTTGTGTCTGGCTGCTGTACTCAGCTCCTTCCAGCTGCTGCCCTTGAGGGTGAACCTGTTGTGACCCTGTGGGGAGATGTTCTGCTCCTGGACTAGCTGGTTGGATCTATCCTCTACACTCTCTGCAGGGACTGCAGCTTCAGGATAATACACCAGGTGTGTATGCCAGGCCTGATCTGTGCCTGGAGGGGGCAAGGTGAAGTAGGGGGAAGAGGAAGCTCTCCCACTCACTCACCAGACCTGGGCTAGGACTGTGTCTGGGGGTTCCCGGACGTGGCAGAAATTCCTACTCGGCAGGCAGGGTGGGGGAGGTACTGCGGAGTGGTGGGGGGTGGCCGAATGGGGTGGGAGAGGGTCCTGCCCACGCTGCACCTGGGCTGGGACTGGTCCAGCTGTCCCAGGGTAGCAGGAAGCTCTCCGCACACTCACTGGACTTGGGCTAGGGGCTACTTGGATTATTATGTGGCAATGCCAGAGCAGATAGCTGAAACAACAGAAATTAATTTTTGGTTCAAATGGTGAGTAGTCCAAGATCAATATAGTGGCTGATTCCTTTTTGGTGAGAGCGCATCCTACTTCTGATGGTCAACTTCCCATTGTTTCTTCAGGAGACAGAAAGAGAGCAAAAGAATGAGCCAAAGAGAAAACATTGCTTTTCTTATTGGGTTTTTTTTTTTTATATTTTTAATTTTTATTTTATTTATTTATTTTTATTAATTTTATTGAGAAACAAATAGCAATGAGACAGCTTCAAAACCAGTTAGTATGACAGTTTCAATAATTAATACATTGCATATTGTTGTCTTCTTAGTGGCTATTCATAGTACAAGACACAGACATAATATCTTGTCCAAACACTATTAGTACAAATCTTTCTTCTCATTGAATTAAGCGAAAGTAACTGTATAACTATCCTATTTTGTATATACAGAAACAAAATGGTCCTTCATTTATATCTCCTTTTTTGTTTAGTTTTGTCAGAGATGGGTATTCCATTTCCATTTAAATATTGTAGATTCATTAATTCAGCAAAATATTCCAACATAATCCAGTAGTCCATAATAGTAGTGGGTTATCGGTAGGACTAGCAATGTCAGAAATTGTTGACTTAAGCCTTTTACAGCTCAGCATATGAATATGGCTTTACTTTTTTTTCCTTAGAAATTGTTTTATTTTTCATTAGTCTCATTCCCATTTTGCTTAAGCATTGGCAGAACAGCTCAAGACCTACCCGCTCAGTGGCCTGTGCGGTGGTGGCTGCAGGCCAATCTTCTGTGGCCAGCTGAGCATTCCAGTCTTCAGTAGGGATCTGCTGAATGGGCACAGAGGGCACCTGCATGCCTTTGGATCAGTCTGAGATCTCAGGCTGAGCAGCAGTGAACTCTGTAGCTGGTGCAGTCCATTTACCCTGAAATTCCACCTTCATCACAGCGTTTTCAGCAGCAGCCTGCTCATCTTTTTCAGCCTCTTCAGGATCCCGGTAGAAGTAGAGATTAGGCATGACTTCCCATAGGTGTTCATTGGCGATGGTGCCACACATGCGCTGCACTTCCCGGGCCAGCATCCACCACATCAGACCCACAGAGTGAGCTCCCTTATTGTTGCATGGGATGGCAATGTCCACATAGCACAGAGGAGAATCTGTTGCACAGAACAATGGTTGGCAGATTGATGTAAAATGCCTCTGTTAGGGCTTGGAGGTCAGCCCTGGTGACAGTAACCACCAGAAGACGTGGCTCTCGAAAGACTGCCTGGATCTGGTTAGTGAAGGTTCCAGGAGTGAAGCTTCCAGGGATAGAAGCATCTCCAGTGGCAGTGGCAAACTTCAGCACAGCCCACTGGCCAGTATTCTAGAGGATATGATGTTGACATCAGCAGGGTTTTCAATGGCCGCTATGGCTCGAGCTGCCGGGAGGAGGTTCTCCCAAGTCTTCTTTAGATTTATGATGTAGATTCCATAACTTTTCCTTTTATAGATATTTTGATTCATCTGGAAATCCAGGTTGGTGCCACCTGCCATCTTGAAGATGTCCTCCTCCTTCAATTGCACAAAATCAAGGGCTCCAGACATTGTGAAGTTTCCCTTTAAGGTACAATGGGAATCAAGAGCAATGCTGTAGGGACCCCTGCCGGGGCAGTACGGAAAGGTGGCTTTACTTTATATACCTCGTTTTTATACTTTTCTGCTGAAAGGTTAAGACCAAGATAAAACAAGACCTATATAGCAAGAAATATAACTTCTGTATCTGCCTACATCGGTGAAATCCTCTCAGTATTTAGCCTGAAATCCTGTACCACAGTTTGTAGATCTCCTGTCAGTGTCAGCTGTGTGGATGATTCAAAGACATTGCTTGATCAATTTGCTCTCTATGAAAGCCTGAGAGAATGTTTTCTCTTCATGTGACTCTCCTTAGACACACTGTACATCATTAATCACTTTCCTCTGTGGCCCCATAAACTCCTTGATCATAAAATTTGGTGCACAACTGAGTTATGTGATGTTACAGTACAGGTTTTCCTATGTCCTGACTCCTCACTGACCTTGAAAGTTTAGGGCCAAAATGTTGGTTGTCCTTTGAAGTCATATTCTCATGAACTCATTTTACCTCAATTACCTAAAAAATCTTTGTCTTCTGTCTGCTTGTATCTCTGTCATATCGATATGGGTATATATATTTATCTGTATATATGTAGATACAGATATACAGATATATTGATATAAATATACTAAATTATGACACAATTTAGTAGCAATGGGCTAGACTTTTCTCAAAAAATAAGGACAATAACAACTGGCCTGTCAACAACATAAATGATGCAGAAAATAACATAGCATTTTTTTTCAACTAAAGAATGAAATTACCAACAAAAATCTCTATGTGTAGTAAAAATATCATTTAAAGATGAAGTCAGAGCTGGGAAGATGGCTCAGCAATTTAAGTGTCTGCCTAGCAAGTGCAAGGACTCGAGTTCTATCCGCAGTACTGCATACCATGCTGGCCCCAAAACAGGACATAGTGGCACATGCCTGTGATCTTAGCACTAGGTTGGCTGAGACAAGAGGATCACTACCAGTCTGAAGGGCTAGCAAAATCCTGTACCAAATAAATAAATAATTAAATAAAGAGAGAACATGGGATTAAAAATGAAGTCAATGCAAACACAATTTTTAGGCAAACAAAGATAGAAAATTTTATCAGTGGCAGATTTCCAATACAAACCATGCATGAAAGGACATTCTCAAATAACAGTATAATGATCCTGTATTGATATTAAAACATAAAGACATAGAAGATGAAAATTGAGGTAAATATAAACTAATTGCAACTGTATTTTAAAAGAATCATGATGTCTCTTGAAATTAAAATTAGTGGTATCTGACAAGAGTAAACTAAAGGTGTGAGACAGGAATATTGTTAATGTGTCCTCAAAACTTGCCCTTGTCCAGAGAATTGTCAAATTGCTAATTGATGCTAAACTATGAGTCAAGACTGTATGTGATTATGTATGGCACAAAATATGATAAAACTCAATGAATAATAAAATAGTATGTAAATAGGAATTTATAAAAGGCAATAATGAAATAAAACAAAAGTATTTCTTGAAAAGAAAACAAGGAAAATAGATACAGTTTAACTATAACAAGAGGAATATGTGGCACTACAGTTTAACTATAACAAGTGGAACATTTGGCACGTATGGTCCAGTGGATCCTAAAGTAGCCAAAAAATTGCAAATTTATCACATGCATCACTGGGAATAATATTAAAGGGCTAAATTTTTTCTCACTTGCTGGTTTCTGAACTTTGAAGCCTTCTCTAGGAATACAAGAATATCACATAATAGACAATGGTAAATACATATACATAGATGTAAATATGTGGGCAATATACAGATATTTACGTAGATTATATTTAACCATATATTTCTCTCCCTCATGTGAATAATAGTATTTTCTTATATACATCAATCAGCATCGCTTTTTGAGTTTTTATTTCTGTCAGCCCTGGAACAGTGCAGCCAGTTAGTGGCCCTCACAGAAATGTATAGTACTCTGCTGTGTTTCCTGATGGTAGTAACTTCAACCTTGAGGCCCCTAAGGAATTCACACAGACTTTAATGTTTAAATGATTCTTTCTGACGTCTTCTGTTTTGGAATCTTATCTCCATTGATATAGGCTCCAAGGTTAGTCAAACTATATAGATTAAATATAATCCACTCTTTCTGAATCAATTTTATTTATTTATTTATTTATTTATTTATTTATACCAGGAATTGAACTCAGGATCTTGCATTTGCCTGGCAAGTGCTGTGCCATTGAGCTAGCTTCCCGGCACTATCTCACTTTTTCTACCACATAAAAAAGCTCTTTTCCCCTGGATCTTTTCTCTCACTCTCATCCCCTAACATGCGACTTCTCCTGCTGTTTGTCCTCATCATCTTGTGCCGTATCTTAATCCCTATCTTCATAGCTACAGTGCAAACTGCATTAGGTTATCCATCTAATCTATTGCACCATTGCTGCTCCAAGGACCAGGGCTGCAAATACCTGCAGAGGGGCAGCAAGCAAAGACTGTATAGAAGGGAATGTGAAAGGCAAGTGAGGAGGATGGGTTGGTTATCTCAGGCAGATGGCATACAGAGATTAATTCAAGTTATAAAGCCATGTTACTGTAGGTACTACTAACACCAGTAGAAAAAGATTATTTTTAAAGACACCATGTTGATGTTGCAAGCATTCCTTTGAGGAATAAATCTCAGAGTTTTCAATTGTCAAAGGTGATTACCAAAAGGTGGTCAGACAAATGTCACTGGAGAACAATACAAATATAGTGGTAGCATTTACAAGGCAAGATGGGCTATCTAGATGGTGCACAGAGAAGAATGAAATGGTAGCCCATAAACATCTCAATTTAAGAAGTACACCTGCATGTTTTCATTTTCATATTTTGTAATTTTGATTAATAATATAGGGCTGGGGAGATGGCTCAGTGGAATAAGCATTTCCCTGGCAAGCGCAAGAGCCTGAGTTCAATCCCCAGTTTTGACAAAA
>NW_004524585.1:3665965-3667474 GCF_000260255.1 Octodon degus | reverse complement strand
ATATAGTGTATTCCTAATAACAAAAAATGTTCATTATAGCATAGTAATTATATAATTGCAGTGCTCTATATATTTAATTAATAGACTTCAGTATCCCTACCTTGGCATATCATCATATCAAAACATTCTCATTGGTCAATTATGACACTCAAGTTTTGCTTCTTAGGAAACTTGAACGAATTCTAATGCTAAGGTGTTCATTAGATTAGATGTTTATAGTAAAATGAAATTTTGACTCCTAAAATGTTTTCCCCTTTGTGGTTTGTGTATGAAATGTAATGTAACTTCATTAGCATTACATATAAGCAGACTACAGTGATAGAAACATAAAGAAAAATAGTTTAAAAATCATCACCTTGAATTTTGGTGATCATAGGTTAGAAAGAATTTGCATAATTAGAACCCAAAAGTGAATATTCCAATAAAAACAACAAAAGTAGAGTACGTGTTCTATAGTGGCAACTTAGCTTGTAGGCAAAAACTCTTCTGAAAACTAATAAAGCCTTAATGCGTCCACAATACTTGTGATTGTTCAAAGGCTCCACCTCAAGATGTAGGATAACAGTGAAGCACAGAGGTGAGACAGGATTGCGTAGCTATGCTTTCTTCTTGATATTTTACGACACAAATGTGTGGAGTGAAAACCAAAATTCTAGAAAAGATACAAATTTTGGGGTTTGAAGCAAGTGTAAGTGGAATCAATATATTTAGTAAAACAGAATTAGAGTCTGCAAAATGAATTATGAAAAATGAAACATAGAAGTGATCCAAAGAACAAAATAATAATTAAAGAGCTAGAGTGAAGAGCAAAGAAAACAACAAAATTCAGCATAACATATATGAACAGTGAGAAAAATGATAATATTTAGAGAGACTATAGATAGAAAAAATAAAAATATATTATGCGCAGGTCTAATATATTTGGAGGAGTACAAATAAAAAATTAAAAAGTGAAGCAAGAAAATTATTTGCAGAAACAGCAGTTAACATATTTCTAAAACTGAGCAGAGAAATCCAGCCACAGATTAAAGGATCTTTTCAAACCTCAAATTTAATATATATAACACAATATAATAAAACATCTCAAATGTCAAATAGGGAAAACCTAGCCTAAGGCTACTTGGATTATTTTTTTCCAAAATTTTATTCATAAACAGATATCAATGAGACACTTTCAAATCAAATAGGAAGTACACTTTCAACAAATAATGCACTGCATATATTCTTCTTAGTGGTTAAATGCTGTACAAGATGCGGACTTCAGAGCCTATTTACAAACACCATTAGAACAAATCATTCTATTCATTAAGAGAATGCAACTATGTATCTATCTTAACCATTTTGAATACACAGATACAAAATGGACATTCATCGGTATACCCTATTTTTTCTAAGTTCCATTATTGAATATTACAGATATGTAAACTCAGCAAAATATTCTAAAAGAGTCCAGTAGCCCATAATAGCATTGGGTCTTCTGTTTAACTGGCAATGTCAGAAATTATTGAC
>NW_004524585.1:3657334-3660235 GCF_000260255.1 Octodon degus | reverse complement strand
TATATATATATTATGCTCTGTAAATTAGGCTGAAAGTAGTAATAAAACCTAATTTAAAGAAGAATTCCAAGCCAGATATGATGGATGGAGTACACCTATAATTCCAGCACTTGGAAAGGTGAGGCATGAAGATCACCATGAATTTGAAACTACCCTGGGCTACATAGTGAGTTCAAAGCCTGACTGAAATACAGCAAGACTCTGTCTCAAAAACTAAGAAACAGAAGAGGAATTCCAAACTAAAGCAGAGTAAGTATTTACCCAGGTTGTTATTAACAGTATGACCAATAATTTCCACCCTGCTACTAAGTAGCGTGGCAGAGCTAGGTGCAGACAGGCAATTTGGCTCCACATCTATGCTTGATGTAAACCTCCATATAGGAATACACATGGTCAAATGTTCATGATTAGGAAATAAAGTCATAAAATGTGTCTATGGAGTCTTAGAAATTACATTTTAGGAAAGCAAACTACAATAGCATAATAGCAAATAAAAGATACTGTTTTCCTTAAGAGATGTCCAGTCTTACCAGAGATGTGGAAAGACAACTGAACACAAATGCATCCCTCTAGTTTTAATTTTATCATCGGCAGATTAACAAAAAAAATTGACACAAAATTAAGCAACTTAAATTTAGGAAGCATGAGGTTGGATAGATAGTTCAGCAAAGTAAGTACTTGCCTTAAAAATAGAAAAATTAGAAAGTATGTTTGCTGAGATATGTTTTTGTCATGCATTCTTTGAAGTCCTGAGAATTCACTTGCTTTTCCTGTTGTTTTGCATTCTGAATCCAAGAGCATTGCCTATGTGTTTGTTCTTTCAGGTAGCTTTTGTAAGTTTCTCTGTCAGCTACTTAGAGTTCTTTTAATGATATAGTACTGTCTCTAATGCCAACCAATTTTAATGAAGAAGAAATGAACATCCATTCTTTATAAACTGCTTGTACAGCTTAATTCTACAATCTGGCATATATAATCTAAATAAATGTATAAAAACGTCCAACTCATTCTCAGATATTTTTTCTTCTACCAAAGTAAATTCAGTTGGTGTATTCAGAACACATCCAAAGTCAAATTCAGTATTTTTCTTAGAGACAATTTTCAATGTCAATCACTGTATGTCAAACCGTTATTTTGGGGGAAAAATTCTGCTTAAGTTGGCAACAATGTGCAGCACGAGGTTCACATGGGCTTAAGCTACGTAAGAGATAAAAGTGATGGTGAAAACAAAGGGAGTTGGCTTGGTCGTGACATCAATTAATTCTCTATTAAGAAGGAAATGGCTGAGTTGAGATAGGGAAAGAAACTATCAAATCAGGTGCTATGTAGAGCTGGAGCCAATATTTTTTAGTGTCTGAAAGGTTGACCTCTACTATCACTTGACAGACCATAAAATATAAAACATGCATTGACTAGAGGGGTGTGAAATGGTATTAATCGAAGGCAAAGTACAAAATTAAAGAAAAGATGTTAAGATCTATTTTTCTATCCAAGTTAACTCTCCTAAAGAGAAAATGAGGAGGGCATTCATATGGGGATTTGCCTGAGTTTTCAGTCTTTTTCTAATGCCACTAATTACATTCATACCTAAATATATCAAGTCTTGTTATCCATACCATAATTATCAAGAAATATTTCCTCGAAGAAAATATTTGTTTTTTGATTTCCTTTTTAATCTCCATAGTCACATGTCAGTCCTTCTTTTGTTCTGTATATGTGCTGTGCTTAATTCATTTTGTGATATAATGTTCATGGGTTTTTTTCAGCATATAAATTTTGCACTCCTTTTTAGGCTTATCTCCTTCTTCTCTTGTATCTGCAATTATTTCTTCTAAACATGTTTTACTGCTGCTTTTTGCTGCTCAGATTAAAATTAAATAAAATTTTATTTTTTAAAAAAATATTTTTGTTTATACACTCTCTGCCTACCCCCTCTTTAAGATTTCTACCTACTTTCTCCTCCAGAAGATTTAGTGTTTTGGTTTTAATATTTAAATCCTTAATCCATTTTGACTGTAGTTTTGTGCATACTGATAGGATGAGTCTATTTTTAGCCTTTTGCAGGTGGAAAGTTAGTTTTTCAATGTCATTTATTTAAGGGGCCATGTTTGTTCCAGTAAATATGTTTGGCCTCTTTGTTAAAAATAAGGTGACTGAGTGTGTTTGAAGTTGTATCTGCATTTTATAATCTGTTACGTTGATTCCCTAGTCTGCTTTTTTGACAGTATCATGCTGATTTTTATCATAATAGCTTTGTAATATAATTTCAAGTCAAGGATTGTGATGCCCCCTGCCTTGCCCTTGTTGCCCATAATTACTTTTGCTATTCTAGTTCTATTCTGGTTCCAGATGAGTTTTAGGAATGTTTTCTTTATATCTTTGAGGTATACTAATGGTGCTTTAATTGGGATTATATTAAATCTGTATAACAATTTTGGGTGTATGGTCTTTTTACAATGTTTATTTTTCCTATCTATGAACAAGGAATATCTTTCCATTTTCTGAAATCCTCTTCAATCTCTTTTTTCAGATTATATAATTTTCACTATATAAATTTGAGTCTTTTATAGACAAATGGATACAACTAGAGACTGTTTTGGTAAGTGAAATAAATCAGACCAGCATGTGCAAACATCGTATTGTCTCACTGGTGTGAGAACCTGAAAGAGCAAATTAAATCTGAAAGGTACAAAAGATAATATGAAAAGGAAATAATCTGTTTAATGGGAAAGAAAAACTGGGATGGAGAAAGGGCAAAAGAAAGAAGGGAAAGAGATATATTTATGTATATATGCAGGATAGTTTGGATTTCTGCTGCTCTATTAAAGAAGTTAATACTCATGTTTTTTTAAAAAATTCTACTTCATTTATTTATTTATTTATTTATTTATTTATTTATTT
>NW_004524585.1:3629028-3657234 GCF_000260255.1 Octodon degus | reverse complement strand
TTATTTTTATTTTTATTTTTTTGCAGAAATGGGGATTGAATTCAGGCCCTTGCGCTTGCCAGGGAAGTGCTTATTCCACTGAGCCATCTCCCTGGCTATTTCATTTATTATAACTTTTTTTCTTACCAATTTTGCAGCTTTATATCTGGAAATCTAAACAAAAAATTTGAAGATAACATTATGCTATACAACAACCATTGTCAAATTCCTATTGATAACAGGGAGAAAAACTGATCTCAGGTGGGTGACTTCCAAACCATATAGGGAACCTCCAAATGACATAGGGAAAAAAACTATCTCCTGACCTGACCTGCATGAGTTCATATTCTCTAAAACCGAAGAATGAATTTTGTGAACAAACAGGGATTATGAGCAGAATATATTTATTGAGGGAAAGAAAGCTCCTGTCCAAGAGAGGGACAGGAGAGGGGCCTGAGAGGGTATTTCCTCAGGAAGCTGTCTCTTTCAGGGACTTTTATAGTATAAAATCGTGTGGGGCTAAGGTGGAGAAAGGGAGAACTCGCTTAGATGAATGTGGGGTGTGAAAAAACTATGGTCAACAAATTGGACTGCAAGCACCATTGCTCATGTAAAGTTGATTACACCCAGGACTAAATGAGGAAGCAAGTCATAGAGTAAGTGGGCATGAATATGGGACAGGGTGTCTTCCTGTTGAGGGTTGGAATATGGGACAGGGTCTCCTGATGGGGGTTGGGCTAGTGACTCACTTGGGTCTTTCCAGGTGATCCATACCTATTTAGAATATCAATCCCAGGTGTTACTCTTTTAGCATTTGTTTGGCCTTCAGGTCTTTAGGTCTGGTTCACAGCAGGAGCATCTGTCCCTCCCATAGTTGTCTTTGTCTTCTTGTTGTCTACTTGAGGGCCTGGCCCTGTTTGACTGCCTATAATATTTTTATCTAACTCAGCTACCTGCAATACTATGACTTTGTTTAATGAAATTTTGTATTGCTTCTAATGATTTTTTTAAACATTTTGTAGTTTTTAAAAATAAATAAAAGTTTAAAAAAAATCATCTTAAAGAAGAAATGAAATCAGACTTCCAGGTAATATTTTCAATCCTATCTTTTTTTGTTTTCATGGTTACTTTGGACAAAATCACATGATAATATTAAGTATCAGTTATCTGACATGATTCTTAAATAGCTAACCATTACCGAATAAAGCAAGCACTGATCACATTCTTTCAGAAGAACTTAAGATTTTCTCTAAAAGAATGTTCATTTCAGTTGCTGATTCATTTTCTACATTGAATTTCCATTCATTCTTAAACATAATACAAAATTCATTTACTCTGTGAAGCCTTCTATTACTTATATAGTAAAAGGTATTTTCAATTTCTCTGTTAGAGTGTATAGCTGGGTCTAACACTTACTGCTGATTATACAGTTTTCAAATTTGCCTACTATGTTATATTGTAAGCTTCCTGAAAGAAAGATTAAAATCTTGTACACTTTTACTTTCTCGTAAGATTTAGTGTCAACCTCTTTGCACATCAAGGGACTTTAATAAATACTGTTTTTTTGACAATGAAATCTTGTGTCTTCCTAAAACTTTATGACTAATTATAAGTAAATTAAGATGGGTAGTACATTTTTTTTAAATTTTATTTATTTATATGTGTGTGTGTGTGTGTGTGTGTGTGTGTGTGTGTGTGGCCAGCTCAGCCCACCAGGGGGCGGGGCCGGCTGGCATGTGGTGCTGGGGGATTGAACTGCGGTCCCTGCGTTTTTGCTAAGCTTGTACTAAGTAGGTGCTTTAGACCACTGAGCCATCTCACCAGCCCCGGGGTAGTACATTTTAACAGGGACATGAAAGTATAAATTATGTTCACTTTTTTCTTTCTTAGGAAGCAAAATATATAATTAATCATAGGCTTCCTGTGATATATATTCAGTGTTTTCCCTGGGACGTTATTATAGATGCTCTTTGTGTTATACAATACATTGATTCCCAGAAGAATAAATGAAGTTTTCATTTTCTTGCAAATTGAATGCAATTATAAATGTACTAAAGTATGTTTTTTATTTAGGCCTTAACTTAAAATGAATTAGTTTTAATATTTCCAAATATTTATCCTGGAATAGTTGAATTTTAATCACAAACCTTTTTTCTGTAGAACATAGATACTACATTTGCTTCCTTTCAGTATTGTTCCAAAGGTTCTGTTACCATGTCCTCCAAAAAATGGTCTTTCTTATTTACTTATTTCCCCTTCTCTCATCCCTCAATTCTTTGTGAAACTTGGAAGAATAGAACTATAATAACACTTAGAAAGATGCCTGCAATCTATTTTTTAGTTTACTCAGTGATATCCCATCAACCTGTCCATTTTTACATAATAAACCAATAAAGGTCTAAGCGCATTCTCTTAATAATGTCATCTAGTGTTACGGCGGACAGCTAGGTGCCACCCCTTGAGCCTCCTGCTGTCATAATTGGGCTTTTGGGAGTGATTGGATTCTGGGTATGTGAAAGTGGGTTGCCCCTGATTGGTTTAGCATAGTTCTAAGGATTGCTAATTTATTAAAGAGAGAAGATCTACCCTGTGTGTGGGTGATACCAGTAAATAGGCTTGTAGCCTAAAGACAATAAAAAAAGAAAAAGAAAACAGAAGGAAATAATGCTGTCTCATGCCTTTGATTGCATGGATTGCTTCTCCTTTACCACGACTCTCTGCCATGGTACTCTGCCAGTTAAGTGTGGACATTTGCAAACCAAGCCCAAATAAACCTCTCCTCCCTTAACTTGTGGGTGCTGGGTATTCTGATCCAGCAATGTGAAAGTAACTAAGACATTTGCCAACATTAAAAATCACTGCATTCCACAAATTGATAACAAATATTGAGGGCTACAAATGCATGGCAACATGTTTATGAAATAGGAAAAAGGCATTTTAGTATTTTCAATAGATAATTTCATAAAATTTACATTAATGCCTCGAACTCATCATCATAAATTCATAACCATGTCAGTGAACAGTAAACATTTGTGGAATAAATAAAGGATAGGTCTTTATCTTGGAAGGGAGGTTAATTTCCTTTCTGAATGAATTGCATGGAAAAAAAAATTCTGCTTTAATAGTCTCCCTTGGCAAATATTGTTAAATTCATGGGAGTTCCCCAAAGACTGCTTCACTGGTGTACAGATCCAAAGTCAAGAAATGATTGATGTAGAGCACAACTTTATGAGTATGGACACATCAGTTTCCCAGGATGTTTTAGCTCCTTCTTGCACTTCACTTACCCTTTATGCCTTACAATCTTAAAAGAAATATCTCATTTTCTGAATTATTTTTATTTGTACTGAAGCTGGTGTAGAAAACCCAGGAAAACAAAGGAAACTTCCAAGTTAAGTCATTTTGCAAAGTAATAATAATAAACAAGAAAAAATGTACAAATCCTTCACATATTAGCTACAGTTAATGGCACAAGTTCAGACAATGGAGTGGGATGGAGTCCATGCTAATGGAATGGCAATAGAAAGCCAGCTGAGCAATCAGGGTAGAAAACAGGGAAGGAGGGCTTTAGCACCCTTGCTGACCACAGTAAATGAAGTGATTTAGACAGTCTCAGGCCAATATTTTAGACTGTATAATCAGCCTCAGGACAGGAAAAAAATATTCCCACAAAATTTCAGTTCTTCATATATAATGTATGTGTGACACAACAGCAGGAGACGTGATGAGGCAGTCTGAAATCTATATGCGAACTGAAGAGATCATTTAAAACTGTCATCATCTCCTAAAGTTCAGGAAGGAAGAGTAAGAGAAACAAGTCCCTGCAACTTAGCACAACCTAGAAGGTTCGTAAAGCATACTTTCTCTTTGAAATGCTAAAAATGTATGTTCTGCTTGAAATTTCTATTGGGAAATTCAACCAGTTGCAGTTATCATTCATAAACTTTACACTCTCATGTGTTAAAGTAACAGTATTATGATTTAAAAAAAAAACATGACAAATGACTAGATTTGCTGATCAGAGAACAATTTAATAGTTCTGTGAATATATTCATTAAGAGAGATGCATTCCATTGGTATTTAGCAAGTGAATTTCCAAATAGCAATGATATAATTAAGAGACTAGGTAATATCACACAGGTGAGAGAAACATCATTAAAGCACTGATTTGGGGAAATGTCCAGCTTGGTGCATCATAAAAGCTACAAAGGCTGCTATTTTGTTTTCACATGTGATAGATACATTGAAGTATCACAGTTTTTGTGGATAGTGAAGTAATTGGGAGTCGCAAACATCTTGTAAGGAAATATCTAAATTTCATAAATGTTCTTTAAAGATTTCAACATGTTATAGTCTCATATGATCATGCATGAACACTTACAGTGGAAATGCTCACTGATCAAAATTTTACCCAGTTTTTATTTTCTTTATATCATTTGTTAAACAAATATCTGTTATGGTATCTGGATAGTAATGGTCACTGGCTTTAGCAACTCAATATTGTATATCTCCGTGTGTATGCATATATTTGTACATTTCAGTAAATAATTTCTCGTCATTTTGCAAGGTGTGTTATAAACAATGAATAAATATGAAACACATTATAATTAATAATGTTTCTATAAAAATAAGTGTATCATAAAATCATAACAACCTTGTATATATATATTTTTTTACTTTTTAAAGTTTCTAAAACTAGGAGAAGATATCATACAATGTCTTTTAAATAAATTGTAAGTCAAAGACACAGTATAAATCTTAGAACAAAAATTAAGATTAAGCAATATTCAGAAAATTAAATGTTTCAAAACAATTGAATTAAGAAAAAGTTTTCATGATAGCAAAGAAGTACTAAGAGTAAAACATAAGATAAATACTGGAATGGCAAGTAAATGACCAGCACTTCTAACAGTTTGAGGATAGGATATCGCACAAAGTTCTAGTGTGTTGTGGACATGCATAATGACCGTGACAGTTACTGGTGGCTAGGCATCACTTGTGGAACTGAGCTACAGCTATTTCTTTGAAATCCACCATGTAGACTCAGGTGGAATCATGACTCATCAAGTGGAAGAGAAGTCCATTTGTAGGGTGTACTGATGAAAATATTCTGCTGCCGAACACAAAAGAATAACTGAAAGAATACTATTGCATACCTCTTATTCTCCTCTGTTTAATTGCTTGCCCTATTTGGCGGGTTCTTTCCATTCTCATTCATGGGGCTATGATCAATTTGCTCCCTCTCTAGAACATCATTTAGTAGTCTGTGTAGGCTTGGCTTTGTCATCATGAAATTCTTTAGTTGTTCTTTGTCATGAAAATATTTCACTTCTCCATTATATCTGAAAGATAGTTTTGCAGGATAGATCAGTCTGGGTTGGAATTTGTTTTCTTGCAAGATTTGAAGTACTTTGCTCCATGCTCTTCTTGACTTGATGGTTTGTGAAGAAAAATCTGCTGTTATTCTGTTGGGTTTTCCTTTAAATGTGATCTGTTTCTTTTCTTTAGTGGCTTTTAGTATACTGTTCCTATGCTGAATTTCTGGAATCTTGATTATTATGTGTCTGGGTGTGGTTTTCCTTGGATTGATATTATTTGGAGTTCTATATGCTTTGGTTACAGGAATGTCAGATTGTTGCCCCATATTTGGGAAGTTTTCTGCTATTACTTCTGCCCATATTCTTTTTATATCATTTGTATTGACTCCTTCCTTCTCAGTGATGCCTATTAGTCTCACATTGTTCATCTTTGCATCCTCTTGCAGATATTGAATTATTTTTTCCTGCATCCTAGTTGTTTTAAAGAGATCTTTTCTTACTTTTTCACTAGCTGCATTGGTGTCTTTCAGTTCAGAAAGTCTATTTTCACTTTCACGCAAACAGTTTTTCCAGCTTGTGATTGAGGTTTTAATTTCCTGTATATCACTTTGAACCTGTTTCATAGATTCAGTTTCTTTTCTAAATTGTTTATTCAGGGGTTCCATCATTTTTATATTCTGCTCTACTTTTTTATCAGTGTATTCATTAGAAGCATTTAGTACTTCTTTGATTATAGTTACCACTACATTTTTTAGTTCCGAAATTATTTCTGATCTGATTTCTTCTATACCCTTCTTCAGTTGATTCTTGACTGTCAACGCTATTATTTCAGAGATATCTGGCATGTGATTTCCTGTTTCCTCAGTGCTAGTGCCTTCTGCATTTGTACTGGTGGACTTGGGGCATGAGACTGCATTTTGTTCCTTCTCTTAGTCATTTTGTATACCACTGTCTTCTGACCTGTGGTGTAGAGCTTGGATAGAGTTATTACCTTAGCACCAAGTCTGGATCTATGAAGTTCAGATTCCTCCAGGTGGGTGTTGCTTGGATCTGGCTGCTGTGCTCCACTTCTTTCTGCTGCAGCTGTTAGAGTTGAACCCTTTGTGTCTCTCTGGCAAGATGTTCTGCTCCTGAATCAGCTGGATGGGTCTTGCCTCTAGCCTCTTTGCAGGGAGTTCTGCTGAAGGGTTCCATGCTGGGCCTGCGCTCTGGGTCTATTCAGGATCCAGTGGGCCCCGGGTCATCTCACTCACTCGCCGGGCCTGTGCTCTGGGTCTGTTCAGGATCCCACCGGGCCTGGGTCCTCTCACTCACTCGCAGTGCCTGCACTCTGGGTCTGTTCAGGATCCGGTGGGCCCCGGGTCATATCACTCACTTGTAGGGCCTGTGCTCTGGGTCTCACAACCTTGTATATTTATAAATAATTAACCCGACAAAATGTTATCAATCAGATAGCATTAAAATGCAACAAAAAGGATACAATTCAACTAATAACAAGAAAAATTAATTCAACTAATATCAAGAAAAAATAGAAAATTGGAAATATATGTTTTTTTTTTACTTTAAAGGAATAAAAATAAAATAATTGATTCAGAATTTCAAAGCGACTTCATATGAAATAAACAGTAGTTATTATAGTGCATATTATTATCTTCAAAGTAGTTGTTTAGATCATCAGATATAAGCATGCAAAATGGGTCAGTTTTTTTTTTCTAATTAAACATTCAGGGGATGGGGAGATAGCACAGTGGTCTAAGCACCTGCCTGGCGAGCTCAAGGAACTGGGTTCAGTCCCCAGTACCACATGCTGAGCTGACCCATGCAACCCCGGGTGCGCCATGCTGGTGGCACACACCTGTAATGACAGTGCTGGGGAAGCTGAGACAGGAGAATCACTTAGAGTCCAAGCTGTGTAGTGAGACCTCATTCCAAATAAGTAAATAAATAGAAGATCAAAAACAATTAAGCATTAACTTTCCTTTTAATAAACCAAACAAAAATATTAATAGAATTATCTTGACTATCTATATATTTATAATACATACTATAGATATACTATATACACAGATTGACATATGTACACATTTTAGATAGTCTAGAGAATACAAACTTTATATTTATTCACTATTCTATAATGCAACACTATATTATTGATATCTATCTATCTATCTATCTATCTATCTATCTATCTATCTATCTATTTCCCTTCCTTCCTTCTTTTTTTCTCCTTTCCTATAGCCTAATTGTTCTTTCCTTTGGAGCAGTTTCTTTTCTTTTCAGATTATTTATAACAAAAAATATTGCTTAAAATTTGGAAATAACTACAATTTTTGTTTTGTTGTTGTTTATACAGTCTCATGTCCACCTACAACATGTCAGCACTGTTTCTATCTACTGAATATACAGAAATTAGCCTTTTCACTTGCTTTCAGTAGAAAATTATGTATAAACACTGTGGGTTGCTTAAAAAACATGGTAACACTCAATCATTATTGAATACAATTATACAGATGCACAAATACATACATTCAGATAGTCTGGAGAGTTGTGATTTGAACCTGATAGCATCTTATTCGAAAGTGCTTGTGCTGCTATATGACACATAATAATAGTACTAAGTGTATGGTACCATTCATGAACTTTGTATGAAGTATTTTTGCATACTTGTGTTTGGCATAGAATAATTGATTTGGGGTCTGGGGAGATGGTTCAGTAGAATAAGTGCTTCCCTGGCAAGCGCAAGGGCCTGAGTTCAATTCCCAGTTCTGCAAAAATAATAATAATAATAATTGATTTGTCCTAAAGATTTTTATAAAAATTAGGCTCTTCAATTAAATTTCTGTTGTTCCTCTTCATGTCTCTTTTATTACTAAAATATCAGCTTTAGAAAACAAGTTTGACATTTCCTCCAGAAAACATGTTCAGTCCTTAATCTGCCATTCTTTAGTTATTTGAGGGCATTACATGTTTCAAATACTGAGTAAATTGCAATAATTTAATAAATTCTGTTCATGACATTTGAAGACCTTGCAGTGTAATATTGTATTCATTGCCAACATTAAATATCAATTTAGTGTTTCAAATAACCGAAGTTTTATTACTCCTTAAATGTTTATTTTCCACCAAATGGATTTAAAGCTTAGATAGAAAAATCTAATTATTTTTTACTACCTTGGAGATCAATAGTATTTTATCATTATTTGAATCATTTAAATTTATGGTGAGATCCAGATAATTAGTCAAAATCCTAGATGTGTCATCCTGGATCTTTTTGTTTCTCTCACATCACACACTGAACCTATTACAAAATTATTTTGGATTTGCCTTTGAAACATATGTGGAATTAGAATGTTTTTCTCCTTTTCAACTGATACATGCCCTGTGAAAACTATCGCTTGACATCCAGAATCCTAAAGGAATCCTCAGAAAATCTCTCAGATTCTAATTCTGCACCACACAATCATTCTTAATTTTATTTTTATTTTTAAATTTAGTTTTAAGGAAAAAATTCACATAGCAATGTAACTGAGTTTTAAAACAAGTTGGTAGGACAGTTACAATAGTTGATAAACTGCATTATTATGTTTTTGTATTTAATCAGAGTATACAATAGAGGCATTATATCTTGTCTAAACAGCATTATCCATTCTTTGTTTTTTGTTTTTTTGTTTTTTTAATAATTTTATTGAGAAACAAATAGCAATGAGACAGTTTTAAAACCAATTAGTAGGACTGTTTCAATCATTAATACATTGCATATTACTGTCTTAGTGGTTATTCATTGTACAAGATGCAGAAATGATATTCTGTCCATAAGCACTATTAAAACAAGTCTTTCTATTCATTGAATTAAGAGAAAGTAGCTGTATATATATCCTAACTATTTTGAACATACAGATAAAAAATGATCCTTCATTTGTATTCCATTTTTTGTTTAGTTTTGTCAGAGAATGGTATTCCATTGTCATTTAAATATTGTACATGCATGAATTCAGCAAAGTATTCCAATATAGTCCAGTAGTCCATAATAGTAGTAAGTTATCCATAAGATTAGCAATGTCAAAAGTTGTTGACTTGAGCGTTTTACAGCCTTCTGTTGGATTGTTAAGACCAAGATAAAGCAAAACCTATAAAATGAGAAATGTAACTTTTGTATCTGATAAGGTCAGTCATAATTTAAAAGCCTAAATAAATCATTCTAAAATGCAAGAGAGAAGTCAAAACTCCACTTGGGAGCTTGCAATAATTCCCTGTACACTATCAGAGCGCTCATGGTGCCCAAAGGATCCTTTATTACCGGGCACACACTTCTTTCCTGTAGACTTGGTATCCTACTGCTGTTTGTTCCCTAAATTCATCCTGATTGACCCTTTTGCTGATATGAAGACACAGGAGCCCATTGAGGCTTTGCTTTGTTATCTACTCCACTTAGTGTCAAGACCCAGCTACGCTCTCAACCGCTGCTATTTTCTGTGGCATTTCCAATTAAAATGACAACTCTACAACAGCAGAATCTTTACATATTTCTGTTGTGTACTTTTTCACAGAGATATATAGAAATACACCCTAACTTATATATACAGATAATTGGGCATGCAAAGAGAAATAACCAAATCCTCATAGCTTTGTATATGTCATTAGTTTCTACACTTTACTGAATTTATATACTAGTCCAGTAACACCAAAGGAACTGCTGAATCTAAAACATCGTGGTGTTCCTGCATTGATCTGAGAATTGCAGAATTTTCTCTCATAAAATATTTCAGATGGAAAACACCAGTGAAAGACATGCAGATACAAATTCAGGGAGGAAGTTATTCAGAAGTTTAGAAAGTGCAAAGTAGCCTGATTATACTGGTTATATACCTATATCAAAACTTGAAACCCCTGAAAGCTGTGTGCAGCAGTGAGGAATTGGGTTAGGAGGTCAACGCAGGGAAGGAAGAGAGGACACGTATGATCAAGGTACTTTGTGTTCATGTAGGGAAGTTTCAAAGTGAATCCCATTGTTTGCATAATTCATGTCAGCTAATAAACAAGTAAATAAGTAAAGTGTACGGGAAGGAAAGACGTCCTGTGTAGGAATTAGAAGGCCACTACCAACCATGCCATCTATAAGATATCATAGTCTCCCAATATGCAAGAAAAGTCATCTGAATAAGAGCTCATAAACAGAAAAGAACAGCAAGACAGTCATATTAATGGAGAAGAACAGGCCACAGCTGGCACTTGTGCAAGCTCACCTTGATCCTCAGCACCGTGCCCTGTGTGTCACACCTGCTGTCCACGCCCAGCTCCCACGCTCCAGCAGCACGATGCACACAGTGCCTGCTCCGAATCATATTTCTTCAACTAAGCCCTAACATTGATTTACTGATAGAAAGTAATTCAATATATTTTCTACTTGCATGATCCATTTCTTTAAATTGATCATTTTATTTGGATATTTGTTGTATTTAAAGTCATAGTTAATGCTTGTCAATATATCAATTAAAACCTCTGAAAAAACCCAATAATTACACCTGTGTAAAACAATAAAAATAGCATGTTAGGAATATTTGTAAGATTAAAGCCTTCCATACTTTCCAGAACACATATGACAGTTAATTTAATAACTAACATAATGGAAACTCTGGCAAACCTAACAACTCTCTAATGGCCTCTCGCCACAGCTGCTTGATGGAGCAAGACTACATCAAATTTTATTTCCACTTAAGCTCCAGAGAAACTGGCTTGCTTATTTATAGCAAAACAATGTTTTAACAGTAGCACTTAAAATATATTGCCTGCCATTTTTAATATTTGTTATGTCACAAGTGACAGATAAAAACAGGAAAAAATGTGAAGACAGCTTTGTTAAATTCCTTCTGAGACTCAAGATAGTTGTCAGGGATCACTGTTGGGAGGAAGAAACATTATTTACTCAAATTTCAAAAAAGGGAAAATAATAGAAGAGATAAAAGAATACTACCAGTTAATTTATTTACCTTTAGACTGTAAATTCAAACTGCTAAGTAGATGACATAATCACTCAAGCTCTCCAGCAGATATATGTGAACAGGGAGATTGAAATCTAAGTAATCAAAAAGATGTAAAGATCAGCTTCCTTGTGACAGAACCTACAACAATGTCAAGAGGTAATTCTGGGAAAGGAGATTATGAAAGGACTGTGTGCATTCAATTTTCTTTAATCTTCCTTAAAGGAGATCATAAAACATAGTTTTGATCATGTTTTTCCATTACCTCTTCTTATACTGTATATCTGATTTTGTGTTATACCTTATAGTTACTTTTATTTTTATTTTTATAGTGATGAGTACAATTTATGAATTAATTAAACCTATTTAAAAACTATTATTTATGCTTTGAATAATTTTTGACTTATATTTGGAAAGAATAAAAATAGCATGGGAGGTTTAGTATAAATATGTACCACTTTTTTAAAAATTCCATGGATTTTTTTTAATGTATTTGGTACAGGCTCTACAAAGTGTACAGGGTCTCACTCAGTAGATTGGACTCATATCTATCCTCCCTTTTTCAGCCCCCCCCCATGCACCACATGCCCAGTCTCAATTGTCTTTCAGCATGCTCCAGGGGCGAGTCCAGCATGGTATAGCAGGGATTGAACCCCAGTCCCTGCTTCTGCCTAAGCAGGTACTTTAATCCTCTGAGCTATCTGGACTGCCCCTGAAACTTTTTATCATATAATTTTAAAAATAAGTGGATGACTGTCGTGGAAATATGGAAGTGCTCATAAAATTAAATTTCAAATGAAAACATGGATATCCCTCATCAAGACACAAGGCCTTTCAAGACCCGATCCATCTAAGTTTATCTTTGCCTCATCTATTTTAGGGGCAAGTAGTAAAAAGAGATGAGAATATTCTGCAGCCAATATTCTTTTTCACACCTCTGTGACATTCTACTAGTAGTGGGAAGGGAAGTTATTTTCTCCATATATTTCATTACTGGGAAAATATTTTTATTCTCAAAGAGTTTGATCAAATGAACTTTTCCTTGGGCTTCTCAGGAATGTTGAGTCTTCATAATATAACATGGAAAATAATTATGTCACTGTAAGATAACTACTTAGCACACTGTTGGGAAAGTATGTATTTTCTCTGGTTTATTTTTTTCCTAAGCAATAAGATCATTAATTGAATGAACCTGAATTTATTGTTTTTCAATGCCTACAATGTACTCAAATGATACTTACAAAAATTAATGGGAGTATCCTCAAATTTAGGCAATTAATAATAGGGTAAATTTTTCATGTTTCTATGAAATTAACATTTAATTTATTGTTTTCCACAAGCCATGGAGCACCATAATCAAAATAGCAAGTTATTATAAGGGTAATATCCCCCTGAAGATGTAGCAATTTCACATGACAGAACTATTAGCTTTAGTTCTGTTTTTCTAAAAAGAAAATGCATGATGCTTTTAATGTCACAGGTATATGTATGATATTAGAGAATGTGGACTTAAGAAAATTAGCGAATGAGATTATTGTGATTCTTTTGGCTTGGTGTAAAAAAGTTCAATGATATTTGCTCTAATGAGGACTAAGTCACTCTTCATATTAATAAGATAATATTAAGGAAAACTAGAATGACAGATGGAGGGAAGGTGGAGAGGAAGGAGAGAGAGAAGAATGAGGAAAGGAGGAAGAAGGAAGGAAGAAATGGAAGAAAGGAAGGAAGGAAAGAAGGAAGGAAGGAAGGAAGGAAGGAAGGAAGGAAGGAAGGAAGGAAGGAAGGAAGGAAGGAAGGACAAGGAGAGTTAGATCTTTAATACTGAAAATAATAAGAGAAAACTGTTCCTTTGGACAGTAACATTAGCAGGTATTATTTTAGTGCTTATTTATCACAAGATAGACAACTGTCAGCATCAATGTAAACTAATTGCAAGAATTTTAGTTGAAGTGTTACTCTTCCTTTAATACTGCAGTCACGTAATTTCCTTAAAGTCAAAGAAACAAAGTTAACAACCCAAATAATCAAAGACACAAATATTCTGAAGTGTTGGATATGATCACAATTTAAAAGGATGAAACCAACCATCTAGGGTAGATCTTTTACCCATCCCCTGATTGTTTTCGTATGATCCATGTCTTTCACAATAACCACGTGAAGTGTGTTTTCTCATCTTGCCATGATTTTGTCATTATCCTGAGAGACTCTGGGCAGCTACTTTCTCTCTCTGTCTCTCTGTCCTTCTGTCTCTCTGCCTCTGTCTCCCTGTCTCTCTGTCTCTCTCTCTGTGTCTCTCTCTCTCTGTCTCTCTGTCTCTCTCTCTCTCTCTCTGTCTCTCTCTCTGTCTGTCTCTCTGTCTGTCTCTGTCTCTCTCTCAGTCTCTCTCTCTCTCTGTCTCTCTGTCTCTCTCTCTGTCTGTCTCTGTCTGTCTCTGTTTCTCTGTCTCTCTGTCTCTCTGTCTCTCTCTCAGTGTCTCCCTGTCTCTCTCTCTGTCTCTCTGTCTATCTCTCTGTCTGTCTCTCTCTGTCTCTCTGTCTCTCTCTGTCTCTCTCTGTCTCTCTCTCTCTCTCCTGTTCCTTGTGTGATGTTAGCAACTGTGTGGTGGCAAACAATCAGTGGCAACAGTGTTGGAGGTAATGATGACCTTTGATCTTGAAGATTGCAAAACTTAAAAACCATCTCATGATGAGTAGGTGACTAAAATCACTAAAATCACAGGTGCAATATCTGACACAGATCTGTGCCTGTCTACCAATCTGTGGCAACCCCCCTTATATATAAATGGCTGCTAACTCAGCCTCCAGGCATGAGAAATGATGGAGAAGAAGAGGCCTCTGGTGAGCGTGGGAACTCAGCCTTGAGTACCTTAAGTTACTTGAGTTGTAAAACAGCTCCCTTTCCATCCTCTTGAAGGTCTTCCTTTATGTAAGGCAGGATCCTCTAAGGCCTCTGTTCTACAAAGATAAGGATATCTATTTATTAGTGTGCTCTGTTGAAGAGAGAATGCTTAGAAGACTTTTACCTAGAATCTGGGAACTACTGCTTTTCCAAGTTTGTGCTCTGTGTGAACAGGAATGGAGAATGCTATTTCCAAGTGGAAACCATTGAGACTCACTTTGAGCACATGATCTGGTTTTCATCACTGAGATGCTGTTAATATCATGGAGCCTCTGTTCTGGTGAATTCATTTTTGGTTCTATGTATTTTTATGACTAACCTGTGAAAGCTTTTAATCATTTTAGCTAAATTCATTCAATAAGATGGGGTAAAAATGATTAATAAGATTATAGCAAAGTATCTATAATATTGCTAGAATAAATTTTCATCTTTGTTTCTGGCCAGTCAGGATTTATCTCTGCTAAGATAATTGTTAACAATAAATTACACCATTTGTATTTCTTTATCTCAGAAGTGTATATTCTTCTCAGATGACCATTTTTTGATTGCGTCTTTCATTTTTGGAGGCCTGATTTATTTAAATTCTTTATATAGTCTAGATAGAAGTCCTTTGTCTGAGGGATATTCAGCTATAAATTTTTCCCAAATCTCGAGTTTTCTTTTTACTCTATCAGTGAATTCTTTTGAAACTTTTCAAAAGATTAGACCCCAGTTGTTGATACTTTGAAGTATTTCCCATGTAGTTTGGTTTTTGCTCATGAACTCTCTACCTATTGCTATGTCTTAAAGAATTCTACATACTTTCTCCTCCATTAGATTTAGTGTTTCTTTTTCAGTATTTAAATCTTTGATCCACTTTAGCTTTAGATTAGTGCATGGTGATAGATACGCATTTAACTTCGACTTTGGTATGTGATGGAAAATAAATACATGAAAAATATGTTCAACATCATTGGTCATTTGAGAAATGCAAACCAAAAACAACACTGAGATTCTATCTCACCCCAGAAAGAATAGATATGGTCAAGAAGTCAAGCAATAATAAATGGAGGAGGCTGTGGGAAAAAGGAACCCTTCTCCACTATTGGTAGGAATGTAGACTGATGGAACCACTATAGAAATCAATGTGCAGGTTCCTCAAAATCTAGGATTAGAAGTTCCATTCAACACAGCTATTCCATTACTAGGTATTTGTCCAGAAAAAATGAAAACATCATACCACACTTATATATGCGCACCCATGTTTTCAGCAGCACCATTTGTCATATCTAAATCTTGGAAACAATCCAAATGTCCATCAACTGAAGAGTGGACTAAAAAGATGTGGTGTTTTTATGCAATGGAGTATTACTCAACAGTAAGGAAAAATATAATTGAGGCTTTCATAGATAAATAAATAAAACTAGAGGCTAAATTCAGAAATGCAATTAATCAGACCCACATGTGTAAACATATTGTGTCTTTAGTGTATGAACCTGAAAGTGTAAAATTTGAAAGATACTATAGATACTGTAAAAGGGAAAGAAACTGTTCAGAGGTAAGAAACAACTGGAATGAGGGAAAGTAAAAAAGAAAGAAGGGAAAAATATATATGTATATACATAGGATAGCTTGGATAATTGTACTGCTGATATGTTCTGGTCTATTAAAAGGAACAGCTAATGCTCACTTTTTAATTTTTTACCAATTTTGCATGCTCATATTTGATTATCAGAACACCTAATTTGAAGACAACAATATGCAACACAACAGCCATTGTTCAATTATTATCATTTTGTTTAGCAAATTTCTATTTTTTAACATTTTTATTCTCTTTAAAAATTAAAATTAAATATAGAAAATAGGTAAATATAACTGTGTTAGGTATATGTATACTTTATTCTGGAGATAAACTGAGTCATTTCAAAGTTGGAATAGTGAAGCATCAATTGCTAAATGTACATTTAAGTACAATATATTTGGATTACAAATTGTTATATGGAAAATAATTTACATGTGACAGAAATTGTGTGGCAATTGTTTAAACATTTAAATTTAAAGAAGGAAATAAGGAAGAAAGAAATAATTAATACAAGAGATGTGAAAAGATGTATATGAGGCTATATTTTAGTTTAGGCTTGTCTAAAATAAAAGAGGACTTAATCAAGATGTATATCACATTCTTAGACTGGGCAAGGAATCCCTGTGAGTCAAGAGAAAGGATCTCTTACAGTGTTATCAAAGTATATCTTGGGAGGCCTCTAAAACATATGATTTCTTTAGGAAAAAAAGTGTGGAAGCTGGTGGAGCTCCAGGGATGAATCCCCCTTGACTTGTAGACTTTGCTTTTAATATTTTTAACTAAAAGGAAAACTTGGCAAAGCCAGAAGATGCTCTGTTGTGCATTGGGCAGGCTACATCTTTTGCAAGGTAACAACCAGATCATTTTCCACTTACTGTGCATATGAGCTGTTTCTTATCTCTGAATATTACCTTGCTGATTGACGAGAAATAAGAGAAACCTTACTAAATATTCTGTAGTGTATATTTTACTGCAGTCTATATGTTACATTTGGTATAAACATTTTACTAGAGCTGTTGTACACTATAATTTTTATTATTGTCTTAGGGAATAAAAATGATGAAACTGAAACATCCTAGAATCTAAAACACGAATACTATTATTGAATGCTATAAATTATATTAAAATTTGGCTATAGTCAGTGAATATACTCTTATATCTTAATGCCAGTAGACTGGACAGTAGTTTTCCATAAAATTCAAAAGTCAAGAAATTCTGTTATTGGCTAGCAAGCTGATCCAAGCCTAATATATAATTACTTAATTAAATAAAACTAGTGCAAAACACATCTGGTGTCCTTTATATGTTTATATAAATTTAAATATTCTTACTTATATTCATACACAAATATCAGTTTTACTCATTAACACTGAATATGAATTAGAAAAAATTTAAATTATAGTCAGGTTATTCAAATACCAATGTTAACTTTAATTATAACATTGTGTAAACAATTTTTGGCCTATAACATATTTTAGAATTTTTTTCACACATATAACAACTTGATATCATGGACTACCAATATTTTTAAATTTAGAAAATTCTCTTAATTATTCTTCACTCTTTATCTGCTATCAAATTTTGACATAATAATATTTTAAATATTCCTTTCACCTCTAGAACTTCAACACATCACTAGAAGAAACTAATTTTCTTTTGTTTTCCTTAAGAAAAATTTTTTGTGAGTCTTAAATATACATAAGTAAGCTTACAAATCACTAACAATCTGAAAATATTAGATTATTGCAATGTATATTTATATCTTAATCATCATATAAGATAAATGTTATATTATAAAAGTGTTTAAATAAGTGCTACTATTACTACCTATGCATCATTCTGGGACAGAACTATGGTTCAAAATAAATTATACAAAAAGATATTTAAGGACATGTTAATGTGAAAGAGGTAAAAATATAATCCTTGAAACATTTTAATCAGAAAAAATTATAGAAACTGTTAAAGATTATATATAATATCACACACACTGCATATATAATAGTGTGTGTGTAAATAAAATTTAGCCAATAAATTTATCCATAACTTGTACATCTTATCATGACAGAATATTTAGGCAAGAATGAGATCATTAAATACAGCAGAGGAAAAGATATTTTTGTTCGTTTTATACCAGGAATCAAACTCAGGACCTTGTGCTTGTCAGGTGGGTTCTCACGACACTGAGATATAACCCCAGACCAAAGGAAAAGAGATTAATTGAAAATTTGAAATACTTCATCCACAGCATTTTTGTTGTTGAATTGTAGTTATCAGAATCATCTGGAGAAGACATTAAAATACAGATTAATCAACACTCACTCTACACTACTCCCTGCGTCTTGAATCAGTGGGTTTAGGTTAGGGCCTAATAATTTGCATTTAGAATGAGTTACCACATGCTGCTGTAGTAGAGACAACACTCAAGGGTCTTTAACCCTCATTGCATATTAAGGTCATTCCTAATACTTTTTCCAAACAACTTCCTCATGTACTTTAGTAAGTAGTCGCCTGCTTCACTGTGCACGTTCTGAAAGCAGCTATGTATGGAATGAGGCAGGTCTGTCTGTGTTCCAACATCCCAGCATATCCATACAAGCATGCCAACATGAAAGGCCTAGTCTTTTTATGACAATCAAAAGCTGTACAGCCATGTAGGTCAAGGCAAGCACAGCATGGATGTTAAATAACTATTTACTTTCTGGGAAAGGAGCTGACTTGTTTGCTGCTTGTAAAAGGTGCTAAGCCATCAACATTGGCTTCTTTACTTCCAGCATAAACATAGTTCTTGTGCAACTATTTTGTCATCTTGTAGAACTTAGGAACATAGAACTTGGGAACATCAGTAAAAACTGTTTATGCTATTATTTTGGTATCACTGAATATTCCTGTTATCCATTTGGTCCAACTTCCTACTTTTAGCATAAATAGGCTTATGGCGAGTTTAGTCTTGACTCCATCTTTCAGATTGGAGTAATTCCCTACAGATAATGGAACAGAGTAATGTGATGGAGATAATTTACCTTTTCATAGAAGAAAAAAGACAGGGATCCTGTGGGCCTGTCTTAATGACACAAAGAAAATGCAGACTGTATGAGTTATCTCTGTTACTCCAGGGTTAGACTAGATGGCCTTGAAGCAGCACATCCAGAACGTTGTACCTGTTACTTTACAGGAATTATGTCAATGGATAAAATGTGAAAGATGAGGAGTAGAATTGAAGTAAGCCATTTAAAATGTACCTGATTTTGTTTGTTCCCCTATAGAATGGGAGCCTGACGGGCTACCCTAGACATCACTTCAAAAAATCTATTTGAGAGTCTGTGGTGCATTTGCTGATGTGTCAGGATAGTGCTCCCAATACCTGTGTCTGGGCATTTAAGTTTAATAAGTCATTATAGCACCCACTCAATGTGAATGGTTACCTTAAGACAAATTACTTTTTTAACACCTTTGCTATTCAACTTTCAACCACTGTGTATTAATTCACCAGCTTTTAGAGAAATGTGGCGATAAAAGTAGAGTGCTGTCCTTAACCTGATGCAGACCAAAGCCCTTAGCTTTAGTGAGAGAAAACTAAGGTGAGAGGGAGCATAGAAAATACATCCTTCCATGGCTCTCTTTTCAGATAGCAATGCTGGGTGTCTCATTCAGCCTTCTTGAGAGAAGAAAACGTTCAAGTTGCCACGTTAGTGAGTATGTAAGGGTCAGCGTCCATACCATGAAGATGAACCTTCCGGAGCTTTCAGTGACCTCAAACAGGCAACTGTGGCACATGTGCTGTTGGTTTGCCACTCCTGATCTGACACTCACTGTGCCACCAGAAGCATTAGAAACATCTTGTTGTCTTGCCATCAATGGGAAGGCCAGGAAATGGAATAGGCATTTCTCTTTTCAAATGTAGCTTGGTGATAACAGGATGATTGATCACAATAGGAATCATGAGATAAGAGTTTCAGAGCAGAGTATGAGTCACAGAAGAGCCAGAGATGGATGCCTCATTACTTCTGAGCCCTTAGGAATCACGGCTTTCTCAAGTCATCATTGCTACACATACTCATTCACCAATATAAGGAACAGGAATAACAGGAGGCACTCAAGTGAATCAGCCAAATCATGTTTATATTCCTTCCTGCCTCATCTACAAAAATACTCCTTCTTAGCATAGTGATCAATGGCAATAACCTTGCCAATATTATTGCTTTTCTCCTCATTTGTCCTCAAATTCAAGGTGTCAAAATTGGGCTGGTGGAATTGAGGGGGCTTCTTTATATGTACGTGTAAAACATGTATATATTTGTATGTATGGTACTAAATATTAAACCCAAAGCCTCATTCCTGAGCTATTTCCCCACCCCCACCCCTTTTATGTTTAAATTTTGAAACAAAGTCTTGTTAAGTTTCCCAGGAAGACTCATGTTTAAGGTGGTCTTGGGTCAGCCTGATTGCTTATTTTTAATGTACCTTTGTTGCTGTGCCTTCTATCCTAAAGAACAAAAAGTGTCAACTTCCTTCCAAGCACCATTTCAATTATTAGAAATACAGTGTATTGCTATTTCAGCATTGTTGCATAGGCCTCTGTTGCTGTCAGGTTATGTCTTGGGAAAAGCAAAAGCTAATCCTACTGTGTACGTGGTAGTTAGCACAAGTGGGCCCATATAATCTCCACCGCTACAACTATGACCACCTTCTCTGCTGTTTGCTATTTCCAATGTGGCCATAACCAATGATCGACTGATAAAAGTGGCCCAGATATCTAAATAGTTGTTCATTATCTCCTCAAAATGAATGCTTTCTGATGCATATTAATATATGATATTAAACTTTTCATACTGTGTCCATTGGCATATGTTTGCCAGCATGGAGCTGCTCTATACTTTCTGGATTATCTTTCTTTTGGCAGTAAAAATTGTTACTAGGAATCAACACATACACTCATAACAGGGGAATTCTCTTCCCAAAAAAGTAACCATTTCAATCTTCAACAAGAAACATTTTTCCCACTCTTGAACATTGCCACAGTATGACACTAGTCCAATGCTAGCTGTCATACATGTAGCAAGCAGGCTCATCAGAATCTAAGCTATGGTATAAATTTTTCTTTAGCTGGTGATAAGCTAATCCCCCATATTGTCAAGTAGCAAGTCAGTGGAAAAGTACAGGGTAACTGGTGGGTGACAAGTAGGTCTGTGCTGCCTGCTCGTGTGGCTGACATATGCCCCATGTGCTTCCTGAAACTTGTTGGCAAACTTTTATCATGTTCTATCTGGACTACCCCATTCAGAACTTGGTGAGTCTGCCAGAACTCAACTTTTAGTAGATTTTTCTAAATGCATTGTCACTTGGTGCCTATAATTAAGGACAGCAGTCTCTCTCTGGCAGGATCCAATAATAGGACTAAAGATAGGTATCAAAACCTGTGTAATTCACATCTTTGCTCCAGAAATCTCAGTAGAATGGTAATCTAATTCTGCATCTGTTTTTCCTACAAGTTTCATGTTAAATTCTTTCTTACTATTGTTACTTATAACATATTATAGTCTATTGAATTGTATTCCACACTTCAGGCCTGTCTATATCACAGCCTAGATTTGCAATGCAGTCCTTGCCTGCTCTTGGGCTAACTGAAAGGTAGCAGTATTTTAGTGCAACCTCATTCTGAGTAGAGCCATATTCCATGATATGACATAAACAGGCATATGTACCCTCCAATAGTCTACGAGACACTGTGCTTCTTTATGGTAAGCAATTCAGGCACAGCAATTTGTCTTTTACTGTGGAACAGAGAGAGCCCAGAGACTACAAGATAAAACTGTCATGCAAGGCTAGACCAGGAGGAATAGGAAAAGAGAAGTTTCTGATGTGCATAGCTCTTTCTCTGTCTCTGTCTCTCTGTCTCTCTGTCTCTTCCCCTCCGTGTGTGTGTGTGTGTGTGTGTGTGCGCGCGCATATGCGTGCGTGTGTGTGTGTGTGTGTGTGTGTGTGTGTTCCATCCATGCAATTTTGATGTCCTTCAGCCACATCTTCCACCAGAGGAGGCTAACATCTCACAGGAATGGTCCCATTCTCCTGGCCTCCAAACACCAAGTCCCAATGCTGCCTTTTGCTACTTAGAATGTGGTGCCACCAAGAAGTGTACCGAACTTATGTAGCTGTTAGCACTGATTTGCTGTCAGTTACCCTAATAGAAGAAAGTCATCTTGAACAGCAGATGTTCCTCTAAGTCCATACGGAAAGGAGGATACCACCCCTGCCGTCAACTCCCTTTGCAGCCTGTGAACTCACCTCAGTCTCCTCATCCTCCAGGGATCAGCACACATCTGTCTCACCAACTTGACACTTTCTCCTTTCCTACAGTGTTCTGGGACCAAAATGATTTTTTTTTATTTCTTTGCAGTTTATCAGAAGCTTTTTATTTCATAGTTTGAATTCTTATTACTGTAGTTTGGATTTATTAAATTTCTATGACCCAATGAACAAAAAATCTCATTATATGACAAAGGAAAGAGAAAATAATAAGAAAATCTTCTGAAAAATGCTTGGTTTTCAAGACTATTATCTTGAAATACTAGATACCAAAGGTAAGCGTATTTTTCCTTCTTGTTTGTATTCCTATTACATACCTTATTTATTCCCAAAGCAAGTGGATGCTTCTGGCAAACTAAAAAATAATTCTGAGCAAAAAGAACATAAAAATGAAAAGTAAACTTTAAAAAAAATTGATCTTCATTACACTGTCCTGACAGCTGCCAAAACAAAGGGTTTTAAGTGCCAAATGAGAAAGGGATCAGGCTGGCGAGCATAATAAGAGAAAAGGAAATATTACCAAATGTGTACTATCCAGGGACTGAAACCCACACTTCAGCCTCCCTCTTGCAGTTGTTGACGAGTTCTGACTAGCTGCACGTAAGACAGTGCTTAATGTCGGGAGCACTATGCTACCGTTTCACACACATGAGCTACAGCCCCGAAAGGCTGTGTCTGACTCTTGAGAATGGGTCTCCTCTGCTCTGGCTTTCCCTTGGAAATTTTACCTTGATAAATGAGCCATTTTCCAGGTGATCTTTATTCTTCTCTCTAAGCCTCTCATTCTGTTCATTTATGTTCTTTTATTTTCTGCCATTTCTTTCTTTAATTCATTCTAAATTCTTCCTGTAACTGTTTTTTTTTTGTTTTGTTTTTTTTTTTTTTAATTGAACTCTCTTCCTAACTTACTGTGTAGGTTTTCAAATTCTTTTTTAAAATACATTTTTAAAAAAAATATACCTATTTTAAAAATCCAAAATAGGTATATTTTTCACCTATTTCCATTACTGGATAAAGGTGACACAGAGCTTTAGATACTGAGCTCAAAGAAACTAGAAAAGTTCCTCTTCTTCTCATCGGATCTTTAAGTGAAACATGAGCTTTTTATTTATACATCTAAAAACAAAATATATACTTATGAAAAAATTACAAAAATTTCCTGCTAAATCTGTTTTTGCAGGAGTATAAGGTTGTGTGATGGCCCCACCCACAGGGCGCGCTGAGAGAGCAATTGAGACTGGGTGTGGTGGTGCGTCCTTGTAATCCCAACCCTTGGGGGACTGTAAACAGGCAGATCACTATGAGTCCGATCTACACAATGAGACTCTGTACACCCTGTCCTAAATTAAGAAAAAAGTAGTATGAAGTTATGTTTAGGATATCTTTTATTTTTTTATCTTATTGAATATTGACAAATTATGATTGCATGTATTTGTGGGCTACAAAGTGATACATATATACCACAATGATTTAATTATAAACCATCCTTTCATATACTCTGATTAACATATCCATCCCTTATGTACTTATCATATATGCCTTGCAAATAACTGAATAGGTGAATGAATGAAATCTAAATGTATACCACCAAATATTTCTTAACCTTTAAAAAGCAGTAAATTCAATCATTTGCAATGATCCAACGTGCAGGGAGTTATGCTAAGTGAAATTATCCAGATGCTGTATGATCTCATTCATATGTGGAATCTAAAGGAGTGAAATTCAGAGAAGCACAGATTAGAACAGTAGTTGCCAGAGATGGCATTTAGGACCCTCTAGTCAATGGGACTATCTTAACCCATAATATAAATCCCTATTTTTTTTTTTGCACCAGCAGTAGAAATGATTAATAAAATACAATATATTTTGTCAGTCCCAATCTATGTCTTTGAATTTAATTAGCTCTTAATGAGATTTTTGTCATGAAAATGCTTAGAACTGGCTCTAGCCTGAGGGCCAATCCTCACCATAGTCAGAGAATATGAAACCCCTCCCAGCCATCCACTTTGAGAGTACAAACTGGCAATCCATCTCTCTATTTGACTTATACTTCACTGTCATGTTACCTTGTATTTAGTATATTCTATGGAATGCTTCTTTGTTCCTATCTCCTACAGCCTGAATTTCTCCTTGGATTGAATCCCTGCCAAATTTCAGTAGTTTTTTTTTTTTTTTTTTTTCAATGTTACTGAAATATTACCTGTTTCACTAAGTATAGAGCATTTTCACAAGAACACCTCATAGTCATTGCTGTCTAGGTTTTGCTTTATCTTACCATCCATTTGTTTTACCTCCTGATTTGGACAGTTTGCTGCTATTTACTTGGAATATTGATCTAGGCTGCTATCTTCATTGCCTACGACATCTATAGTCCATCCTAAACATATATAAAGTTAGAAACAGGAAATGATTCTGTTCTCCAAATAGCAGTTTGGCCATTGAACCTCTACCTCAGTGATTCATTTGAACATCTACCATGAACAACATGTTAGAAATTACAGTTTAGCAATCTGCGGAGCTGATTGCTTTTCTATATCACAAGACTATTAGTCTCAGAACTTGGCTGAGCATAAGAAGAAAAATGGGACATGTGTATGTGTTTGCCCTGGGCATGGTGCTACCCTTCATATTAGGCCATAAGTCTGCTATTGGTGACACTAGAGCAGAGCAGAGCTGAAAAGGCCATGCGTAAATTGAGATTGCTGCACTGGCCTCACTCATCAATGTCTCACCACTCAAAACATAAGCTTAGAAAGGATTCAGCAAAGTTTCCTTCTATTTTTGATTCTCAACAAATATATTTAAGCCCACACACCACTCAAAATATCTTACATTTCCTGTAGAGAACCTATAGGATTCTCTCACACAATATTATTATTATTATTATTATTATTATTATTATTATTTATTTTTTTGATGTTACCAGGGATCAAACTCAGGACCTTGTGCTTGCCAGGCAACCACTTATTCCACTGGGCTATCACCCTGGCCCCACAATATTATTTCTTCACCATGAAATAAAACATATTGAAAGTACATTGAGTTCACTTTACCATGTACCAGAATTGTAATTTGAGAAAGCAAACTGTCTATAAAAATAGATACTATAATGCATTAAATTGCATTACAATTACCAGAAATGTCATTACATAAAAGGTAGATCTTATCTAAAAATGTTTTTCCTAAACACACTGAAAATACATTTGTCACCAGGGATATATGGGTTTTACTACAGGAAGTACACCTCTTTTTCCTTAAAGCAAGTACAGTGTTTTGTAGCCAAATTCATGTAGTACATTCAGGATCTTTCACTTTTCCATAGTCCAGATAAGGACTTCATTATGATTTGTGCCATAATGTCCCCCAAAGCCTATAGAGTCATAGGTGGAGCTTTTCAGGAGTGATTGAGTGTAGAGTATGTGATGCTGGGAGTAATGATGTGTGACCAGTCCTCTGATTGACTTGGGACTGCCATAATCCCGGTACCCTAGATAAGGTATAAAAGGAGCAGAAAAAGGGAAAGATCCTGAAGCCTCTTTCTCACTTGCTTTTGTGCCTGCTCCATGCCATACAGTTCCGACTCTACGATGCCCCACTACTATACTACCACGCCTGAGAGCCAGTCATTGTAAGCCAAAAAGTCTGCACACTGCAAGATAAATAAACTTTTCTCCCTCTAGCCTTGGGTGATGGGAATTTTGTCTCAGCAAAGAGAAAAGCAGCTCAGATTTGTTCCCTGAATCTCTTTTGTCATAAGAAGATAATAATCTTGTCTCCTCAAAAGACCGTGACATTTAGATGAATTTATATAAGAACAAACACAGCTAGTCTCTGGCCAATATTAATTTGTACTTAATACCTGTTAGCTATTTTCATAATCTCCTCTATATCACTCAATCACAAAATATTCATTGAAAACTCAAGTCATAATAGGTGATATGGGGGAGTTCTTCACGACAGAAGAACTTTCCCAGTAATGAGGGAATTCTCTGGAAAATGAGCAATCTGAGAAAGCAAAATGAGTGTGAATGGGTGCTCAGACGAAAGGAAAATATGGATATTTAATCTACTCTTAAACCATGTCAGGTATTTTGTGTACCTTCTCTGATTTTCTTCTTAAATCTAGTAACTGCCTTAGGTTTAGATAACTAATAGTGGCACAGCCGAAGTTAGGATGAGTTATCTTCCCAGTGACTAAAACTTTTCTCAAGAGAAGAAAGGGAAAGGAGAAGAAAACAGGTATTTTTAACTGGGGGTTTATATAGTGAAAACTTATTTAACCAGGTTTATTATACAGTTGTCTAAAATTTCACTTTGTCTATATGCACACTACTCTGTAACTTTCCTGGTGTCAACAAAATCATCAATGTTATCACAAAGAGCCTCTTGTGGTTAGAGATGATACATTGTGCAAATGTTTTATTTTGGATGTTGTCAAATTCCTTAATTATTTTCTCTTTGCAACTTTTGTTAAAGAGGTATTAATTAGGGTATGGCTATTAATGTAGACTTTTTAACAGACTTTATAAATTAGCCTTTATAAAACATAGTGAAGCTTCCTTAAGGTACCTTTGCAGTTGTAAGTGTATCTGACATAATGTAAAATGTTAATGGAGATCTTGCCCTTTAATTTTAGGTGATGACCTTTATCACAAATGAATTTATCTATAAAGTAAACTCTTCAAAGTTAAAGGAAATATTAAATGTTTTGATTATGAAAGACTAATAAACCTCAAATATCGTCTTATATGGAATATTGTCCTTAATTTATTATCTCCTCACATTGAACATTCCCAGAAGGTATGCCATTCACTTGCTACTGTTTGTTGATAAGAGGCTTATAAAACAGATGCTTAACTTTTTCTTCTCAAATTAAGAAGATAATACAAGCCTGTGTGTAGGCTAGCCATTGGCAAGGGCTAAATGAGATTCAGTTATTGTCAGAAAATGTATATAATTGTATTTTATCACAGTCTTCCTGATTCTAAAGCAAATAAAGCTTAAATTTGGCCTTATATATAAGTGATACAAGAATTATTATCCCTAATTATCTTTTCAACTTTGTTTGCCTTTCTCCTGTATTATAAAGAAAATTTTATAGGACTTTATTTATGGGATGTTCTTTATTTCTATATCTTGTCTACTTAGTATGCTATTTTTCCTTCTTTAATCAACTGATAAGGCTTACTCATTCTCTAGTAACATTTATTTTTACAGCAAGGAGTAGGGTGACACATTATTGAAGACACAGTAAAAGAAAACTGAATGCCCTACAATTTCCTGAGCTTCCCCAATCCTTGGAATTATCCATCATTTATTTTTGTTCCTATACTTCATTTCTTCTCTGCTGTGCACCATAAAGTAGGCACTTTTAAAAATTTCTGGCAATATAGTAGTAAAGGCCAAGATATTTTCTTTTGAAGAACTATGTCAATATAAGAAAACCGATGTATAAATAACCAATATAGGATATCAATGATTGTAAATGTTATGGGAATGATATAGAAGCAAAAGAAGAAAGACAATACTAGGGTCCCAAGGGTGAGGGGTTCACAGACTGTTTCAAGGGTCTTGATTAAAAAGGACAATTTGCAGAAAGAACTAAAAAAGGTGACTCAACTGAGACAGCTTTGGAAATGGTCTGGATGAAGACAACTGGGGCCATGAGAAGGGCTCTGGTGCACAGACTTGGTGAGAATGTGAGCTCATACTCTGCAAATGTTAAGCACATGAGGGAGATGGGCTGGTAGGAACTGAGGTTAAACCATAAATGACAAAGATCCTGATCACATATCACCTTGTAGATTATGTTAGCGATTTCACTTTTGCTTGCAAAGATGTGAATCTTTTGGTGGTTTGGTAGAAAGGAGTTTATGAACTGACTTAGTAGCATTTCTCTGGCTGATGAACAAAAGTAGCTCCTACTTGGACAAGTACCGAAACAGTTACACATACTGTATTAGGAATCCAAGCAATAGATGCAATGATTTGAAGAAGGGCAAATAATTTTATCATTTGATGCACTGATTTGATGCTTTCTTAGAGCATCAATGTGTATTCTCATGTGACCTACAAATCTAATTGATGTTCTTCTCTTTGGTGTTTCAAAACTAATATCTCTGTCACTATCTCAAGAAAACATGATACTTTAAATGAATATATATATATA